>NC_057813.1:587813871-588180320 GCF_018294505.1 Triticum aestivum | reverse complement strand
TTCTCCTCGACCTCGGCCTTGCACCGTTGCAGCGCGCTCGACGGCGAACTTGGCCGTGGCGGCGT
The DNA here is from genome assembly GCF_018294505.1 of Triticum aestivum. Taxonomy (NCBI): domain Eukaryota; kingdom Viridiplantae; phylum Streptophyta; class Magnoliopsida; order Poales; family Poaceae; genus Triticum; species Triticum aestivum. The sequence goes on along the minus strand of NC_057813.1, from coordinate 588,180,255 downwards.
TCTCCTTGACGACCGCCCTCCGGTTCCTCCTCTTCGTCGATTCCGCGTTCAACTTGGCGATCTCCTCCGGCGTGCACTCCGACCGCGGCTTCCTTGGTGCCTTGGCCTTCTTCTTCTTGGCCATTCCGGGCGGGTCGACGGCCAGGCCGCCGGAGTTTGGCTGGGCGTCGGCCATGGACGGGGGAAGGAGGGGGACGGCGGGACGTGGGAGGGTTTGAGGGAAAATGGTGCCAAAGGGGGCGCGGGGGGGGGGGGGGGGTTAGCTTTGTGCCACCGACAGGCGGGCCAGAGGCGGACAAGCGCGCGCGTCCCGCCCGTCCGCGCGCTGTCCGTTTCACCCCAAAATCGGCGCAAACTTGGGCCGGGGATGTGTCGAAAGCGGACACAAAACGGCCGTTTGCTCCCGTGTGTTGGACCGTCTGATTTGTTCATTTTACACCAAACGAACGCGCGCGGACAGGATAAAGTCGCACGGTGGAGTTGGCCTCAGTGTGTGTTCTCTTTAATCATTCGCCTTGGCACTTACTTCTACTCGACTTGACAACACTGTAAGATACTATCAATATTTTGTGTGAAAGACTTGTTTGTCTAATCAGCTGGAACCCAAACCGAAAAAATAGCATTATTTGGTCGGTTTGAACGAGCATATTCCAGCAAAACCTGTATTCGAGGGCAACCTGCGGCATAATTTCTCTGCTTTGCTTCGTGTATAGCCCATACGAGTCATTCCATGCAAGTATGCAACGGTGGTGAAGTTCAGGAACGGGAATCAGATGTGCCTCACAGGTGCACGCTTTGCTCTCTGGGATTCTTTCGTAGATATATAAATTCATAATGGAAACAGAAATGTATATTTTTCCTTTTATATAACCCCCAACCGTACACACCGAAAACAACGGGAATGAAACGTTGGCACATACTCCAGAGTAGTTCCCTCCGCTGCAAGATATGCTTAGTGCAGTAAGGCTGATCGTAATGGTAGTATCATAGCTAATATCATGCACACCAACTAGACAATTTTGATGAGGTGTCATAGCATTAAATGAAGAAAGAGAGGGTGTAGTATCAAAGCATGATACCGTATCATAATAAATGTTATGCTACTTTGTGTCATGAATGGCAATAAATAGAATACTACATGATACTACTATATGATACTATGCATTAAGGAGGTAGTATCATACACTAATATCATATGCATGATACTAGTATATGATACTCCTCATTACAACCCGCCTAACAAATCTCGGAGGATAACCCACTCGTGTTTGGTTAAAGCATGAAAGCTAGGCGTTCTTTATGCTGCACCCACAAGACCAATATTCCAAGGAGATTCCAGTGGATTTCCAATCAGCCGGGTGTGACCTCAATTTTCATATAGGTCGACGCAGTTACTTAGAGCCGTGCATGCTCGCTTTGGTGCTTTTCCTCCACTTCGATCGAACCATAGCACTTTCCTCCTGTGGCAGGTAATAAAGAAAAGACGTACCATTAAGAAAACACTCACGTTTATCAGTTTCTCTGAATCATTTTGAAGTGAAACCGATTGTCTTTTTTCCAGGGAAATAATAGAGTTACAGTCCGCTGTTACAATCCAGGGAAATAATAGAGCTACAGAACTAGATGACACCCCACACGCTGCGGAGAAAATTGATTGCAATATATTCTAATAAGAATGGTTGTATGGAGCATTAATATGTGAATTAGTAATATCATGTGATTATTGTACAGTGCAAGATATTTGCCCATGCATCATTGTGTATTGAGGTTGACATTTTTCCATGCATGCATGGTTGCATTTGCATTAATTCTGCTAGTTGGCTGGAGCATGCAACTAAGAAAGAGGAAACAAAATTGATGAGATGACATATGTGCATGTTAAAATAAATAGGATAGTGTGGATCTACTTTTTATGTATATGGGATTAGGACCTTGCTGCAGGCAACATTTAGTGACTACCTCAGAGCTTTAGTGACTACCTCAGAGCGGTTGTAACATGCTAGGCTATGAGCACCCCCGTGCGAGTATTATTTTTCCAAAACAAACTCCCGATCATCCATAAACTTCTTCACTTCCTAAACCAAAATGGCCATAAGCGGAGCCAGCTGTGCGAGAAGAGAGGGCCACCGACGAGTTTGATTGTCAGTTTTGAAAAATCATATGCAAGTTAGTCGATGAGCCAATACGTGAAGGAGCAACGGAAGGACAATGTAGTCGCCCTTTGTCTCGTTGGTTACTCAGAGAGTGTGGTCGGTCTCCGACAAGCCTTGGATTAGTTTGGTACTCCTTGCAACCAGTAACCATTGGCGGATCTAGAATTTGACAATCTAGGGTCAACCATGAACGACATTCCAATGGCTAGAAAAAATGTACACTACGGTGCATAGAAATTAGTATGATGAACAAATATTGCAGTAGTAAAATAGAATTTGTAAATTGTTTGTGTGTGTGTCTGTGGGTATGGGTGTGTGTGTGTGTGTGTGTGGGGGGGGGGGGGGGGGCAGGGCCCCCATGGACCCACCCCTGGATCTGCCAGTGCTTGCAACGACAATGACCATGATCTCTGCCATTAAGGTGTTTGTCGAAGGTGGATGCAAGGCCAAGTTTTTGGATCATAGGATGAGGCTTGGCATGAGTGATGATACTCATTGTATGCGGCACTATGGCGCTCGGTTGGGTTGGGTACTTCATTCTGCTCGAGTTTCCACGTCTTTTCTATGAGAGGGCTTGAGTATGTTCTGGATTGCATGTCTTCTGCCACCCATAGGTGCATGTACTCCGTAGGTGTCATGGGTGCTCTGCCAATATAGTGGTTCTAGTAGGTCCCTAATATATTTCTTTCAGACAATCCGAGCGGTTTCATATGTATATATACTCCGCGTGCCAGCCATAGGAACGTTTGTGGGTGTGCCTTTACTCTCACTTTGCCTTAATAATTAATAAAAATAGATGATGCAGATGCCAGGGTTTCAGCCTCCTTGAAAAAGAAATACGTAGTTTTGTCAGTAAACCACAGGTCTCATTCAGTGGCGGAGCTATGTTGGTGGTGGTGGGGTGGGGGGTCATTTTCTGAAGAATTTTTTTAGAGAGACTTAGATTAGATTTTTTTTAGCATTTGCCCCCCTCCCCAGCCTTGGATCATTTTCTGAAGAATTTTTTTAGGGAGACTTAGATTATAATTTTCTTTAGCATTCCCCCCCCCCCCCCTCCCCAGCCTTGGATCATTTTTTAAAGAATTTTTTTAAGGAGACTTAGATTAGATTTTTTTTAGCATTTGCTCCCTCCACCCCTCAGCCTTGGATCATTTTTTGAAGAATTTTTCTAGGGAGACTCAGACTAGAATTCTTTTAGCATTTGCCCCCCTCCCCCAGCCTTGGATCATTTTCTGAAGAATTTTTTAGGGAGGCTTAGATTAGATTCTTTTTAGCATTCCCCCCTCCCTCCCCCGGATCATTTTTTGAAGAAACTTTTTAGGGAGACTTAGATTACAATTTTTTTAGCATTTGCCCCCCTTCCCCCTCCCCAAACACTGATGATTTGTGTTTTGCACCCCCAACTATTTTTGGCTAGCTCCGCCACTGGTGTCATTGATCAGCAATTAAAATACATTTATAAAAACATGCGGCAGAAAATTGATAACGTAAAATTGTGGAAGCTAAAAATCCCTCTGAGAGTAAAGATATTCCTCTGGTTTATGAATAGAGGGGTGATCTTAACTAGGGATAATTTGGCACGTCGCAACTGGCAAGGGTGCAAAAGTTGTGTCTTCTGCCATCAGGACGAGTCTATTAAACACTTATTTTTTGAGTGCAAGTTTGCTCGGTCTGTGTGGGCCATTGTCCAGATAGCTTCAAATCTTTTTCCCCCACGTAGTGCACGGAACATGTTCGGCAATTGGTTGAGGGGAATAGATAAACAATTCTCTGCACACATCCTTGTGGGGACAGCTGTCTTATGTTGGGCATTGTGGCTCACCAGGAATGATATAATTTTTAACAACAAATGTGTTCCGTCTCCTATGCAGGTTATTCATGTGTGTTCGCGATGGCTCCGTATGTGGTCAATCCTGCAGAGGCCGGAGGACATAGACCTTTTTATGATGTCGTCTACTCGGCTGGAGCGTACGGCCCGGGAGGTTTTCTACCCCCATGGATGGCGGTGTGATCTTCGGATAGGATTCGCCGCGTCTTAGGCTGGCTTTATCTTTATTTTTCATTATACTGGCTGTTCGAGCCTTAGCTTTTTATTTTTAGGTTTGTGGACTTGTTGGCTGTGTGCATCTAGTTATGCAGAGGCTGGGCATTCTATGATGCGATTGTATCAACTCGATATTTCAATTCAATGAAATGCTCTTTATCGGGGAAAAAAAACATGCGGCAACAGCTAGAGAAAATCAGGAGTCGACACATGTACAAACTACAGACATGCCAATTTTGTTCGTGTCAAAAAGGTAGAGAACACGCCACATTCACAACGGCAAAAGCAGTACTGATTTGGTGTGGCACCAACGCATCTGCAATAACGGCTCTCATATACATATTCAGTTGCTACTAGTGTACTAATTTAAAGAAAAACTTGAGACATCTCTGCACCTGACAGCCCTAAGAAAAATGTACAACATCTTGTCGTATACCACAGCGTTGGAGCCCCAGCAGGATCTGCTCACTCAAGGCAGTTTTAGTCTAAAGAAAAGCTAACAACGCATCACTCGTACCAACCCTTCGCTAGCACAGCCCCATTTTTATATCAAATCCTCTCACTGAACACACAGAAACAGGCCAAGAATGTCTCGTGCACTATAACGGGCAGTGCCACGCTACCGCCCCCGCCGTGGATTTTTAGCATTAACTAACTACTGTGCCCGTAGAAGATCACACAAGACGAGAATATATGCGCAGGCAACAAAAGAAGAACACCGGCCGGCCGGCCTTTTTGACTCTGCTTCCCTCCCTTTCTCTTCTCTTCCCCCCTCGCCGCTGCATTCGCTTTTCCCTCTTCTTCCCGCGGCATCCGTGGCATACCGTACCTACATGTGGGCCTCGGCTCGAGGCGGCGGCGTATCTAGAGCTCCAGACGCAACATCTTTTGGTACAGCTCTCGATTTGTTTTTCTTTTGGAATTTTCCTGCCTTCTTGACACGGTACAGCTAACTGATTGTACAGTGCCGCGAGCCCGGCACATGGCCTGACCAGGGACGTGCATGTGCACTTACACGCACACGCACACGCTTCTCCCCCGCCTCCTCCGTCCCCGGGCGCGGCGAGTACCGGCGGCGTCGTGACGGAGCCCGTGAGATTTGTCCGAACCGGTTGGCCTTCTCGTGAGACTCCCGTTTCGGTGCTCCAATACTAAAAGCCCGTTCGGAACTCATCTGGCTTCTCCAAATCCGCGCGAGGAGCCAGCCCGAACACGCCAGCTCGAGGAAGCCAGCTCCGCGGAGACGATCCCTCTCCAGTGTAAAATCACGGAGCAGCAGAAGTGCAGCTCCCAGAGACAGCGCGAAGTAGAAGTTTGACAAAATTACAGCAGGATTGCCACCGCCAAGTGAATAACGGTTCGCTCAATTAGAAAGACCAGTCGAACGATGCCTAAAGTCTATCCATGGCGCCGAAATGCATGGGCCGGATACGGATACAGCTGTGACGTGACACGTTTGGCGTGCGCGCCGTGCAAAGCACACGAGCGAGCGAGCGGCCCCCGAATACAAACAGTGATCAAGTTGGTACTACCTCCGTCTCGGTGAATAAGTCATTCACGTAGTTCTAGATTGCCAATTTAACTATATAAATATGTATTATATGTGACAGAAAATATATATTTAGAAACTACATCTTTGTAGAAATCCAGTGATATATTTTTCATGACATACAACACATACTTCCTCCATTCCTAAATATAGGGTGTATGGTTTTTGAAACGAAAATTAAAAAAACACACGTGAAGAAAAAAATTCATAAGTTTTGGGCGAGATTACACCTGACTAATTGGCATGAAAAAATAAAGGAACTAGTCTTATATAAGGAAATGTAATCAAATCCAAAAAATATATCCAAACGAGTGGTGTAACGCAATACATCTTATATTTCGGATTTTTTCTCAGAAGCCTATACACTTATATTAAGGAATGGAGGGAGTATTTAATTCCTTAATCGATGACCTAGAACTATGCGAATGACGGAGATAATAGTAGAGCATTGCTAGGCGTACGATGAATTTTTGTCTGATGATGTACGACTTTGCTCAGTCACCCTTCGATCAAATTTATGCATCAACAGCAATCGTTGGATCACTGGGTCAGGCGTGAGTCGTACATACGAAGTCGTACGCAGAGCAATTTCGATAGTAGTATCCATAGTTTAATCACAAGCAGGGGCCTCCTGGGCTCCGACCAGGTGCTGTACACGGACCCGAGGTCACGGGGCACCGTCAACTACTACACGCCCAACCAGGCCACCTTCTTCTACGACTTCACCGTCGCCATGACCAAGCTCGGCAGGGTCGGGGTCGTCAAGACCGCGGCCGACGGCGAGATACGCCGCGACTGTCGGTACACGAATTAGTTTCAGACTCGCCGCCGGCTCGTTGCTCAGTTGCTCACACAGTTCCAAAAAAAAAAGCTGTGCATGACGTAACTATAATAAGATCGATCAAGTTGCTATAGACGTCGCTCAGCACACCGATGTCTTCAACTATCGACTGGGTAGTGTGCATGCCTTTTACCGTTGGATATGTTGATGGATCATCTGAGATGCAGATGTCTTGTGTGAGAATCAGTCAGACCCCGACACAAATTAGCATGTTGATGGCTCTAGCGGTCTAGCCTGGATCTAGGCCGACTGGCACCAAAAGCAAATCATATAAGGCTGGTCACAGTGGGATAGTACTAGTATATGATATTATCTACATAGTATCACAATATGGTACTCAAGACATCTAGTATTATAGTGATCTTATTTGGGAAAACTCAAAACGGTGCCCGGGCTCATCTGCTCCCTCTCAGCAAAAAATTTAAAAGAAATACTAGAAAAATTCAAAAAATTCCAATTTTTTTTGTGGAGGTAGATAATTAGAAGCGTGAGGTGCGCACCAAAATTCAACTTATTTGGACATCTGAGCAGCTCTCGGAAAAAAAGACAAATCGGGTCAAAACAGTGCATGAACAGTAAACATTTTTACAGACCCTGATTTTGTCTTTTTTGCCGAGAGCTGCTCAGATGCTCAAATGAGTTGAATTTTGGTGCGCACCTCACGCGTCAAATTATCTGCCACCACAAAAAAATTTGGATTTTTTTGAATTTTTCTAGTATTTTTTTTAATTTTTTTTCTAAGCGGGGGTGCAGATTAGCCGCACTCTCTTATTTGTTGTCATGCATGACACGTACTAGTAAATTATTTAATATACCAGTAAATCATTTAACTCTCTTTTCTCATTTAATTGTGTGCCACCTTAGCAAATATGTCTAGTTGGCATGCATGATATTCTCTCAATTTCTTCTTAGTGAACATATAAGATTTGTCTCCAATCAAACGTAGTAAAGTTTGACTAAGATTATAGAGAAAAAAAAACATTCACAGTATAAAATCGATATCAATAGATGTATCATTGAATTAACTGTCATACTGTACATCTCTAGTATTATAGATGTTGATAATTTTGTATATAAATTTGGTCAAACTTTATTTGACTTAAGATAAATTTTATGTACGAAGTAAAAAAAGAACATAGGGGGTACTACATATGATACTTCTATTGTGACCAACCCAAGAGGCCAAGACCTAACTTCATCAACATCAAATACGACATTTGAAATGGAGCACTATAATTAGTGCAATTGAGTGCACCATGCGTTAACTAGCAATTCTCACTAGGTACGTAACAACACCATCTGCATGACAGGTTCAGGTTGCGCGGTCCGCATGTTTTTATAAATTTTCCTTTGTACTAGTCCTATGATTCTTGCGGAAGTTATTGTATTTCACAAATAGCAAATTTCAATGTACATAGCTTGCTCAGTTTGTTGCAGAACTTGTGTTTGTCTTCACAAATGGATGATCACTTCACAAACACATGTCACTTAACCATGGCGGAGCTAGAGAAAAATCATTGGGGGACGAAGCACAAATCATCGGTGTTTCAAAGGGAGGGGGGGGGGGCAAATGCTAAAAAAATGCAATGTAAGTCCTCCTTAAATAATCCTTCACAAATTAATCCGAAGGCTGGGGGAGGGGGGGGGGGGGCAGCAGTTTTATTTGTTTCATTATGTCTTTGTTTATTGATGCTTAGTTGGATTTTCTCCTATATTTGTTCTTACAACAACAAATGCTAGAATCATGTGACACGATATAACCTATTTTGTAATTGATCTACTCAAATCATAATTATTATCAAACTTGCACTAGTTCACACATGTTGTTGCACAATATTGAACAATGCAAGTTTTCCATATTCTATGTGCAAGCTTTCAATATAGCCTAATTCCTACATATAAGAAAAGAGTTTGAAAACAAGTGTTTATGATTAGTAATGCCAGACATAATTACATAATAATATTTTTTATTAGGTTTAAATTATTTTTTTCAATGAAAGAAATGTGTTCTTCTTTATTTTTCTATTTGTCCATTTCTTTTCTCAAGCAACACTATTATTCTGTCTTTCTTAGAAATAAACTTATTCTTCCCTCTTTATGCTTTGTTCATTTTTTTTGAGGTAACATCATTTCTGAAATTCATTCTTCCATAGATTTAATTTTGTTCTTCTTTTATGTTTTTTTATTTCTTCTATAGGGTAACACCACTCCCATGATTCTTTTTCAATAGATGTAAATTTTATCATCTTTTAAGTTTTGTTCACTTATGGTTGAAATTTATCTTTTTTTTATTTTTGTCCTTGTCTGTTCATTTGTTCCTAGATTTTTCCAGTTTACTTACATTCTTTTGTTCATTCTCGAAATGTTTACGGTACTATTTTATATGAGCAATGTGATTTATTTTGTGTTTCTAATAAAAAATCAGCATAAAGTATAATAGACTAGAATACCAGTTTTAAATCCCTCTTTTCTCCATCTATTAATCTTTTTAATTATCGTGTACGTATGTGAAAACAAATATACATGTCAAAGAAAAGGAATATACATGGTAATGGTTATGGAGTGGGTGCACAAAGGATTAGTTTTTTTAGCAATACGAAGGATTAGTTATATCCACTGGAGTAGATCATGTTCAACAGGAATACAGGTGTAGTAGTCATGCAATTATTAACTGGGCTTCGACCGGTTGGGCTTACACAACTTCTTATAGTAGTAGTAGTAGTAGTAGTAGTAGTAGTAGTAGTACGCTTGCTCTGTTGGGTTTTGCTAGGTTGTGATTGTTGGGCACAAAAGTTGACTGAAATAAAATAAGTTTTCGCTCAACTCGGGGCAACTAACTTTTGTTTGTTGAATGTGAATCCAATGGTTCGGGAAAAAATGATTGAAACTAATGGAAATTTAAGGCACCCGAGCCTTAGGTGCTCCCACTTTCTTGTAGTGTCGGTTATCCGATTCATGCCTTGAATCATTGTAGGTAAGAAAAAAGACGATTGTGTTTTATGTGTCCCTGTGAGATACTCCTCGGAAAATATAAATAAAGAAAAATGTTTACATTTTCTACAAGGCCGCGGGTCAATTCAGAAGCAGAGACAACAATCTTTTAATATAGTTCATGGACCCCTTTCAGCCCATCTTACTAGTTCAGGTGGCTCTTTCATTTTTTGAACCAAAATCCAATATTTACATGCGCTAGGCCTATAACACAGTCGCAAAGACCATTATAACACAATCATCTTTAAAAAATAAATTAAACTGAACATAGGCCTATAACACAATCACATGAACGCTTATAACATAGTTATCGTCTTTAGAAAAATGTGCAAATTTCAAAAAAAATTACAACTTGAAAATCTTGCATTTAACAAATATTTGTGCATCTACAAATACATTTTTTAATTTTATTAAATGTTCAGTAATTTAATAAATGATGTCAAATTTTAAAATATATTCATTTTCTCTAAAAAAATCACTAAATATAAAAACTTCTGCCGATTTATAAAATTTGATGATTTTTGAAAAAGTTAAATGATTTTTAAAAAGAAAAAACTAGAAGAAAACATCTATAAAATAAGAAAATATAACAGGAAAAATCACATTGAAATGAGGCAGAGCCAACTAGCTAGCTCTTGAGTGATTGTCTGATATATTGTAGCAACGAGTTGTAAATTGGAAACCACCTTCCTTTTTGACGTCTTCGGGAATTAATACGAGGGTAACAGCCTAAACATTAGATTTGACCTGCCCAATACCAAATATACAACATTTTAGCACTCAAGGTCCTGCTAATTCTCTGAACTCCCTGCAGTTAATAAGAACTTGTTTTCCTCCTATTGGAAAAATTTGCTCTATCCATCCTTGAATTTGCTTCCATACTTTATCCTTTAAATACTTGAAGACCCCATTCTTTGATCTCCCCGTATCCGTTGGCAGACCCAAATACGTGTATGTAGTGCTGGGTAGCTAATCCAACCCAAATTCCTTTTCATGTAGTCCATGGATACCGTTCAACCCATACCAAAGCTTATCTTATGAGTTCAAGTGGCCCTTCCCTTTCTGAACTCTAACCTAATCCTTGCATGCACAAGGCGTGAGAAAAAAACATGAACTAAGCCTATAACGCCGTCATAGAGACGCTTATAACACAACCATTTTTTGAAAAAAAAAACTTCAAATGAACATAGCCTATAACACGGTGACATGAACTCTTATAACACACTTGTCTTCTCTAAAAAAATGTTCAACTTTTTAAAAGTATATTCACAAGTTAAAAACTTATTGCATTTAAATGATGACCATCCATTTTAAAAATTATTTTTGGATTCTCAAAAAATTCATTAACTTAGTACATGATTTTGATTTTCAAAGATATCCATGTACTCCAAAACATATCTAATTTTTAAAATGTTTAGGAGTTTAAAAAATGTTCATATTTAAAAAAACATAGAATAAGTAGAAATTAGAAGAAATAAAGACAATAACGTTTTAATGCACTACATGTACCTCTTTCAGCCCATCTTATGAGTTCGGGTGACTCTTTCTTTTTTTGAACCAAAATCAAATCTTTACATGCGCTAGACCTATAACATAGTCACAAAGACCATTATAACAAAACTATATTTAGGAAAAATTGAACTAAACATAGGCTATAACACAATCACATGGATGCTTATAACATAGTTATCTTCTTTCAAAAAAAATGTTCAAAAAATCTAGAAACAATACTGACAACTCTAAAATCTTGCATTTAACAAATATTCGTGCATTTAAAAGTATATTTGTGATTTCAGAAAATGTTTAGGAATTTTAATAAATGATCTCAAATTTAAGAACATACTCATGTTCTCTGAAAATATTCATGAATTTTAAAACTTATCTGGGTTTTTAAAATTATCATGATTTTTGAAAAAGGTAAATAATTTTAAAAGATAAATCTAGAAGAAAATATAACAGAAAAAAGCACATCGAAATGAGGCCGAGACAACTAGCTAGCTCTTGAGTGGTTCTCCGATATCTTGTAGTAACGAGCGACAAATAGGAAACCGCCTTCCTTTCCGACGCCTTCGAGAATTAATACGAGGGTAATAGCCTAAACATTAGATTTGACCTGCCCAATAGAGATCCAAAAACAACATTTTAGCACTCAAGGTCCTGCTACTTCTCCAAACTCCTTGCAGTTACAGTTCGGGCGAGTTGAACACGACATGTGGGCTACATATATGCTCTCCCTCGGCAACCAATTTTCATTCCAAATTTGGATAGTTTGCCCATCTCCAATACTTTTAATTAATTCATGTTTAAGCACTTCATGGCCATCTAGAAATAGACCTCCAAATCTGCGAGGGACGGGAGCCCAATGACGCTGGTAGAAAATCTCCAGTAGGATGGTACACCTCCTTTAAAGTTCATTCACTGAGAGTACTCTGCTCCCGGACCAACCTCCATCCTTGTTAGGGTAGCAGTGCAAGATTGCATAACTACATATTTCGAAACCAAATACTCCCAAACATTTTGAGTGGGTCATATCCTCGTAGGCCACTAAAGTTTTCTTCCTTTTCCCTTCCTTCGCCCCACAAAAATTTACGAAGCATAGAATCAATATGCTCGCATAACCCCCTCAATAATTTAAAACACTCCATTGCATAGGTAGAGCTTGTGCCATTGAATTAATAAGAATTTATTTTCCTCCTACTAACAAAATTTCCTCTTTCCATCCCTGGATTCGCTTCCATATTTATCCTTGAAATACTTAAAGACCCCATTCTTTGATCTCCCCATATCCATTGGCAGACCCAAATACTTGTATGTGGTGCTTCGTTAGCTAATTGAACCCAAATCCTTTTAATGTAGTCCATTGATACCTCTCATCTAGTAGAAGAATAAACGGGATTGAAAAAATCACACTGAAATGAGGCCGGGGCAAGCAACCGACATCTTGTCGCAACAAGCGTCAAATAGGAAATTACTCATTATATTATGGGATAGAGGGAGTACCTTCCTTTCTGGCGTCTCCGGGAATTAATATGAGAGCAGTTGTTGGATTTTGATATCACATCCTTTTACGACTTGAGGGCCAACTACTTTTCAAATACTTCGTGCAGTTACGAGGAACTCCCTATGTGCCGCTCATTGCGTCGAACTGTCGAGGCAACACACAAGCATAGCACACAAAGCGCGGGATCTGGGCCGTCCCTCTTTAGAGCGTGACCACAGGTCGGTGCCAACCGGTTTTGGGAACCTTCTAGAAGGTTCCATGAACCAAAAATTTTATGTTTATATCCTTCTACTGGTTTTTCGGGTTTTCTTCACTGTCTTTTTCTGTTCTTTATTTTTTTTCGTTTTCTTTGTTTTTTCTTTTCTTTTTCAATATTTTTTTTCTTTTAAAGCTTTTCCGAAAGTTCAAATATTGTTCAGAATTTTCAAAATGTTCTTGTTGTCAATTTTTTTCTTCATATTTTTAAGTAATGTTCACAATTTCAAAAATGTTCCTGTTTTCACATTTTGGTTACAATTCAATAAGAAGTTCAAAAATTCCAAATTATGTTCATGTGTTCAGAAAATTGTTTCAATTTAAAAAAAATCATGTCTTCAAAAAATGTTTGGTGTTTCGTATATGTTCTAAAAAATGTTTAAAATTTTGTTCACATTTTCAAAACTGTTTGCAATGTTACTAAATATTCGGAATTTCCAAAGATATAATGTCGAAAAATGTTTGGAGTTCAAAATTTTGTTCTCATTTTCAAAATTTGTTCACATTTTTCAAAAAAATGTTCTAAATTTTAAAAACTGTTCATATTTTTTTAAAGTAGAATTTCTAATTTTGTTCATGTTTCTAAAACATGTTCGGAATTTATAATTTTTCATGTTTTCAAAAAAAATTGTATGATCAAATTTCGTGTGTGTTCTCGAAATTTGTTCAAAGTTTCAAATTTTGTTTAGAATTTTAGTTTTGTGTTCTCGTTTTTTCAAAATTTGTTCCAATTTTTTCAAAGATTGTTTCGTACTTTGAAAAAAATACTTACATTTTCAAAAGAAATTGGAATTTAATAAATTGTATGTGTTTCTTAATTTCTTTGAGTAATGTTAAATCACGCTGCTTCTCTTGTGGTCTTTATATTTCTTGCTACACATGTTTCTCAATTTTACGGAGTCAGTTCGACTGGTAGCGGAGCTCTGACTTCTACAGAAGATCTCCGGGAGGAATACTGGCTCGCACACATTTGTGTTTTCGGTATTTTTGCACCGGACCATACGCTAAGGGTTTGACCCCATGCCGGCCCAATCGGGCGCGATCTGTGCGAACAAGCGACTAATGCGGCGAATAGGAGCTCCCCAGTTACGGCCCGGTCTAGTTGATCGTCTCCCGTGGGCTACATATAGCCTTATGCTGCACGGCCTGTTGGGTTATCTTCTCTCTAAAAGCGCCAGCTCGGCTGAGCAAAAAAGAACGCAGCTCGGCTCGCGAGTGTGTTAGAGAAATGGCTCGAGACGTATCCATGCCCGCTCCGCCGTCGCCGTCGTAGACGGAGAGCAGTCGGGCACGCTCGCACGCATCTGCAGCAGGCTGCGGTTGCACCGGCCGATCGAGGCAGTGGCGGGTCAGCGCCGGCGCTGGTGCCTTCCCGCCCGCGGCTGCGGTTGGGCGGACACGCTCGCACGCATCGCCGCCGCGGTACGTACGTTGCATCCGACCACCATATCTGTCCGTCCCTATCCATCCAGCGCATGCCCCTCGTTACACAGCACCAATGATCGGTCGGCGTATGGCAGGTCGCAAATCTTCGCATACCGTTGACGTCCCGAACCTGATCTCACGTCCAGTTCCTGCCAACCCGCGTCGCAGTCATCAAAGATAGTACAAAAGAAGAATGAGACTAAATCAGAATTAGCACCGAGGAGCTGAGCGCATGCCCTGATCCTTGACCGGAACCAATCATGCATGGCGGTGCCTGCAGCCGCGGGCTCTGCTTGCGTTTCCGGGCAGGAGGAGGAGCGTGGCAGGCGACCAGAGCCCATGAGCTGTACTGTACAGCTTGAGCAGCTAGCTCGGCGCCAATCATCAACACGCGTACTGTGGACCTAATCCTGCGGCAGGTGGCGGGGCGGGAAGAGGAGCTCGATCGATCGGGTGGCCGGCTGCGGCTCGTACCGAACGGCGAGTACGCCATCAATTTGCGTAGGCCCAAGGCAACGGCATCCCCCGGATGGCCGGATGGGACACGACACGGTGTGCTCGCCGGCCGGCGTCGCGTGTGCGTGGCCTGGAGGAGCGCACTGACGCGGTAGGCGCGCGCACCTAACATACGCCGTGTCAAACCCCACGCGCACGCACTTGCTAGGAAGCGCGGCCTTGTTTCCTTTCCGGGTTGGACAGTAAGAGCATCTCTAGCATACCCTTAAAAGCGGTTAAACACGTAAAAAAAATACGGTATTTACAATGTCGGTCGAAAAAACGGAGCAGCTCCCGTAAAGTTCGATCGACCCTTAATTTTTTTTAAGGGGCATCAAGAATCCGTCCGCAAGAACCTCATATGTACAGATTGAAAGGTGGTATACTGTTCAACCCATAAACGGGCAAACCTCCTCCGAGCAGATGCGTCGCTGCGGAACTGACCGGAATGAACCCGAAACTCGTCGGAATCCGTCGCCGCACACCGGAAAAGGTCGCCGCCGGAATTTGTTGCTGTCAGTCCAAATTGTGGCCGGCTAGACCTTCACCGCCAAGGCGAGGCCGGCACGGGTGGGGTAGAGCAGGCCGCCGGCGGCCCGAATCAAGGCGGGGCGACGTTAGAGAAGGGCGAGAGAGGCGTGATCGGGGCAGGGGAGGCGCGACAGGGGCAAAGCGCGGTGGGGGTGGGTGCGGAAGGGGGCGGGCGCGACGGGGCCAGGGCGTGCATGGCCGGGGCTTGACGGGGCGGGGACGGGTGGCTACCGGGACGGGCATGGCTGAGGCGCGGCGTGTCCGGGGGAGCGCGGTCCGAGCGGGATGGGTTTGACCTGAGCGGGGCGATTTCTTACTGTATCGTTCAGGATATAGTTCGTAATAAAGTATTTGTTCTTTTTGGCTAACGATTTAAAGGACCCTTTAAACGTGTTTTTAAGGGTTGACTTTTAAAGGATTTGCTAGAGATGCTCTAAGAGCATCTTTGGGCCCCAAACCCTCTTTAAACGGACGACCCATCATTGACTGATAAAAAAATTAAACTTAGACGGGCTTCTCATACCTGACCTAAATATGGAGGCTGACCGGCACCCCTTATATTCAACTTTTATCTGGTGCAAATATGAGGAGGTTCAGGGGTGTCTGTTAAGTCAGACCTGGCAGGAAGGCCCACCGCAAAATGCACCGAATCTCCCTTCCCCGTCCCCACCCCAGACCTTGCCAAACCAACCATTTTTCTCTCATCTCTTCTCCCTCATCTGTGCTGGCCCTTCCTAGATTTGCCGCCGCATCAAGCCCTCAACACCGCTACAATACTCCTCCCCTCCAATCTCACCGCCATGGACACCGTTGTTAGTCGGACACCCCGCGGTACGCTCAGACTAAGCCTTGCCCTCTATGTGTTTGACACATTGTTCGATCTGTTTTCTGTGATTGTTTTGTAGACGAAATGATGGATTCAGATGGTTCGTCGGATGAATAGTATGGACACACGAAGCTTGATGAATTAATTCAAAAGGAGTTCCTCGATTCATCAGATTCAGGCGAAGAAGCGGAGGTGATGATGATCATGAGCATTTAACGGGAAATGGACCGGGAGGTGGAGCACATTACAAACTTCAAGGGTTTGATCAAAGGGAGAAATGTCTGAACCAGGATACGGTCTCTGGAGCACGGCTGCTGCATAAGGACTACTTTGATCCCGTACCAACATTCCTTGATGAATGGTTTTGTCGTTGCTTCCGCATGTGCAAACCTTATTCTTGCGCGTGGTGGATGGAGTGGAGGCACACAATCCCTACTTCAAGCTCACCAGGGATTGTTGCGGACAACTGTCGTTCTCTGCTAAGCAAAAATGCACGGCTACTATGAGGATGTTTGCACTTGGCATCGCCGTCGATTTCGTTGGTAAGATGGTCCGGTTGGTGAAGAGCACATGCCTAAAGACCACTTGTGAAGTTTGCCCATGACGTGATGGAGGTGTTTGGAGCAGAGCATTTGAGAGAACCAAATGGACATTATACAGAAAGGTTGCTGGCTATTGAAGAGGCAAAACATTTTTCAGGTATGCCCAATTCAATTAATTGCATGCATTGTCGATAAACGAACTGCCTACCCGGGATGAACCTGTTAGTAGTGGCAATCACTGACACGCGGACACACATTAGAGCATCTTCAATAGACGGTCCAAATGTAAAAATAACTAACTTTTGGACCGTCTGGGGCAAAAAACGCTGCTCCAACAGACGGTCCATATGCAAAAAAAATTGGACCGCGGCCTCCTCGTGATGTAAAATGCAACACATCGTGATGCAAATATATATCACGAGATGCATCTGGTCCAAATTCGGCGACCGCCTGCCAACGCCTAACTGCCACTTCATTTCATTTCACAGTCGCGCCTGTCCACCCGCCCGAACACCAGTCGGCCGGAATCCGCCGTCGCCACTGCCCAAATCCCCGCCGCCGTCGCCGCCACCTCCCCAAATCACCGCGCCGCCCTCCGCCGCCCTCGCCCCCGTCGCCTCCCTCGCCGGAAGCCGTCTCGCAGCCGCCCGGGCGCCGCCGAATCGGGAGGCAACCGCGGTGGGATTCGGCGCCTCCGGCGGTCTGGCTGCCCATGTAGGCCTCCGCCGGGCCCTTAGGCCGCCGCCCGCCTCCGCCGCCCTCTGCTGCTCGTTTGCCCGCCCCGTTGCCACTGCCTCCCGGCCCCGCCGCCGCCTCGTACTGACCCTGTCCAGCCAAGCTGCTGTCGCTGCTGACCCGTGCAGCGTGCCTGTGGCGCTGCTCGTGGTGTTCACGTCGGCTGCTGCCCGCCTCTGTCGCTGCTGGCCGGCAAAGGAGCACGTACAGGGGGGCTCGGGCTCCGGCCATGGCGACCACAGATGAGCACGGGAGCGGTGGCGAACGACACCGATCGAAGGAAAAAAATAGGGGGATTGGGAGAGGAGCTCATCATGGGGAGGATGGCGCGCTCGGGGAGGTCGGGGAGAGCTTGATGGCGACGGATTTGACGAAGGCGGCCGACGTCCCGAGGTCGAAGAAGACGACCAAGGTGATTTTACATCTTCATTTTGGACCATCTGTTGGAGTTGCTCTTTTAGACCATCAATTTGGATTATCTGTTAGAGTTGAGCTTTTTTCGAAGCTCCAAAACGTACTTTCTGACGGTCCAAATTTTATATCTCTAGTTTTGAACCGCCAAATTTTGGACTATCTATATCTATTGAAGGTGCTCTTGAGAACACGGCTGGATCGGTGGTGACCACTGCACATGCCTCTGTTTGTTCCTCTCGCGTCGGCAGTTTGCTTCAGTCCAGGGGTTCAGGCCGTGATTTAAAAGGGAACAGTGCGTGCATGATCTGCGCTGCGAGATTGGAGGCCATGTCTCGTGCGGTCTTTGCTAGTTGTCCATGCCGCCCTGCCTGCCATCATCAGTAGAAGGAAGCAATCATGGCCTGAAACCGGACCGGACGCGTTCTGCTAGCTATCAGCGTTGTCGCTGGCATTATATTATATCGTCGCGAGGACGAGCTTTGAATCATAGGTTTCTCGTTCGGGAACATCTGATTACAAGCAAGCTCCATGAATTCCTCAGACCACTTGCCATTGGAAAATTAATAATAGTACAACACAGATATGTGTCAGTTAATTAAGGTATTGATTCGTACTACTACAAAAGAAACTAAATTGTGGTTGCTTTGTGTAAAGGCGCCACTATCTAATCGGTCTCGTACTAACGGACGACAAGTCATCATATGCATACATGCAGTGCATGCTCATCATCATCCATCATGCCAACCTTAATCACCTCCCTCCACTCAAACCGTGCCACTTCCTTCACCATCTCCTAAGGAATTAACTTTTGCGTTTTCCGTTGAACCAAACCATCGCTTTGGTAGGTAAAACATTTACTTACCATTTGGTATGAACCACTCCCAAACTTAGCAGTGCCGCATGTAAATGCAACAGAAGGAAGTTTGCATCACCTGCAGCTGCACGGGAAGAACCAAACCAAAGCGCAACGGAGACCAACTTGTGGCGCCGGCGGAGGTTCCACGGAACTTTTCATGCCAGGGAAGGAGGGGCCGGGTCCAAAGCTGGTTGTTCTGTTGTTGTCTTTGAGAAGCAATCAATGGCCAAAAGGAAAGAACTAAGCACTAGATGCTCACTTTCATCAAAGGGAAGGCACAAGCGCGGCACAACCAAAAGCTTATAAAAGGAGGAGGATATGACAAAGATGGGTCGTGCAAGGGAACTGATTGCTTGACCCCAAGACCGGACCATTGCAGAATTCGAACAAAAGGTACAACAGGAACAAAGCCACCCTGGATTCCTTCTCACAGGAATTGGACCATTGGGGTATATATCAAGGCAGTAGGAACATTTTAATTCTAATTTCACAAATTGGCGATCAACGGGTTGTGTCATCATCTGTCCATGGAGAGGCCCGGGAGTATTTTCCACCAAAACAGAACATATTCATGATCAAGGCCTTCTGCCTATTCCTTTTTTTTAAACACCCGAATCTATTATGAAGTACTAGTACAAAACACCCGAAACATAACAAAAATTACACTGAGGTCTGTAGACCACCGAAGAATGAGCCGCCGACGCGCCGTTGTCACCGCTCTCCTATCGGAGCCGGCTCGGCCTTGTTGACGACAATCAGGAAGTCTTCGTACACGTGCCCTTAAAGGACCAACATCCTAGAACCGTAGTTGTCATTGTTGAACCCTTGAATCAATCCAAACCGCACACGCACGACGAGAAAACCTAGCCTCGCCGCGCCAAAGAGACAACAAGAATCTACACCGGAGCTCTATTGATTCCGTCCAAACGAATGAACTCGAGGAGGATCGGAGTCCGAAAGACAAAATCAAAGAAGAAGCACTACCGTCCACCCGAACGCCGCCCCTGCGAGGACTAAAAGCCTAACCTAAACTACTAGCCGGAGCCAAGGCGCCAGAATTCTCCTACCCGCCACCGGCCACCAGGCGGCAAGCAGAGGGGAGGCGAGTCCACGAGTTTGAGGTGTTGCTTGCAGCTGAGGTGTAACCCTAGCCGTCACTAAGAGAAAGGAACACCTTTTTTTGGCTTTCTGGTCTAATCATATTGAACCCAAGATGTTTTATCGGTTTCACGCAAATGAAACTGGGAACAATGAGCTCCTTAATAAATAGAAAACACGGTTGATCCTAATCATATGGTTTGTTCCTTAGTTGATAGTGTATAGACTGGATTCTTGAAACTTTTTTTAGGTGATTAAGGTTGACATCACGACGGATTGAAGCACGATGGGCCTCCACAAAGTCGTCATCGTCGCCGCGCCAACTCTACTTGGCCAACAAATCTATTGGATTCACTGGAGACGACAACAGGAACCGCTACATTGAAGAGGGATCCAGAGAAACTTCATTGACCGCCGTCGGTGCCACCATCAAAGACGAAGCCATGGCTAGCCGAAATCTAAGCAATCTAGTCCTAAAACTGGCACTACTACATGCCACACGCATGATC
The DNA here is from genome assembly GCF_018294505.1 of Triticum aestivum. Lineage (NCBI taxonomy): Eukaryota > Viridiplantae > Streptophyta > Magnoliopsida > Poales > Poaceae > Triticum > Triticum aestivum. The sequence continues at coordinate 588,159,990 of NC_057813.1, read as the reverse complement.
CGGCAACCCCCCCCCTTCGCACCGACGACCGGATGCCGTCTGGGGAGGTGAGCCACCGGAGACAACGCTGGCAAATGGAGGCGCCAAGCGTAGGTGGCTTCACTTCTTTCTCTCCATCGGGAAAGGGTGGAGCGGATTCTTTCGTGCTTAGATACACTAGAATCCACTTCTAGAACTTAGAATAAAAAAAATCATAGTTATACGTTTTGACAAATTACAATAAATAAATAAACACATAGGTATTAATTAGAAACTTACACATGTAAATTTTCGTGAAATAATATGACCATTCATGCAGGTTGCAAATGGCCAGATTGTTTAATAAACATTTAAACGGATAACTTTCAACTCAATATATAGGTGCGTCTTCTTTTCAGAATTTCAGAAAAGTCATAAATATTTTTCAAAAGTTTTAGAAAGTGGGCACACTAGAACTAGGATGATTATAGAATTTTGCTGGTCAAACGAACCATTTCACTGTCTGGCCAGTCACGGATAGTTCCAAACCTTTTTTGTAGACCAAGTTCTAGTATGTTGTCGAACAAGGCTTCAGACAAAAGGCCAAATGCATTGTTAGTTGAAGCTACTAGGCGTGCCATTGTGCATATAATCATCCGCCACCCGGGTCATGCTGCCGGCCATTAACCCTATACTTTGTCCCCTCCGATCCTTTGTTTAGTTAGCAGTTGTTTCTTACACGCTTCACAAACAAACATGGGCGCACACACACGTAATGCAGACATGGATGGAACATTCCGGTTGGCAACGTTACAAAAGTGGGCGCACTTTCTTAAGTCATATTTCTTTACTTATTCCACTGGTTTTTTCCGGAGATGAGCACGCTTGCAGTGCTGATTTGGTCCAGCACCTAGCACCTGTTCCACCACTGTTTGCGCATGAGCTACCTACTCCACATTTGATTTTCATTTCTCAAGTTGTCTCATTCACAAGAGCAATACCAACTCACCATGTCCTGATCAACTCAACTCCTATTTTTCGATACCATCTTTGAAGATAGACGGACAGGCCATCCTATTCATTTGACAGCAACTCAACTTCACTGTAGATATTCTTTGAACAGCAAGCCTCTGGGTTAGCCAGTCATCACAGGAACAGCTCAAGGGTTTAGATCGGAGTGATGCCAATATTTAACCACTTATTCTGCAGTTGGCAGTTGGTACTATTCCTACCTGGCAAGTCGGCAAAAAAGGGAAAATGAAACGAGTTGAGTTCTCACATCACCGGATCAGCGGTTGCCTCCATCAATTAGTCAATCCTGAAGTCGACAATGCTCTCTGTGGGTCTCTTGAGAAAACCATCGGCTACCATGCACACCATTTTGCTCCTGGCTTGTAGTGATGATTGCGTGATTAGGTGGTTAAACCGGTTGATTTTCATTATTTGCGTTGGTGCATGAAAGGGAACTGACGCTAAAGTGCACAAGATATTCCATCAAATTAGGTTTAATCACCAAATCATCACCACAAACTAGGAGCAAGATGATCTTTCTAGCTGTGGCTTAAGGACAAAGTGGTGTGCGGTCCGGGCTGCCGCCAACACCTCGTGGAACCCGCGCTCGGCCTCCGAACTTGCTGCCATCGTAGATTCCGTTAAAGGAGGCAACAAACGAGTGCTTTGGAGCTGTCTTGGAGCCTTGGCCTGGGCTCTTTGGCTAACCAGGAACAAACTAGCGATCGAGGGTATCTTCCCAACGCACTCTGCTAACATCATCTATAAATGCAACCTCTTCCTACAGCAATGGAGTCCGTTGGCGAGGCGCAAGGATGCTGACAAACTGAAGCAAGCCCAAGATCGTCTGCGTCATGCCTACGTTTTGGCTAGGGAGCCGCCTGCCACTTCTACGTCGTGAAGTGACCCTTTTGTCTTGCGCACGAGCGAGCCTGCGTGCTCTATGCTCTGGCTTCAGGCCTTGTAATTGCATCGCCGCGTGCTCTTTTGGCCTGTACTAAAACTCCCGTGACTCCGCATCGGCCTTGAGCCTCCATGCTCGTTCCGTTGTTCCAAACTATGTTTGCTACGCTGTCTAAGTTGTGGGCTTTATTAATTTAAAGCCGGACGCGTTTAGCGTCTTCGTTCTAAAAAAAAAGGACAAAGTGGTGGAAATGGACAGTTCCGCGCCACGGCATGCCTGACCTCCCGATGACTATGGTGATGGTCCGAGGTGGGAATATATACCACCTATGTACTAGAGTCAATGGTTGTGTGCATCATGCTGGTGCACAGAGGCCGGAGGTAATCCTCCTTTTCGAAAAAAATATCTACTAGAGTCACTTTGGACCGGCGTGGAGTACTAGCTCGCGCAACTATCAACTCACCATGGTGACCGGAACACTTCTTCATGTTCGGGATGAAACTCTTGTTCTAAATTTTTTTGGTCAGGCTCAGCGGCAACGGACTTGTGGCATTGCCTTATTGAAAGCGTTGTCATACTGCTGATGTGTTGGCCTTGAGTGGTTGACCACAATAAGCAAGATAAAACCATTCTCATTTGTTTTCTCCGGCTGGACGTGGTGACGGTGGCAAGAGTGTTTATCCCTTTTTAAAGGCGTTGCTATAGAGGAAGACGACTTAGTCATAGATGTTGAATTAAATTCTTATAATAATTTGTCATAGTTGCATATTGTGTACTCCCGACTTTGGTCTCGTTGTTTTGCATTAATTCGTTAAAGATGGTTGTGTGCATCAATATGATGCAATGAAGTTTCAACCTCCTTTTCGATTAAAAAAAAGCAAAAAAGAAAGTCTAGCGTATATTTGGAACAAGGGAAAAATTGTCTGTATCACAAACAGTTCTTTTTTAGGGGCAAATCAAGAGTTCCTTAGCACCAACAAATTCTTCAGTGGAACAATAAGGCTAGATCAATATGGGCATAGTCAAATCAGCTACATTTCATTTGGAAAAGGAGCAACTCCTATCGTGCCTATGCCGCCTAGTCACCTAACTAATTTTCTACCCACTATTTAAAAAGGTAGAAAGAATACATCTTCATTGAACAATGTGGCGTACTGGAACCTTTTTCGATGCAAGAGTGTTATTCCCTCTGTTTACTATTATAAAATGTTCTAACTTTTTTTCCGAATGAAATGTATGTAGACGTTTTTAGTGTGTTTCTTCACTCATTTCAGTCAGCGCATATATTGGTTCTAAGCAACCACTTTCTATGTATAGGAACTACTGCACGCCTCATAGAACACAATGCTCGGTATGCTTTTTTAACTGCACAAACTAAATAATCAGAAAAATTGTTGCTTCCAATCAAAATTTGGGTCGGTTGATTTTTCAGAGAGAGAAGGAAGTGTATCTCCAAGGTGGGGCCCGAGGGCGTCGCGACAAGTGGTAGCGAGGTGCGGGGTCTGCGGTGAGGCCAAGCCAGGAGTGACCTAGAGCCGGGGATGACGCGTATGCAGTGCCACCAGTGGAGGCTTGACAATTTAGGGTGTGGGATGGGTTGTCGGCATTGGAGAAGAAGGATTAGGATGGGGGGAGGCTTACATGGAAGGTGGGGGCAACAATGAAAAAGAAGCCATAGGCCGGTGGCGAGGCGTGCGCAGGGGCACCGATGGCTGCATGTGATGGCAGCAAGTGGTTTAGTCGATGTTGGATCAGGCGGGTGGAAGGAGGGCTAGAGGACAAAGAAGATACGAGAGTAGTTCGATGAAAATCGGACCCCACACAAAATTGACTTACATCAAATCGTTTTTCAAGTGACTTACTTATACACTGGTACGCGTCGATGCTATACAAACGACTTTTAACCCCTTTCCGCCTGTCATTTGGAACCGTCGCCAGGTGAGTGTGGGCGATAGGGGGTCCTTCCCACACGACCCAGAAACCGTCGGGGATAGACCCTCCTGGCACACAAGCTGGGGCAAAATGAGCTTGTGTGCGATCAGGCGAGGCATCGAAACCCAATTTTTCCGTTCGTATGTATATCCCATATGGTGAATCCCAGAAAAACATTTCCGTTCGTATGTATATCACACACAGTCAATCAAAGAAGAACGTTTCCGTTCTCATGTACATCCCATATAGTGAATCCAGGGAAAATGTTTCCATTCGTATGTACTTCCCACACAGTCAATCCAGGGAAAACATTTATGTTCGTATGTACATCCCACACAGTCAATCCAGGGAAAACGTTTCCGTTCGTATGTACATCCCACACAGGTTTATGTATAGCCTCGTGTGTGATACGTGTAACTCTATCACACACGCTCTGCTTGGTTAACCGTTTGCTTTTATCAACTACATCACACAAGATTTAATGAAGAAAACTGTGTGGCATTGAGTTATCCATCACAAGTGTTTTTACTTCTAGAACCGTTTGCAAAGTTCTATGACCCATTTCGCAGGTATATTAGTAATAATTCCAGTATTACGCAAATTCAAATTTCATATCGAACAGTTATTTTGCCAATTTCATATCAGACACATATATAGATATATTTTAACATCACAGTATGATAGCTATCGGAAAATAGCACAGTACAACATATAGATAGTTTAAATTCATAAGAAGAATATTAGAACAATATATCCATTTCCCTAATCGAGATCATCCAGGCTCGCCTTATCCACCCCTACTTTCAGTTCAGTAAGAACCTGTTTTGCACAGGCCAACTGGGAAAGTGCCTCCTCCTTCGCCAACATCATCTTAGCAAAGTCTGATTTAAAAAATCTGAGCTCATTCTCCACCTTCCTCTTTTTATCCTGCATCTTCAAATATTCTTCAGTGTTTGATAACGCTTTCTCTAAGCCTACCTCTGTTCTCTTCCTGATACATGCTCCAGAACATTGCTAGACACATCTTCAAAGACTGTGGCCACTCTCGATCAACCCACTCCAAGTAAGAACACTTCCGTTCATCCTATAATATTTAAAACTAAATAAGTAACAATTGTAGGGAAAATGGGTTTATAGCAACATAGAAAATCATTAATACTTATTTTGAAAAACTGAAGAAACAGATTAATTATGACATATCTTCTCAAAAAGATCAATGTGCAAATGAATTAATTGCTACTGACACAACAACCAAATTTTGAAGCATTAGAAGCTATAATTAACTACAACAACGCTACAAGTTATTACTCATGTACTGTAAATAACAAATTTAACATTTTAAGAGGAAGGTAAATATAACTGCAACAACATAGCGACAATGTTTGGATGACAGCAAATTGATACTAACAGGTGTGTACATGCACATATTTAGTAACATTGAACTAATAGCACCGGTGTAAAGACAACTGTTGCTACATCTCGCACTGGTGCCCTGCACTGGTGTGCCGATGCAGCGGAAAAAAGTCAGGGACCCAAACTCCGGAGCACCTAGTTGCTCCGATGCCCAGTTCCTTCTTGCCATAAAGATTTAGTATTTTACTGCTTGGCTACTCGGATGTGTGGATAAGTTGGCCCCAAAAACGGCTGAAACAGTGCCAAATAATTTTCTAATGGCACCGTCGATGATATGGCAACATTTTTAGATACTAGGTACAAACTGTGACATTGTCTTAGGATGCGTTTGGTTGAAGGTGTGGTATGAATGGGTTGGGACCGTGATAGTGTATGAATCACATCTAACAAATGATATGTAACAACGAAGGAGGGTCTAACTTTCTCTGCACATGCCAGAAACTTTATCCCATTGTCCACAGATTCAAACGCAACTAGCTTCACGCATAGAGATTGATGGTGACAACGAGCAGACAGATCTTCAGCCACCCCACTTATTCATTGCAACTCATGGTCCTAGGGAACTACAAGAGGAAGAAATGACTCAAATTGACTGTCAGGTAAAAATCCTTCATTCCAAGTCATAGCCCGAGAGAGATAAGAGAGGCATACCCGGATGGTGAAGGAGTCGTCGTCGGAGGAGGAATCGCTGGAGAGGTCTTTGAAGAAGACCATGGCGACCCTAGCGGTAGGATGCGAGACGACGAGAGCGAGGAACCAAGCGAGGAAGCGGCTATATCTTAGGAAGGAAGGAAGGGGAAACGGGGGGAATGAGACTTGTGGTCAGGGAGAAAAGGGGATGGGGAGGGGGATGGTAGATATTTCGGTGGTAGGCCAAAAAATTCGAAATGTGGATGGAAACTTTGCGCGCAATGCCGCCAGACACCATTCACTTTGAACGATAGTGTGCATCGCAAAAGATTTTTCTGCTTAACACGCATGGGATGAGTTTGATAATTGAAACTTTGGTGGAAATTTCCCCGCGTATGTCATTGCATAATTTAACATCGCTTGCTAATTTAGGCACACAAAAGAGCGTACAGCACACAGACCAGATTTACTGAATCGAGAAATTTTAGTAATTAAATAGAGACAGTCTCACCTAAACATTGGTCTAACAAAAGACCAGCATTAAAAACAAAGCCTAAGTATAAATAATTTTAACAAATCCGCCGTCGCGCCGGCCTATGCATCGCAGGTCTGAGATGATACGTTGATGACTTGTCCTGGCGACATGCCGCTGTTGGTGGACTCCGCGCCCCCCTGCTGAAGTCGACCGCGCCTCGTCCTCGGCCCCGCCCTCAAGGTTGTAGTACTCGTAGTAGTGGATGCGTCAGAGCTCGCGTTGGTACTCCACCGCCGATTCCTTGACGGACAGACTCTTCTCTACCTCGACCTGGGCCACGCGCAACTCCTCCTCCCGGCGCTCCTCGATCTCCGCCGCCTCCTGCATCTCCAGCTACCGCTCGACGGCCTCATGAGGAAGCTGGTGCTCCATGGCCACCGCCGCTTTTTTGGACATGGGTTCCATGCTGGATTCCAAGGTGGCCTGTAATATCTTGGCGTGGATGGCCTCGACCGGGCCAGGGCGACATTGGCGGCGCGGACGGCAGCTCGAGCGCTCTCGGTGTTTGCAGCCGTCTCGGCTGCTGCAGCTGCCGCAGACGCCCTCTCGGCGGAAGCGGCCGCGCTCAATGCGGATGCAGCGGCACTCTCGACATAAGCGGTCGCACTCTCGGCGCAGGCGGCGGTGATACGTCTCCAACGTATCTATAATTTTTTATTGTTCCATGCTATTATATTACATGTTTTGAATGATTATGGGCTTTATTATACACTTTTATATTACTTTTGGGACTAACCTATTAACCGGAGGCCCAACCCATATTGATGTTTTATTGCCTGTTTCAATATTTCGAAGAAAAGGAAAATCAAACGGAGTCCAAATGGAATGAAACCTTCGGCAACGTGATTTTTTTGGAAGAATATCATCCTGGATACTTGGAGTTCACGTCAGAAGATACTCGAGGAGCCCAGGAGATAGGGGGGTGCGCCCCCCCCTACTGGGCGTGCCCCCTGTCTCATGGACCCCTCGAGCACCCCCGACCGACTTCTTTCGCCTATATATTCTCTCGTACCCTAAAAACATCGAATATCAAGATAGATCGGGAGTTCCACCGCCGCAAGCCTCTGTAGCCACAAGAAACCTCTCGGGAGCCCTTCCCGGCACCCTACTAGAGGGGGGATCCTTCACCGGTGGCCATCTTCATCATCCCGACGCTATCCATGACGAGGAGGGAGTAGTTCACCCTCGGGACTGAGGGTATGTACCAGTAGCTATGTGTTTGATCTCTCTCTCTCGTGTTCCCTCTATGGCACGATCTTGATGTATCCCGAGCTTTGCTATTGTAGTTGGATCTTATGATGTATCTCCCCCTCTACTCTCTTGTGATGAATTGAGTTTTCCCTTTGAAATTATCTTATCGGATTGAGTCTTTTATGAGAACACTTGATGTATGTCTTGCCGTGCTTATCTGTGGTGACAATGGGATATCATGTGCCACTTGATGTATGTTTTGGTGACCAACTTGCGGGTTCCGCCCATGAACCTATGCGTAGGGGTTGGCACACGTTCTTGACTCTCCGGTAGAAACTTTGGGGCACTCTTTGAAGTACTTTGTGTTGGTTGAATAGATGTATCTTAGATTGTGTGATGCATATCATATAATCATGCCCACGGATACTTGAGGTGACAATGGAGTATCTAGGTGACATTAGGGTTTTGGTTGATTTGTGTCTTAAGGTGTTATTCTAGTACGAACTCTTGAATATATTGATCTAAAAGAATAACTTTGAGGTGGTTTCGTACCCTACCATAATCTCTTCCTTTGTTCTCCACTATTAGTGGCTTTGGAGTGACTCTTTGTTGCATATTGAGGGATTGTTATATGATCTATCTATGTTATTATTGTTGAGAGAACTTGCACTAGTGAAAGTATGAATCCTAGGCCTTGTTTCCTAGCATTGCAATACCATTTACGCTCACTTTTATCGCTTGCTACCTTGCTGTTTTTATAATTTCAGATTAAAAATACCTTTATCTACCATCCATATTGCACTTGTATCACCATCTCTTCACCGAACTAGTTGTAACGCCCCGGATTCGATGCGCCAGGTGTCTTCCAGTTACTCGTCGGTGTTGCCATGTCATTTGTTTGTGTGTTGCATTTTGCCATGTCATCATCTGCATTTCATTCACATGTTTTTCAAAACTTGCATCCGTTCGGGTTCCCCTGGTTCTCTCCGTTGTCCGTTCTGAGCCCAACCACACTCGCACGCGTCCGTCGCGCCTCTCAGACCTTGTTCCGTGAGTGGGATAAAAACATTCTCGGAATGGGCCGAGATTTTCTGAGTGGCCTTGGTATAGCACCAGTAGACCGCCCGTCAAATTTCGTTCTATTTGGAGGTCGTTTGATGCCCCAACGATTAACCGCGTCCCCCGAAAACTCCTCTCTCTTTGCAGCCCAACACCCCTCTAAAGTGTCCCAATAACCCCTCCTAACCCCCTCCATGCTCTCGGTCGTCCGATCACGATCGTGTGGGCGAAAACCGCACCTCATTAGGACTCTTCTAGCTCCCTCTACCTATAAATATGTGCCTCCCCCGAAAATCTCGCAGTCCAAACCCTAGCTCCATCCTCCTCGCACCGCCGGACACATCCATCCCATGCCGGACACGTCCGCTGCCGACTCCCCAGCCAACCACACAGCGCCGTGTGTTGCCGCTGCCGTCTCCACCGTGCCTCCATCGCGCGGGCCCGCCAAGCCCAGCCGCGGCCCTCCCGGCCCGGTCGGCCGCCGCCGCCAGCCCGCTCCCCCGGCTCCTTCACGCCGCCCGTCCTCCGCTCCGCGCTCACCGTCGCCGCGGCCAAGGCCCGCGCGCGCCCGCGCGAGTCTGGCCGGTCGCCGCCGCCGTGGCCCCGCGCCTCCCTCCGGTGGCCGCGCGACCTCGCCGCCCTTCGCCGCTCCTCCGTCGACCTCGGCCTCCACGTGCCTCCCCGAGCCCCTCTGCTCCGTCTTCCTCCCCAACTCCGGCGCCCTGCTCCGGCGAGCCCGGCCCGCCTCGATCCGCATCCCGATCCAGATCTGGAGGTTGACTTCCCCCCCTCGTTTTCTGCCAAGTTCCTAATCTTTTCAGCATTATTGTGCCCTGTTTAGCATGCCATAACTCTGCATCCGTAGCTCCGTTTCATGCGCATGATATATCAAAATGTTCATAATGAGAGACTCTTCATTTTGTTCCATTGTGCCATGCTTGTTTGAGATCATATTGATGCCCGTATCATCGTTGCAAGAGTGCTATATGATGTTAATCTGCTGAAACTGTTATAACTTGGTGATTTGTCATTTTCGTTGCATTTGATGTGTTCATCCTATGAGCATGAGCTATACATGTGTTTTGAACTACATCATGCCATATTTACATAGGTGCAATCCATGTATTTTTCTGAGTCTTGTAGTGAGTGCATCGGGCTTGTTAAGTAGGGTACTTGCTGTTACTGTTTTGCTAGGCTGAATCTGTTATTTCGTGATGCTATGTAAATCTGCTGCTACAAGTCATTCTATGCACAATCTGGAGATGTTCGCAAAGGATGTTTTGTTCTACATGTCATGCTCTATCCATCCATGCCCCTGGTTGCATTTATAGCCTGCTGTATCTTGTTGTAATCTTGCTCTCAAATTGCTAAATAATGTTGCTGTCAACCTGTTAACGTTAAGTTCAGTTTTGCCATGAGCATTGCTAGTGATCCATGCACCCTATGAACTTGTTCTAGCCATTCTTAGCTTGTTAAACATGTATTATTATTGTTGGTAACCTTGGCATGCCATGTATTGCTCTGTGGTGAGTGGTACAAGCTCACCAACATGCCTACTTATCATTGTTCCTGCCATGTTTGAATCTGTCATATCATTTGCCTTGTTCACATGGGTGCCATCATATCTTCTGATCCTTTTTGGCTCATGGTCAGTAAAGGAGTTTTGTTCTTTGTCTTTAGGACTAGAATGTCATGTCTTTTTTTTTGCCATGATATCTTGGTGTAATATGTTGTTTGATAGCTCTAAACATTGCAACCTAATGTTATTTCTGCTAAGCCTGTAAACTGTTATTATTTGCAATCTTGTCATGTGTTTTTGAGCATGTTCTAGTGATTTCTGGAGATAGCTCAATGTTCATGTTTTGTCATGCATTACATGTACATCATGTCCATGCCTTTTGTTCTTATGTTGAGATACTGTAGCATATTGTTTGGATGCTTGCTAGATGCCTAGTTGCTGTTTTGGGCAGCTTGTCCTTTAAACTTGTATAGAGTGTATGTGTTGCACCGTTGCTCCGTTTTGAGTGTGCTCTATATGAAACTTGCTTAGAATTGCATGTAGTTTCATATTACCTTGTTGCATCCTTGTTTTGAGAGTGTTTGCTTGATGTTTGTATGCATTTTGCATCAATTCCATGTTTAATTTGTTTTGCTCATATCTTCTAGGCCGTAGCTCCGAATTAAATGAACTTTATATATAACTTGACTAGAATCTCGTGTAGATCATCTTGGTGCATATTAACTTGCTGTTTAACTACTTGAACATAAGGTTTATTCAGATCTGGACCAATTTCGAAATTTGCATATGAGGACTTACCGGATTTGTTGTATCTTGTTTCTTGCCTCATTTAACCTTGCTTTGATGTGTTGCTCTTGTATGCATCATCTCTTGCCATGAGTAGCTTCATGTAGCCTTATCTTGCATCATGCTTGGTTGAGCATCTTGTCATGTTTATGTGTGGTGTGTTTACTATGTTGTGTCCTTCTTCTCGATAGTTCCCGTTTCGTTGCGATCGTGAGGATTCGTTCGTCTACGCTTGGTTCATCTTCATGGCTTCATCTTCTTCATGGACTCATTCTTCTTCCTTGCGGGATTTCAGACAAGATGACCGCTACCCTAGATCTCACTACTATCATTGCTATGCTAGTTGCTTCGTTCTATCGCTATGGTGCGCTTCCTATCAATTGCTCTTCAAGCCTTCCAAATTGCCATGTCAGCCTCTAACCTTTTCACCCTTCCTAGCAAACCATTGTTTGTCTATGTTACCGCTTTTTCTCTTCCCCTCTTATAGCATTTTTAGTTGCAGGTGAAGTTGAAGTTTGCTCCATGATGGACAGGATTATGTTGGGATATCACAATATATCTTATAATATTTAATGCATCTATATACTTGGTAAAGGGTGGAAGGCTTGGCCTTATGCCTGGTGTTTTGTTCCACTCTTGTTGCCCTAGTTTCCGTCATATCGGTATTATGTTCCCGGATTTTGCGTCCGTAACGCGGTTGGGTGATTTATGGGACCCCCTTGACAGTTCGCCTTGAATAAAACTCCTCCAGCAAGGCCCAACATTGGTTTTACAATTTGCCTACCACCTATACCTTTTCCTTGGGAGTAATTAACCCGAGGGTCATCTTATTTTAGCCCCCTGGGCCAATGCTTGTCTAAGTGTTGGTCCAAACTAGAGCACCGTGTGGGACCATCCCTTGGCAACTTGGGTTACGTCGGTACCTGTACGCTTCGCTTATCCGGTGTGTCCTGAGAACGAGATACATGCGACTCCTATCGGGATTGTCGACACATCGGGCGGCTTTGCTGGTCTTGTTTTACCATTGTCGAAATGTCTTGTAACTGTGATTCCGAGACTGATCGTGTCTTCCTAGGAGAAGGAATATCCTTCGTTGATCGCGAGAGCTTATCATGGGCTAAGTTGGGACACCCCTGCAGGGTATTAACTTTCGAGAGCCATGCCCGCGGTTATGTGGCAGATGGGAATTTGTTAATGTCCAGTTGTAGATAACTTGACACCAGATTCGAATTAAAACGCATCAACCGCGTGTGTAGCCGTGATGGTCTCTTCTCGGCGGAGTCCGGGAAGTGAACACGGTTTTGGGTTATGTTTGATGTAAGTAGGAGTTCAGGATCACCTCTTGATCATTGCTAGCTTCACGACCATTCTGTTTGTTCTCTTCTCCCTCTTACTTGCGTATGTTAGCCACCATATCATGCTTAGTCGCTGCTGCAACCTCACTACTTTACCCCTTCCTTTCCCGTTAAGCTTTGCTAGTCTTGATAACCATGCTAATGGGATTGCTGAGTCCTCGTGGCTCACAAATTACTATAACAACAGTTGCAGGTACAGGTTATGCGATGATCATGACGCGAGAGCGATGTTTGCTTGTTTTGGAGTTCTTCTTTTGCTTCTTCTTTGATCAGGGGATAGGTTCCAGGTCGGCAGCCTGGGCTAGCAGGGTGGATGTCGTTTGAGCTTCTGTTTGTGTTTCATCCGTAGTCGAATGTCGTTCTCATGTATGATATATTGTTGTATTCATGTGTCATTGGATGTATTGGATGTATCCCCACTATTATGTAATGTTGATATAATGATATCCACCTTGCAAAAGCGTCTTCAAGATGCGCTTCTATCCTTGGTGGGACCTTCGAGTTCCTTTAGGATAGGGTCGCATCTTGGGCGTGACAAGTTGGTATCAGAGCCTCGACCGACCCTAGGAGCCCCCTTGATTGATCGTGTAGTTTGGCCGATGTCGAGTCTAGAAGAAAACTGTTTTTGGAGTCTTGTTATATCAGAGAGTAGGAATTCTTTTTACTCCTCAGCCCCTTCGTCGCTCTGGTGAGGAATCTTGACATAGGTGTTTTGAGTTACTCCTCTTCCCCTTCAAATTTTTCTTTAGGATCACGTAGTTGGTTTTCCGATCGTTGGGTCTCAGCTCTTTTCATCTGGTGCATTTTCTCGTCAAGTCGATTCGACCTCCTTGTTCTCGCAAGATCAATCCTCAGTTGTTTTCTTTTCCCACCCGCCCACCCCTTTTCTTCTCGGAGCCGGAGTCCGTAATCAAGTATCCATCCTACTCGTGTGTAGCATTTGCATTCTGTCAACCGGTATTTCCTCTTGAAGTTATTCATCGGATTTTTCCCTTCCAAGTTTCCTTTGTTTTCCCGCCCTCCCACCCTCTTCTTCCTGGAGCCTGAGTCTGTTTAAAGCATAAATTTCATTCGTGCGGAGTATCTTCAGTCTTTCCTCAATTGTCTCAACCGGTGAATTCTCTTTTGTTCGACATTCTTCTTCTCTTTTTCTTTTTCGGTGGACTCAACTCAAGTTTTTCGGGTTGATCATATTCTTTTCCTTGGATCAAGTGTTTCCCCTGCTCGTTCGCCTCTCACCAGTTTATCCTTCCGGAGTGCTCAAGACATCTCAGGAGATTCGTTTGTGTTCCAATTAATTCGAGGTTGTCACCTCATTTAAATATTTCAATTGTTCCGGTGCATCATCTATCTGTTCAACAATTTTTTCCAACGGTGTTTTCTCTCTAGTGGGCCCTAACCCATAGGTCTTTTCCCAGGATCTTACCTCACTCTTCTAATTATTCCGGAGCCATTCCTAATTCTTTTCGAGTTTGATGTAAGAATGAATTTCATCAGTCAGATGCCATCTCCAAGTTCGCTTTCAAATTCTTTTCATCTTTGGTTCAACCCTTCCTCTTTTTCATTCTCTCGGAGTATCTCAGTAATTTTGTTGGTGTTTTCCGTTGTTATTTGAAGATCTAAGAAGAGTTTTCCCTCTAAATCTTGTCCGTTCTCTCGAAGTTTCGTGGTTCTAGCTTCATGTTATCCTCGCGAATTATTCCATTTGCCAGATATTCTTTTCTTAACCATCTGGAGTATGTCAGGAGTTGTTTTTCTATTTCTTTTCACCGGAGGCCATCGTTCCATAAGAATTCTTCGTCCTCACATTTCAGCTGCCGTTATCCAATTACCCCGGCGCATCTATCAAGTGTTCTTTAATCAGCTCATTATCTCTTCGTTCTTGTGCATCTAAATCCCCTCGAGCATAATTGTTCTTCTAAGTCTTCCCGGTGATTCATTCTCTTTCGTCAGTCATTTTCGAATTCTTACGGTGGTTCGTTCAAGATTCTTTTTCCTTGATTATCATTTTAATCCATTCGTTCTTTCAATCCTACCGGTGGTTCATGAAGACCTTCTCAAGCTTGCATTATGTCAGTTCTCAATCCTTTTCAAGAAGAATAAGTAGTATGAAAAATCCATTGCTTGTCATCAATTTAATTTGATGAAGGATAAGCATACAATAAATCTTATTCTTATTTCATCCAAGTGAGTAATCCCTTCCTTCGGAGTTTGTTCTTGATGAATAAATTCTAGTTCCAAGTGTTTTCATCTTTTCTTTTCCGGAGTTCAAATTTCCTCGGCCATTTCATCGGAATCCCCATCTAAATCATAGGAAGGCTCATCTTATTCTTTCTTCCTTCATTCTATCTCATCATCCTTTTGTCACCGGAGTTCTTCATGGTGGTTCTTCATGATTTAATTCATTCTTTCAAGAGTTCATCAAGATTCTTGTTGGTGGAGTTCAAGTATCTTTTCTTCTCGCGTCTCGAAGTGCAATTAATTCTCCGTATTCTTTTCAAGTGTAGTTTTGCATTTCTTCGTTATTCCCAGATATTCAAGCATTTGGTTGTGGCATAATTTCACCTCGAGTTTTGAGTTGTTTTGATAAGTCCACAACAAGCTTGTTCTTTGTTGTTGATTTTCCCAACAACTCCATTCAATCCTTCTTTCTAAGTTCTTTTCATTCCATTCTTTCAATTCTTTCGGAGGCATTGCGTTGGTCATCTCGTCAAGTGTCCGTTCTTTTGATTCTCGTCAAGTGCCATCCCATCTTGTGGAGTTCATGTTCTATTCCTTCCATTTTCAGCCGGAGTGCTGTCCAAATTCTTTCGTGCTTATTCTTTTCTGCCTTGCCTAACCGGAGTGATTTCAGAGTCTATCTTGCTTCCATGAGCTTTGATTCTCATCATAGTCGTCGTTCATCTTTTCTAACCGAGTGCTCTCGACTTTGTTCATCTTCTCTCTTGCGTTCTTACTTCACCTCTTCCTCTTTCTCTTCCGTCTCGGTCCTAAGATCTCGGGACGAGATCTCTTGTTAGTGGAGGAGTGTTGTAATGCCCCGGATTCGATGCGCCAGGTGTCTTCCAGTTAGTCGTCGGTGTTGCCATGTCATTTGTTTGGGTGTTGCATTTTGCCATGTCATCATCTGCATTTCATCTGCATGTTTTTCAAAACTTGCATCCGTTCGGGTTCCCCTGGTTCTCTCCGTTGTCCGTTCTGGGCCCAACCACACTCGCACGCGTCCGTTGCGCCTCTCAGACCTTGTTTCGTGAGTGAGATAAAAACATTCTCGGAATGGGCCGAGATTTGCCGAGTGGCCTTGGTATAGCACCGGTAGACCGCCCGTCAAATTTTGTTCCATTTGGAGGTTGTTTGATGCCCCAACAGTTAACCGCGTTCCCCGAAAACCCCTCTCTCTTTGCAGCCCAGCACCCCTCTAAACTGGCCCAATAACCCCTCCTAACCCCCTCCATGCTCTCGGTCATCCGATCACGATCGTGTGGGCGAAAACCGCACCTCATTTGGACTCTCCTAGCTCCCTCTACCTATAAATATGTGCCTCCCCCGAAAATCTCGCAGTCCAAACCCTAGCTCCATCCTTCTCGCGCCACTGGACACATCTATCCCGCGCCGGACACGTCCGCCACCGACTCCCCAGCCAACCACACAGCGCCACGTGTCGCTACCGTCGTCTCCACCGCGCGGGCCCGCTGGGCCCAGCCGCGGCCCTCCAGGCCCGGTCGGCCGCCGCCGCCAGCCCGCTCCCCCGGCTCCTCCGCGCCGCCCGTCCTCCGCCGCCGCCCGTCCTCCGCTCCGCCCTCATAGCCGCTGCGGCCAAGGCCTGCACGCACTCGCGCGAGTCCCGCCTGTCGCCGCCGTCGTGGCCCCACGCCTCCCTCCGGTGGCCGCGCGACCCCGCCACCCTTCGCCACTCCTCCGCCAACCTCGGCCTCCGGGCGCCTCCCCGAGCCCCTCTGCTCCGTCTTCCTCCCCAACTCCGGCGCCCTACTCCGGCGAGCCCGACCCGCCTCGATCCGCATCCCGATCCAGATCTGGAGGTTGACTTCCCCCCCTCGTTTTCTGCTAAGTTCCTAATCTTTTCAGCATTATGGTGCCCTGTTTAGCATGCCATAACTCTGCATCCGTAGCTCTGTTTCATGCGCATGATATATCAAAATGTTCATCATGAGATGCTATTCATTTTGTTCCATTTTGCCATGCTTGTTTGAGATCATATTGATGCTAGTATCATCGTTGCAAGATTGCTATATGATGTTAATCTGCTGAAACTGTTATAACTTGGAGATTTGTCATTTTCGTTGCATTTGATGTGTGCATCCTATGAGCATGATCTCTACATGTGTTTTGAACTACATCATTCCCTCTTTACATAGGTGCAATCCATGTATTTTTGTGAGTATTGTAGTGAGTGCATCGAGCTTGTTAAGTAGGGTACTTGCTGTTACTGTTTTGCTATGCTGAATCTGTTATTTCGTGATGCTATGTAAACCTGCTGCTACAAGTCATTCTGTGCATAATCTGGAGATGTTCACAAAGGATGTTTTGTTCTACATGTCATGATCTATCCATCCATGCCCCTGGTTGCATTTATAGCCTGCTGTAGCATGTTGTAATCTTGCTCTCAAATTGCTAAATAGTGTTGCTGTCAGCCTGTTAACATTAAGTTTAGTTTTGCCATGAGCTTTGCTAGTGATACGTGCACCCTATGAACTTGTTCTTGCCATTCTTAGCTTCTTAAACATATATTCTTATTGTTGGTCACCTTGTCATGCCATGTATTGCTCTGTGGTGAGTGGTACAAGCTCACCAACATGCCTACTTATCGTTGTTCCTGCCATGTTTGAATCTGTCATATCATTTGCCATGTTCACATGGGTGGCATCATATCTTCTGATCCTTTTTGGCTTATGGTCAGTAAAGGAGTTTTGTTCTTTGTCTTTAGGACTAGCATGCCATGCCTTGTTTTGACATGATATCTTGCTGTAACATGTTGTTTGATAGCTCTAAACATTACAACCTGATGTTATTTCTGCTAAGCCTGTAAACTGTTATTATTTGCAATCTTGCCATGTGTTTTTGAGCATGTTCTAGTGATTTTTGGAGATAGCTCAGTGTTCATGTTTTGTCGTGCATTACCTGTACATCATGCCCATGCCTTTTGTTCTTATGTTGAGATGCTGTAGCATATTGTTTGGATGTTTGCTAGATGCCTAGTTGCTGTTTTGGACAGCTTGTCATTTAAACTAGTATAGAGTGTGTGTTGCACCGTTGCTCCGTTTTGAGTGTGCTCTATATGAAAATTGCTTAGAATTGCATGTAGTTTCATATTACCTTGTTGAATCCTTGTTTTGGGAGTGTTTGCTTGATGTTTGTATGCATTTTGCATCAATGCCATGTTTAACTTGTTTTGCTCATATCTTCTAGGCCGTAGCTCCTAATTAAATAAACTTTATATGTAACTTGACTAGAATCTCGTGTAGATCATCTTGGTGCATCTTAACTTGCCGTTTAACTACTTGAACATAAGGTTTATTCAGATCTGGACCAATTTCGAAATTTGCATATGAGGACTTACCAGATTTGTTATATGTTGTTTCCGGCCTCATTTAACCTTGCTTTGATGTGTTGCTCTTGTATGCATCATCTCTTGCCATGAGTAGCTTCATGTAGCCTTGTCTTGCATCATGCTTGGTTGAGCATCTTGTCATTTTTATGTGTGGTGTGTTTACTATGTTGTGTGCTTCTTCTCGATAGTTCCTGTTTCGTTGCGATCGTGAGGATTCGTTCATCTACACTTGGTTTGTCTTCATGGCTTCATCTTCTTCATGCACTCATTCTTCTTCTTTGCGGGATTTCAGGCAAGATGACCGCTACCCTGGATCTCACTACTATCATTGCTATGCTAGTTGCTTCGTTCTATCGCTATGCTGCGCTTCCTATCAATTGCTCTTCAAGCCTCCCAAATTGCCATGTCTGCCTCTAACCTTTTCACCCTTCCTAGCAAACCGTTGTTTGGCTATGTTACCGCTTTTGCTCAGCCCCTCTTATATCATTGTTAGTTGCAGGTGAAGTTGAAGTTTGCTCCATGATGGACAGGATTATGTTGGGATATCACAATATCTCTTATAATATTTAATGCATCTATATACTTGGTAAAGGGTGGAAGGCTCGTCCTTATGCCTGGTGTTTTGTTCCACTCTTGCCGCCCTAGTTTCCGTCATATCGGTATTATGTTCTCGTATTTTGCATCCCTAACGCGGTTGGGTGATTTATGGGACCCCCTTGATAGTTCGCCTTGAATAAAACTCCTCCAGCAAGGCCCAACATTGGTTTTACCATTTTCCTACCACCTATACCTTTCCCTTGGGAGTAATTAACCCAAGGGTCATCTTATTTTAGCTCCCCGGGCCAATGCTTGTCTAAGTGTTGGTCCAAACTAGAGCACCGTGCGGGACCATCCCTTGGCAACTTGGGTTACGTCGATACCTGTACGCTTCGCTTATCCGGTGTGTCCTGAGAACGAGATATGTGCGACTCCTATCGGGATTGTCGACACATCGGGTGGCTTTGCTGGTCTTGTTTTACCATTGTCGAAATGTCTTGTAACCGGGATTCCGAGACTGATTGGGTCTTCCTGGAAGAAGGAATATCCTTCGTTGATCGCGAGAGCTTATCATGGGCTAAGTTGGGACACCCCTGCAGGGTATTAACTTTCGAGAGCCATGCCCGCGGTTATGTGGTAGATGGGAATTTGTTAATGCCCGGTTGTAGATAACTTGACACCAGATTCGAATTAAAACGCATCAACCGCGTGTGTAGCCGTGATGGTCTCTTCTCGGCGGAGTCCGGGAAGTGAACGCGGTTTTGGGTTATGTTTGACGTAAGTAGGAGTTCAGGATCACCTCTTGATCATTGCTAGCTTCACGACCGTTCCGTTTGTTCTCTTCTCGCTCTTACTTGCGTATGTTAGCCACCATATCATGCTTAGTCACTGCTGCAACCTCACCACTTTACCCCTTCATTTCCCGTTAAGCTTTGCTAGTCTTGATACCCATGGTAATGGGATTGATGAGTCCTCGTGGCTCACAGATTACTACAATAACAGATGCAGGTACAGGTTATGCGATGATCATGATGCGAGAGCGATGTTTGCTTGTTTTGGAGTTCTCTTCTGCTTCTTCTTCAATCAGGGGATAGGTTCCAGGTCGTCAGCCTGGGCTAGCAGGGTGGATGTTGTTTGAGCTTATATTTGTGTTTCATCTGTAGTTGGATGTCGTTCTCATGTATGATATATTGTTGTATTCATGTGTCATTGGATGTATTGGATGTATCCCCACTATTATGTAATGTTAATGTAATGATATCCACCTTGCAAAAGCGTCTTCAAGATGCGCTTCTATCCTTGGTGGGACCTTCGAGTTCCTTTAGGATAGGGTCGCATCTTGGGCGTGACACTAGTGCACCTATACAATTTACCATTGTATTGGGTGTGTTGGGGACACAAGAGACTCTTTGTTATTTGGTTGCAGGGTTGTTTGATAGAGACCATCTTCATCCTACGCCTCCTACGGATTGATAAACCATAGGTCATCCACTTGAGGGAAATTTGCTACTGTCCTACAAACATGTGCACTTGCAGGCCCAACAACGTCTACAAGAAGATGGTTGTGTAGTATACATCAAGCTCTTTTCTGGCGCCGTTTTCAGGGAGGTGAGTTCTTGAAGGTATATCTTTAGATCATGCAATCGAATCTTTTTGTTTCTTGTTTTATCACTAGTTTAGTCTATAAAAGAAAACTACAAAAAAATGGAATTGAGTTTGTCTCATACACTTCATCTTTTTAATATCTTTCGTGAGAATGATGGTAAGGAAAATTGTCCTCAAGTGAGAGAAGAAGAAATCTATAAAATGTTTGTCACTAAATATTTGAATGATGAGCATGATTGCAATGTTATTAGTATGAACTCCTTGAATATTCATGATGCTAATGATATGCAAAGCCACAAGCTTGGGGAAGCTATGTTTGATGAATATGATATTTTTTGTCCCCCAAGTTTTGATGAGCAAATTTATTATGATGAAAGCATGCCTCCTATTTATGATGATTATATTGATGAAAGTGGGTTTGGAAGAGTGTCAACTTTAGGAAGTAATGATCCCACTATTTTGGAGGATGTTGAATCTTATTGTGATGAATATGAAAGTGGATTTGGAAGAGTGTCAACTTTATTTAGTGATGATTCCACTATTTCGGAAGAGGTTCCAATTGATTATGAGAACAAAGTTGCTATCTATGATGATTATTGTGATTACTTGTATGCTATTAAGAATAATGATAACCATGAAACTTGTCATCATGATTTTAGTTTTCAATTGGATTATGCCTCACATGATAATTATTTTGTTGAGTTTGCTCCCACTATTATTCATGAGAAGAAATTTGCTTATGTGGAGAGTAATAAATTTTCTATGCTTGTAGATCATGAAAAGAATGCTTTAGGTGCTGGTTATATTGTTGAATTCATTCATGATGCTATTGAAAATTATTATGAGAGAGGATCATATGCTTGTAGGAATTGCAATAATATCAAGTTTCCTCTCTATGTGTTGAAAATTTTGAAGCTATGCTTGTTTTACCTTCCTATGCTAGTTGATTATCGTTCCCATAAGTTGTTTCCTCACAAAATCCCTATGCGTAGGAAGTGGGTTAGGCTTAAATGTGCTAGTCATATGCTTCATGATGCTCTCTTTATGTTTCAATTCTTATACTTTATGTGAGCATCATTCACTAGTAGAAAAAGAGGCTTCCGTCCAGCAAAATTAGTCGCGAAACTGTAGGAACCGCGACTAATGAAGTCTTTAGTCGCGGTTCGGCAGACGAACCGCGACCAAAGGCTTGGGCCAGGGCGCTCGGTGGCCAGCTGGTGCACGTGAGGGGCTTTAGCCGCGGTTGGCCAGGCCAACCGCGACTAAAGGTGCCCACAGGCCTTTAGTCGCGGTTGTCCTGGCCAACCGCGACTAAAGCTCCTCCCCTATATATACCAGTTCAGCGCACTCACTTAGCCATTTGGTGCCACTTCTCTTCACAAGGGGGTGTAGGTTTGCTTTTGGTTCCTCTTATGCACACAAGGTGTTTGATGAAATGCCCAACAGCGTGAAACAAACATGATATGAAGTGTTGGAGCCACACTTGAGGTTCCTCCTCGATCGCGGTTAGCAACTTGAACCTTTCATGCATGTGTGTCATTGATAAAATATGCATGCATGTGTGTTGTTCATTGTTTAATTTCTATTGTTTATAGCTAGTTACTTTAACAAATGCATGATGATTAATTATATATTTTATATTATAATAATGCAGATGAATCAGCAATGGATGTACGGTAACCGACTCTCCCGCGAGTTCACTACGGGTTTGAAAGATTTCCTCGTAGTGGCTAATGCGAACAAGCAGAAGGGTTTTGTTATCTGTCCATGTGTTGACTGTAAGAATCAGAAGGGTTACTCTTCCTCAAGAGAAGTTCACCTGCACCTGCTTCGGCACGGTTTCATGCCAAGCTATAATTGTTGGACCAAGCATGGAGAAAGAGGGGTTATAATGGAAGAAGAAGAAGAAGGGGATGATTTCATCGATGAAAGCTATCTTGCTCATTTCGGTGATACTTTCATGGAGGATGCTGAAGGTGAAGGGGAAGGTGAAGGGGCAGGTGAAGGGGAAGGTGAAGGGGAAGGTGAAGGTGAAGGTGAAGAAGAGGCACGTGATGAGACCGTTGATGATCTTGGTCGGACCATTGCTGATGCACGGAGACGCTACGAAACTGAAAAGGAGAGGGAGAATTTGGATCGCATGTTAGAGGATCACAGAAAGTCGTTGTACCCTGGATGCGATGATGGTCTGAAAAAGCTGGGCTGCACACTGGATTTGCTGAAATGGAAGGCACAAGCAGGTGTAGCTGACTCGGCATTTGAAAACTTGCTGAAAATGTTGAAGAATATGTTTCCAAAGAATAACGAGTTGCCCGCCAGTACGTACGAAGCAAAGAAGGTTGTCTGCCCTCTAGGTTTAGAGGTTCTGAAGATACATGCATGCATCAACGACTGCATCCTCTACCGCGGCGAATACGAGAATTTGAATGAATGCCCGGTATGCACTGCATTGCGTTATAAGATCAGAGGCGATGACCCTGGTGACGATGTTGAGGGCGGGAAACCCAGGAAGAGGGTTCCCGCCAAGGTGATGTGGTATGCTCCTATAATACCACGGTTGAAACGTCTGTTCAGGAACAAAGAGCATGCCAAGTTGTTGCGATGGCACAAAGAGGACCGTAAGTCGGACGGGGAGTTGAGACACACCGCAGATGGAACGCAATGGAGAAAGATCGACAGAGAGTTCAAAGATTTTGCAGCTGACGCAAGGAACATAAGATTTGGTCTAAGTACAGATGGCATGAATCCTTTTGGCGAGCAGAGCTCCAGCCATAGCACCTGGCCCGTGACTCTATGCATCTACAACCTTCCTCCTTGGTTGTGCATGAAGCGGAAGTTCATTATGATGCCAGTGCTCATCCAAGGTCCGAAGCAACCCGGCAACGACATCGATGTGTACCTAAGGCCATTAGTTGATGAACTTTTACAGCTGTGGGGCAGACCTGGTGTCCGTGTGTGGGATGAGCACAAAAAAGAGGAATTTAACCTACGAGCGTTGCTTTTCGTAACCATCAACGATTGGCCTGCTCTTAGTAACCTTTCGGGACTGTCAAATAAGGGATACAATGCATGCACGCACTGCTTACATGAGACTGAAAGTGTACATTTGCCAAATTGTAAGAAGAACGTGTACCTTGGGCATCGTCGATTTCTTCCGAAAATTCATCCAGTAAGAAAGAAAGGCAAGCATTACAACGGCAAGGCAGATCACCGGCCGAAGCCTGCGGAACGCACTGGTGCTAAGGTATTTGATATGGTCAAGGATTTGAAAGTCATCTTTGGAAAGGGTCCTGGCGGACAATCAGTTCCGAAGGGAGCTGACGGGCACGCAGCCATGTGGAAGAAGAAATCTATATTCTGGGAGCTAGAATATTGGAAAGTCCTAGAAGTCCGCTCTACAATCGACGTGATGCACATTACGAAGAATATTTGCGTGAACCTCCTAAGCTTCTTGGGCGTGTATGGAAGACAAATGATACAAAGGAAGCACGGCAGGACCAACAACGTTTGAAAGACCCTGATGACCGACATCCGGAATGGTTTCAAGGTCGTGCCAGCTACGCTCTGACCAAAGAAGAGAAGGTCATCTTTTTTGAATGCCTGAGCAGTATGAAGGTCCCGTCTGGATTCTCGTCTAATATAAAGGGAATAATAAACATGGCGGAGAAAAAGTTCCAAAACCTGAAGTCTCACGACTGCCACGTGATTATGACGCAATTGCTTCCGATTGCTTTGAGGGGGCTCCTGCCGGAAAATGTTCGAGTAGCCATTGTGAAGCTATGTGCATTCCTCAATGCAATCTCTCAGAAGGTAATCAATCCAGAAGATCTACCACGGTTACAGAACGATGTGATCCAATGTCTTGTCAGTTTCTACACAATATGTTCCCCTTCGAGAGGTTCATGGGAGTATTAAAGAAATATGTTCGTAATCGTGCTAGGCCAGAAGGAAGCATCGCCAAGGGCTATGGAAATGAGGAGGTAATTGAGTTTTGTGTTGACTTTGTTCCTGACCTTAAGCCGATTGGTCTTCCTCGATCGCGGCACGAGGGGAGACTAAGTGGAAAAGGCACGATCGGAAGGAAATCAACGACATGTATGGACGGCCATTCTCTGACTGAAGCACACCACACTGTACTGACCAATTCCAGCTTGGTGGCTCCGTACTTTGAGAAACACAAGAATATTTTACGCTCGGACAACCCGGGGAAGCCTGAATCCTGGATTAGGAAGGCCCACATGGAGACTTTCGGCAGTTGGTTGAGAAAACATTTAATGAATGACAATGATGTTGTAGATCAGCTGTACATGTTGGCCAAGACACCATCTTCGACTATAACAACTTTCCAAGGGTACGAGATAAATGGGAATACATTTTACACGATCGCCCAAGATAAAAAGAGCACCAACCAAAACAGTGGTGTCCGCTTTGATGCAGCAACCGAGAATGGGCAAAAGGTCACATATTATGGTTACATAGAGGAGATATGGGAACTTGACTATGGACCCTCCTTTAAGGTCCCTTTGTTCCGGTGCAAATGGTTCAAGCTAACAGGAGGTGGGGTAAAGGTGGACCAGCAATACGGAATGACAATGGTGGATTTCAACAATCTTGGTTACCTTGACGAACCATTCGTCCTAGCGAAAGATGTCGCTCAGGTTTTCTATGTGAAGGACATGAGTAGCAAACCGAGGAAACGGAAAGATAAGAAACGATCAGTACATCATGCGATGATCCAAAGCGCCACATTGTTCTTTCAGGGAAAAGAAACATCGTGGGAGTGGAGGACAAGACAGACATGTCAGAAGATTATAATATGTTTGCTGAAATTCCGCCCTTCAAAGTGAACACCGACCCAAGCATTAAGTTAAATGATGAGGATGCTCCATGGATACGACACAATCGTAAGCAAGCAGGGACACAAGGGAAGAAATGATGTGTAATAATTTATTGTACCAAACTTTGTTGAATGGATCATGTGAATTATATTACCCGTGATGTGTTTGGTGTCCATTTTCGAATGATACATGAAATTTGGAGTGATGTAGTCCATGACGCTCTGCAGAGTCCGGCCGTACCACCATAGCCGACGACCGGCCTCTGGTATATTATTTTGAATTGAATTAGTTTTATTTTTCTGAATTTTTTGATATATTATTTGTATTTTTAACATTTTGAATTGAATTAGTTTTATTTTTCTGAATTTTTTGATATATTATCTGTATTTTTAACATTTTGAATTGAATTAGTTTTATTTTTCTTAATTTTTTGATATATTATTTGTATTTTTAAGATTTTGAATTGAATTAGTTTTATTTTTCTTAATTTTTTGATATATTATTTGTATTTTTAGAATTTTGAATTGAATTAGTTTTATTTTTCTGAATTTTTTGATATATTATTTGTATTTTTAGAATTTTGAATTGAATTAGTTTTATTTTTCTGAATTTTTTGATATATTATTTGTATTTTTAACATTTTGAATTGAATTAGTTTTTTTTTTTTAATTTTTTGATATATTATTTGTATTTTTAACATATTGAATTGAATTAGTTCTATTTTTCTTAATTTTTTGATATATTATTTGTATTTTTAACATATTGAATTGAATTATTTTTATTTTTCTTAATTTTTTGATATATTATTTGTATTTTTAGAATTTTGAATTGAATTAGTTTTTTTTTCTGAATTTTTTGATATATTATTTGTATTTTTAAGATTTTGAAAAAGAAAAAGTATTTGGAAAATACCTTTAGTCGCGGTTGGCCTGCCCAACCGCGACTAAAGGTGGTTGCGCGCGGGAACGAAAAACCCGCCAAAAAAGTCCTTTAGTCGCGGGTCGCCTCCCCAACCGCGACTAAAGGCCCTTTAGTCGCGGGTCGCCTCCCCAACCGCGACTAAAGGGGGGGGGCTATAAATACAACCGCCCGACCCGTCGCCTCCATTTCTCCGCTCGTTCTCTGCCACGCCGAAGGCCTGCCGCCCTCGCCCTCGACGCCGCCCGCCGTCGACCTCGCCCTCGACGCCGCCCGCCGTCGCCCGCGCCCTCGACGCCGCCCGCCGTCGCCCGCCGCCCCCTCTCGCCCACGTACGGCGCCCGCCGCCCCCTTTCGCCCTAGTACGCCGCCCGCCGGCCTCCCTCGCCCACCGCGCCGCCTCGCTGCCCTCAACGCCGGCGGCCGGCCTCGCCGCCCTCAACGCCGGCGTTGATCGAGAGAGAGAGAGAGAGAGAGCAGAGAGAGAGCAGAGAGAGAGAGAGAGAGCAGAGAGCAGAGAGAAAGAGCGATGATCGAGAGAGAGAAAGAGAGCAGAGAGAGAGAGTAGAGAGCAGAGAGAGAGAGAGAGCAGAGAGAGAGAGAGAGAGAATTTTTTAACTAGTTAATTAACAAAAAAAACGGTAAAATTTGATAATTAACAAAAACGGTAAATAACTTAGTTTAACAAAAACGGTAAATAACTTAAAACTTGATAATTAACAAAAAAACGTATATACGGAGAGGGGCGGCGAGGGGGGCGGCGATGCGCGCGGTGTTTTTTTAGGGATCGAGAGGGGACGGCGAGGGTTATAAATGTGTTGTCCTCGCCTCCCCTCTCCGTGACGCCGTCGTCTGCCGCCCCGTCTCGCGCTCTACCGCGACACCCTCTCCCACCCCTTCCTCGCCCCCTCCTTTTGCCACCGCCCTTTCGCCACCGCCACCGCCACCGCCCCCCTTCTTCACTTAATTAATTTGTTTTTACTACATGTTTTCAGGACTGACATAATGGCGGACGATAGAGCTGACCCGATTATGGACAACTATGATCCGGACGGTGAAGCACATATGTTCGGCATCATAAACGGCGATATTCTATATGTGCCGACCGGACAAGAAGAAGATGATATCTCTTCTTATCTGAACCTTGACGGTGAAGATGAAGGGCGCCGTCAGCAAGATGATGCCGAACAAACGTCGATAAACGACGATCTTCAAATGGAAGTAGCAACCACCTCCGGCGCCGAGGTATATATATATACATTGAGCCTCTGGTGATACAAACTAACTGATTTGAATAAATATGTGTGGACTAACGCGCGCGACTCTCTTTCTTATTTTAGCCCTCGGCCGGATCGTCGAAACAATCGAGTACGTCGTCAAAGCGTGGCGCAACCAAGACGATGAAACAAGGAGAAACATGCACCATCGAGGTTGTCAACAGTGCAACCGGCAGGCCGCTGGAGCCCCGCAAGAACGCCACCAAGTTTGTCAACCAATGCGGAGCCATTGTTAGAGACAACGTCTCGATCACCGTCCAGGAGTGGAATAAGCCAAAGAAGGAACGAAGCACTGGTTTCACTTTCGTCGATAAGAGAACAAAAAAAGATTGCTTCAAAAAGCTTATGGAACATTTCGTTCTACCTCCGGAATACAACAAATTCGATGAGGAGGGTAACAAGATTGAGGAAAACAAGGAGAGGAGGAGGCTAGTCAAACAGTTCGCTCTTCATAAGATGGCCGACGCATTCCGGAAATTCAAGCAAAATCTAGCCCATGACTTTGTCAAGCAGAACAAGACTCCGGATTTCAAAGGACAATATGAGAAACTGAAACATGATTGGCCAGAATTTGTGAAGCAAAAGAAATCAGAGCAGTTCATTCAAATATCGAAAAAAATAAGGAAAATGCGGCTAAGAAGGAGTACAATCATATTATGGGGCCAGGAGGGTATCGCCTTTGGGAGCCTAGGTGGGAGAAGATGGAGAACGAGCTGAGGGCGCGGGGAATCCGTCCAGGTACGGAGGGATGGGACCCAAGGGCCAAAAGCTGGTGGTACGGGCATGGGGGAACGCTGAACCCGGAGACAGGGGACTGTGTTTACCGGGGCAAAATAATTAAACCCACCCAAGCCCTTATTGACGCAATGAGGGATGCTCAAGAGGGGAAGATCAAGTTCAACAGAGAGAACGACGCGCTGACAAAAGCCCTCGGGAATCCTGAACACGGAGGACGTGTACGAGGCATGGGGCACATTCCGTGGAAAATAGGGTTCCCCCAGAACGATGACCCGTACGGTTACAGAAGCCGGAAGAGAAAGATGGATCGAGAAGCAGATGTTGTGGCGCGGTTGGCATCGGAAATGGATGTGATGAAGAAAACCGTGAGTGTACTAGTAGCCGAACGAGATGCAGCTCGGGCGCAACATGAAGATCATCCAGCGGATCTCAGAAGCCAGCAGCGGAGAAGCAGTGTGGCTTCCACGGAGGCCCCACCGGCTGGTGCAGATGCACCGACGATCGAAATTACTGCACCTGAGCCTCTGGTGGTCGAAATTACTGCACCGGAGCCTCTGGTGGTCGAAATTACTGCACCGGAGCCTCCTCGCTACCCCGTGGACGATATAAAGGAGATGAAAGAATGTCATCTGTATTATCCTATCGGGAACATGTCCGTGAAGGTAGCCATCGGCAGTGCTTTACCATGTTTACCTGGAGCACTCCACCACAACACCCCCATTCAAGATGGCTATGCTCGTGTCACGGTGGAGGACATAGTCCAAGGGTTTGAGGACCTGGAGATTGACATTGCTACACCTGAAGGGGAGAAAAGACTTGGAGATGTCAAGCGCCATTTCATTCTATGGCAAAAGAAGTTTATCAAGTTTCCAGGCGAGGCGCCAAGGACAACAAGTCCACCCCCTACGGTGGTGGCGGTTCACCTACACCTCCGTCACGTCAGCCGACGCCCCCCAGTCCACAACGTCCGGCGGGTGATCAGACGCCGCCCCCCAGTCCTCGTCCGGCGGGTGATTAGACGCCGCCCCCCAATCCACCTCCGGCAAAGAAGCAGAAGCAGTCCTGGATTATTAACCCGGACCCTTATGTACCTAAGACCACAAAGGTACCGGAGCCATCATTGAAGCCTCTCCCCACAAGGCCTTGGGAACGTAGTGCCGAGGAAACTGCCGCGGCCGCGGCTGCTGATCATGAGAAATGGAAGGCGGACTGCAAGAAGAAAAGAGAGCCCGAGCCCAAGCCAGTATTTTCTGATGAGCAAAAGAAGTGGGCTAAGTCATTTTTGAGCACACCGTCCCAAGCCGCGAAGAATCTGCCTGACGACTATGCACGTGAACTTCGTAGGCAGGCACTCATGTTGAAGGAGAAGAAAGAGCGGGCGGAGAACCAGGAGAACAAAGCCTTGGAGGAGGCCGAGAAAACGGAATTAGAAAGTAAAAAAAGCGGGAAACGAGTTGCCCAGCTCGGGGAACAAAGTAAACAATCGATTGCCCCGCTTATAGTGAAAGCCGCCGGTCCGGATGACCCCGATATCATAGCAGCTGCGGCAGCACATGGATTGACTGTAACGAGTGCCAGAGAACAAGCGGCCAACTTAGGTATTACTCTTCGTGAACTGTTAGGCCTTGATGAGGCGCCAGTGAAGGAGGTAGTAATTACATATGTGAAGAATGGGCCTCTCGTCGAGCCTGCACAGGAACAGGATCTACCTCCACAAATGAAAGGTCTGCTGAAATGGTACAAGGGTTACATAAAAAATAAAAACGCCAAAGAATATATTTATGCGGAAGTTAGATATGAGCATCACTTCAAACATTACTATGTACAAATTCATCTGAGTGAATTGTTCCAGCTTTTCAATCTGCGCGAGCTCGACAAATCCATCATCAGTTGCTACGTTCTGTAAGTGATTTATTTCTACCCCATCTCGTTCATATTGCCTGCACTATATATATGTCCTAACTATATTGTTGTGTCCGCTATTATACATGCAGAATGAAGATTAAGGAATGCAGAGTAAGGAACATCCATAATGTTGGGTTCATTGACCCACACATCGTTAATGGATATGTGTTGGAGCATCACCCCGCCGACATGGAGGCAGACCTGTGGCAGTTTCTTACAAAGCAGGAACTCAAAAGTGATATTCTATTTCCTTACCATTTTGGGTGAGTGTTTCTGTCTTGAGCACATTCTCTTTTGTTTACTCCATGCATGGTATGTGGCCGGCTAATCGATGAGTTATGCATGACGTACTGTGCATGTATCGTGTCCGCAGGTTCCACTGGATTCTGCTAGTAATTAAAGTTGACACCTCAGAATGTCTCGTCCACGACTCTCTGAATAAGGATCCAAAGCTTTGGGTCGACATGAGAAGAATGCTGCAGAAGTAATTATTTTCATTCATTTGCGCTCTATATCGATCGGCCTATTTCGTTCATTTCCTAATATCAAGTAACTAATAACTCTCTTGTTCATTTAATTTTCTTTGCCTCGTAGGGTTTGGAGACGGTTCGTAGATACAAAGGTCGGTGAATTCAAAAAAGAGCTAGAATTCAAAAGGGCAAAGGCTAAGAATGGTGAGGATATTCAGCCAGCGGGGACCAATCTATGTGCATACTATGTCTGTGAGATGATCCGGAGATACACCTCTGAGCGGGTTCCGAGTGATACCAATGCTCAGAGGAATAACCTCCGGATGATGCTTAGTCCAGAAGCTCGCTTCCGACCACTTCAAGAGGAACTAGCTGGATGGTTCAGGAGGGAAGTCCTCCATCCTAAAGGAGAACACCATTACGAGGACGTAGAACTTTATATGCATTAAATTATGTATGGAAACTTGTTCAAAATTGTATATGGTCATCCGATGATATTGAATATATATTGTATATTCCTCTTGAATTCTTTTTGGTTCTAATTTCAAATTTGTTTGAAATTGTACATTCATATGCATGTATGTAGTACCGTAGAATATGTGAAACTCCTTCAAAATTAAAATAAAGCACAAAAGAAATAAAACAATACATATTAAACAGAAAACAGGTTTAAGGGGGGGGGGGGCTAAAACCCTAAACCTGCGGCGGCCTTTAGTCGCGGTTGGCCAGAAGAACCGCGACTAAAGGTCCTCCGCCCCGACGGCCACCTGGCGCCCACGTGGACGGGCCTTTAGTCGCGGTTCTTAAGCAACCGCGACTAATGGCAGTTGCGAACCGC
The DNA here is from genome assembly GCF_018294505.1 of Triticum aestivum. Classification (NCBI taxonomy): domain Eukaryota; kingdom Viridiplantae; phylum Streptophyta; class Magnoliopsida; order Poales; family Poaceae; genus Triticum; species Triticum aestivum. The sequence continues at coordinate 588,129,002 of NC_057813.1, read as the reverse complement.
GACCAAAGGCCCTTTTTCCACCAGTGATTGCCATCATCATGCCTAGCTAGAAAGGCATTAAAGAAAAGCTCTTGTTGGGAGACAACCCAATATTTATACTTACTGTTTTTGTGTGTCCACATGATTATGCTACTGTAGTAATCATGCTTTATAGCTTTTGTTCAATAAAGTGGCAAGTAGAACCTTTGGGAAGACTTGGGTGAAGTCTTTATGATCTTGCTGTGAAAAACAGAAACTTTTGTGCTCACGAGATTAGCTGCCATATCTTACCAGAGAGTGATTTTAGGTTGATTCTTTTTTCATATGATTAATAGACAAATTCCGCAGGTCCACCAATTTAATTCATAATTTTTGGGGTTCCAGAAGTATACGTTTGATACAGATTACTACAGACTGTTCTGTTTTTGACAGATTCTGTTTTCATTGTGTTGTTTGCTTATTTTGATGAATCTATGGCTAATATGTAAGGGTATGAACCATAGAGAAGTTATAATACCGTAGGTTTAACACTAATATAAATAAATAATGAGTTCATTACAGTACCTTAAAGTGGTGGTTTGTTTTCTTATACTAACGGAGCTTACGAGTTTTGTTTTGAGTTTCGTGTTGTGAAGTTTTCAAGTTTTGGGTAAAGATTCGATGGACTATGGAATAAGGAGTGGTAAGAGCCTAATCTTGGGGATGCCCATGGCACCCCAAGGTAATGTTCAAGGACAACCAAGAGCCTGAGCTTGGGGATGCCCCGGAAGGCATCACCTCTTTCGTCTTCGTTTATCGGTAACTTTACTTGGAGCTATATTTTTCATTCGCCACATGATATTTGTTTTGCTTGGAGCATCAATTATTTTGTTAGTATTTGCTTTATGTTATTTAGAATAATTTTTTGCTTCTTTATTTTCAATAAAAATGTCAAGGATATCCTTTACCATGCTTATTTTGCTAGTATGCATGTTGCTGTTTCAAAACAGAAAGTTTACCGCTGTTGCAAAAATTCCCTAGAAAAGTCAGATAGTGATATAATGTTGAATCTTTTTGCATAATGAGATATGATAAATATTTTACAGTGTAGTATTTTTCTTATAATTTTTGGAGTTAGGGAAGTATGATGAATCTTGCATTCTTTACAGACTATACTGTTTTGGCAGATTGTTGTTATGTTTGCATTGTTTGCATATGCTTGCTTGTTTAATGATTCTATTTTAGGATAGGATTATTAAATATGAAGAGAGTATGCAATGTCGAATAATAATGTTAGTGATTTGTTACAGTAGAAAATGATAAGGTTTTGCATTGGTTTATACTAACCTATCTCACGAGTTCTTGTTGAGTTTGTTGTGAATGAAGCTTTTGATAAAAAGAGAAACCGTGATATGAGAGGAATTGAGGAGACATAAAAGCTCAAGCTTGGGGATGACCAAGGCACCCCAATGTAATATTTCAAGAAGTCTCAAGTATCTAAGCTTGGGGATGCCCCGGTAGGCATCCCACCTTTCTTCTTCAACAACTATCGGTTAGTATCGGTTGAACCTAAGTTTTTGCTTCTTCACATGAGTTGTTCTATCCTTGCAATGTCATTTTATTTTTCTTTTCTTGCTGTTCGAATAAAATACCAAGATCTGAAATTATTTAATGAGAGAGAGTCTTCACATAGTTACATAATTATTTAACTACTCATTGATCTTCACTTATATTTTGTTGGAGTAGTTTGTCATTTGCTCTAGTGCTTCACTTGTATCTTTTTAGAGCACGGCGGTGGTTTTATTTTGTAGAAATGAATGAACTCTCACGCTTCACTTATATTATTTTGAGAGTGTTAAACAGCATGGTAATTTGAATGAAAACTATCATAGGAAGTTAATTGGATGCTATGATCAACTTGATACTTGATAATTGTTTTGAGATATGGAGGTAGTGATATTAAAGTCATGCTGGTTGGGTGATTATGAATTTAAAGAATACTTGTGTTGAAGTTAGCAAGTCCTGTAGCATGCACGTATAGTTAAAGTTGTGTAAAAATTTGAAGCATGAAGTGTACCTGGCTTGTGCATCCTTATGAGTGGCGGTCGGGGACGAGCGATGGTCTTTTCCTACCAATCTATCCCCCTAGGAGCATGCGCGTAGTGCTTGGTTTTTGATGACTTCTAATTTTTTGCAATAAGTATATGAGTTCTTTTGACTAATGTTGAGTCCATGGATTATACGCACTTTTACCTTTCCATCATTGCTAGCCTCTCTTGTACCGTGCAACTTTCGCCGGTACCATACACCCACCATACACCTTCCTCAAAACAACCACCATACCTACCTATTATGGAATTTCCATAGCCATTCCGAGATATATTACCATGCAACTTTCCACCGTTCCGTTCATATGACACGCATTACTTTTGTCATATTGCTCTTTGCATGATCATGTAGTTGACATTGTATTTGTGGCTAGGCCACCTTCATAATTTTCATACATGTCACTCTTGATTCATTGCATATCTCGGTACACCGCCGGAGGCATTCATATAGAGTCATACCTTGTTCTAGCTTTGAGTTGTAATTCTTGAGTTGTAAATCCATAAAAGTGTGATGATCTTCATTATTAGAGCATTGTCCTCGTGAGGAAAGGATGATGAAGACTATGATTCCCCCACAAGTCAGGATGAGACTTCGGACTTTACAAAAAGAAAAAAAAGAGAAAAGAAAAAAGAAAAAAAGGGGAGAAAGGCCAAAAAGAAAAAAAGGCCAAAGAAAAAAAAGAAAAAAAAGAAAAAGAGAGAAAAAGAGAGAAGGGACAATGCTACTATCTTTTTTTCCACACTTGTGCTTCAAAATAGCACCATGATCTTCATGATAGAGAGTCTCATATGTTGTCACTTTCATATACTAGTGGGAATTTTTCATTATAGAACTTGGCTTGTATATTCCAATGATGTGCTTCCTCAAAATGCCCTAGGTCTTCGTGAGCAAGCAAGTTGGATGCACACCCACTAGTTTTCTTTTATTGAGCTTTCATATATTTATAGCTCTAGTGCATCCGTTGCATGGCAATCCCTACTCACTGACATTGATATCTATTAATGGGAATCTCCATAGCCCGTTGATATGCCTAGTTGATGTGAGACTATCTTCTCCTTTTTGTCTTCTCCACAACCACCATTCTATTCCACATATAGTGCTATGTCCATGGCTCACGCTCATGTATTGCGTGAAGGTTGAAAAAGTTTGAGATTATTTAAGCACGAAACAATTGCTTGGCTATTCATCGGGGGTATAGAAGTTGGGAACATCTTTGTGTGACGAAAATGAAGCATAGCCTAACTATATGACTTTGTAGGGATGAACTTTCTTTAGCCATGTTATTTTGAGAAGACATGATTGCTTTTATTAGTATGCTTGAAATATTACTATTTCTTTTGTCAATATAAACTTTTATTTTGAATCACTTGGATCTGAACATTCATGCCACAATAAAGAGAAATTACATTGAGAATTATGCTAGGTAGCATTCCACATCAAAAAGTCTGTTTTTATCATTTACCTACTCGAGGACGAGCAGGAATTAAGCTTGGGGATGCTTGATACGTCTCCAACGTATCTATAATTTTTGATTGTTCCATGCTATTATATTACCTGTTTTGAATGATTATGGGCTTTATTATACACTTTTATATTACTTTTTGGACTAACCTATTAACCGGAGGCCCAGCCCATATTGCTGTTTTATTGTCTGTTTCAGTATTTCGAAGAAAAGGAATATCAAACGGAGTCCAAACGGAATGAAACCTTCGGCAACGTGATTTTTTGGAAGAATATCATCCTGGAGACTTGGAGTTCACGTTAGAAGATACTCGAGGAGCCCAGGAGATAGGGGGGCACACCCCCCCCCTACTGGGCGCGCCCCCTGTCTCGTGGACCCCTCGAGCACCCCCCGACCGACTTCTTTCGCCTATATATTCTCTCGTACCCTAAAAACATCGAATATCAAGATAGATCGGGAGTTTCGCTGCCGCAAGCCTCTGTAGCCACCAGAAACCTCTCGGGAGCCCTTTCCGGCACCCTGCCGGAGGGGGGATCCTTCACCGGTGGCCATCTTCATCATCCCGACGCTATCCATGACAAGGAGAGAGTAGTTCACCCTCGGGGCTAAGGGTATGTACCAGTAGCTATGTGTTTGATCTCTCTCTCTCATGTTCTCTCTCGTGTTCCCTCTATGGCACGATCTTCATGTATCCCGAGCTTTGCTATTGTAGTTGGATCTTATGATGTTTCTCCCCCTCTACTCTCTTGTGATGAATTGAGTTTTCCCTTTTAAGTTATCTTATCGGATTGAGTCTTTTATGAGAACACTTGACGTATGTCTTGCCGTGCTTATCTGTGGTGACAATGGGATATCATGTGCCACTTGATGTATGTTTTGGTGACCAACTTGCGGGTTCCGCCCATGAACCTATGCATAGGGGTTGGCACACGTTCTTAACTCTCCGGTAGAAACTTTGGGGCACCCTTTGAAGTACTTTGTGTTGGTTGAATAGATGAATCTGAGATTGTGTGATGCATATCGTATAATCATGCCCACGGATACTTGAGATGACAATGGAGTATCTAGGTGACATTAGGGTTTTGGTTGATTTGTGTCTTAAGGTGTTATTCTAGTACGAACTCTTGAATAGATTGATCCGAAAGAATAACTTTGAGGTGGTTTCGTACCCTACCATGATCTCTTCATTTGTTCTCCGCTATTAGTGGCTTTGGGGTGACTCTTTGTTGCATATTGAGGGATTGTTATATGATCTATCTATGTTATTATTGTTGAGAGAACTTGCACTAGTGAAAGTATGAACCCTAGGCCTTGTTTCCTAGCATTGCAATACCGTTTACGCTCACTTTTATCGCTCGCTACCTTGCTGTTTTTATAATTTCAGATTACAAATACCTTTATCTACCATCCATATTGCACTTGTATCACCATCTCTTCGCCGAACTAGTGCACCTATACAATTTACCATTGTATTGGGTGTGTTGGGGACACAAGAGACTCTTTGTTATTTGGTTGCAGGGTTGTTTGAGAGAGACCATCTTCATCCTACGCCTCCTACGGATTGATAAACCTTAGGTCATCCACTTGAGGGAAATTTGCTACTGTCCTACAAACCTGTGCACTTGCAGGCCCAACAACATCTACAAGAAGAAGGTTGTGTAGTAGACATCAGACGGCGCTCGGGAGGGATGCGGCCATCGTACGGGCCTTCACAAAGCATTTCCACGGCGTCATGTTTGCAAGAAGGGGGTGCGAGAATGGGGATCGGGATTTGTGGATTCGGGGGTTGCCGGCACTAGAGCAGGCGAGCCGGCGAAGCTTATGCAATAAGGTTTAAATAGACCCAGAATTTTTCATCGTAAACGATTCCTACAAAACAACTGTGTGTGATGTTGTAGATAATTTTTATTAGCTGTGAAAGACGAATTTGGAGTAAAGTGGCAACAGATGGTGTTTTAAATGTACGGGAAATTTGTAGTACTAATACAACTGGCATGTCAAATTTTGGAAAATTTCAAGGGTCATTTGACCTTTTAAGATATTTAAGTGATTTTCTAGCCATTTAATGACCGTAATTGAAATTTGAACTACATGTGCATGCATCAGGTAACCAAAACGGTTTGAAAAGTCATATTTTGTGTACTTGTGTGCGATTTAATTTCACGTGTAGTAAATTGGAAAGTATTTTCAAACATATTGGTCTAACGGCTATGACACAATTAAGCATGGAGTGCCATGGCATTTAAATTCCAAAAAATTTAAAACATGAAACCTTGCTTGATGTAACGTCATACCACCAAGATGATGTGGTACAAAAATTGGCCTGTTTGACGAAAGTTTGAACACACACCCCTCACAAAACAGAGCAACTCACTACAAGTCTCATGGTTCCGAGAGGGAACAATGCATGTTTGATGACGAACGGCAGATAGCTTCCTCTTACGGCCTTCAATAAATTTCTACGTGTAATGTGCACTGATACAAACTGTCATGTGAAAATTTGGAAAATTTCAGCAGTGAAAGACGAATTTGGAGTAAAGTGGCCATGGATGGTATTTTAAATGTACGAGAAATTTGTAGTACTAATACAACTGCCATGTCAAATTTTAAAAAATTTCATGGGTCATTTGACCTTTTAAGACATTTAAGTGATTTTCTAGCCATTTAATGTCCGTAATTGAAATTTGAACTACATGTACATGCAACAGCTAACCAAAATGGTTTGAAAAGTCATATTTGGTGTACTTGTGTGCGATTTAATTTCTCGTGCAGTAAATTCGAAGGAATTTTCAAACATATTGGTCTAACGGCTATGACGCAATTAAGCATGGAGTGTCATGACATTTAAAATCCAAAAATAAAATAAAATATGGAACCTTGCTTGATGGAATGTCATACCACCAAGATGATGTGGTATAAAAATTGACCTGTGTGACGAAAGTTTGAAGACACATCCCTCACAAAATGAAGTAACTCACTAGAAGTCTCATGGTTCCAAGAGGGAACAATACATGTTTGATGACGAACGGCAGATAGCTTCCTTTTACAGCCTTGAAAATTTTCTACGTGTAATGTGCACTGATACAAATTGTGATGTGAAAATTTAGAAAATTTCAGCGGTCATTTGACCTTTTGAAGACATTTAAGTGATTTCCTAGCCATTTAATAACCGTAATTCAAATTTGAACTAGATGTACATGCAACGGCTAATCATAACGGTTTGAAAAATCATATTTGTGTACTTGTGTGCGAGTTAATTCCATGTGCAGTGAATTAGAAGGAATCTTCAAACATATTGGTCTCACGGCATGAACACATGTACATGCATGGAGTGTCATGGCATTTTTATTCCAAAAAAATAAAAAATGATCAGGAAAACATGAAACTTAGCTTGATGTAATGTCATGCCACCAAGATGGTGTGGTACAAACATTGGTCTTTTTGATGAAAGTTTGTTCACACACCCCTCACAAACCGGAGCAACTCACTAGAAGGCTCGTGGTTCCGAGAGGGAACGATGCATGTTTGATGACGAACGACAGATACCTTCCTCTTACGGCCTTCAAAATTTTTGTACATGTAATGTGCACTAATACAAACTATCATGTAAAAATTTGGAAAATTTCAGGGGTCATTTGACCTTTTGAAGACATTTAAGTGATTTCCTAGCCATTTAATGATCGTAATTCAAATTTGAACTAGATGTCCATGCAACGGCTAACCATAACGGTTTGGAAAATCATATTTGTGTACTTATGTGCGAGTTAATTTCATGTGCAGTAAATTAGAAGGAATTTTCAAACATATTGGTCTCCCGGCATGGACACATGCATGGAGTGCCATGGCATTTTAATTGATGTGGTACAAAAATTGGTCTGTTTGACGAAAGTTTGGACACACACCCTCACAAACCGGAGCAACTCACTAGAAGGCTCATGGTTCCGAGAGGGAACAATGCATGTTTGATGACGAACGACAGATAGCTTCCTCTTACGGCCTTCAAAAATTTTCTACGTGTAATGTGCACTCATACAAACTGTCATATGAAAATTTCGAAAATTTCACGGGTCATTTGACCTTTTGAAGACATTTAATGACCGTAATTCAAATTTGAACTAGATGTACATGCAACGGCTAACCATAACGGTTTGAAAAATCATATTTGTGTACTTGTGTGCGAGTTAATTCCATGTGGAGTGAATTAGAAGGAATTTTCAAACATATTGGTCTCACGGCATGGACACATGTACATGCATGGAGTGCTATGGCATTTTTATTCCAAAAAATTAATAAATAATCAGAAAACATGAAACATTGCTTGATGTAATGTCATGCCACCAAGATGACATGGTACAAAAATTGGCTTGCTTGAGGAAAGTTTGGACACAAACCCCTCAAAAATGGAGCAACTCACTAGAAGGCTCGTGGTTACGAGAGGAAACAATGCATGTTTGATGACGAGCGACAGATAGCTTCCTCTTATGGCCTTCAAACTTTTTCTACGTGTAATATGCATTGATACAAATTGTCATGTGAAAATTTGGAAAATTTCAGAGTTCATTTGACCTTTTGAAGACATTTAAGTGATTTCGTAGCCATTTAATGACCGTAATTCAGATTTGAACTAGATGTACATGTAATGGCTAACCATAACGGTTTAAAAAATATATTTGTGTACTTGTGTGTGAGTTAACTCCATGTGAAGTGAATTAGAAGGAAATTTTCAAACATATTGGTCTCACGGCATGGACACATGCATGGAGTGTCATGACATTTTAATTCCAAAAACTTAAAAGATGATCAGAAAAACACGAAACCTTGCTTGATGTAATGTCATGCCACCAAGATGATATGGTAAAAAAATTGGCCTGTTTGATGAAAATTTGGACACACACCCCTCACAAACCGGAGCAACTCACTAGAAGGCTCGTGGTTCTGAGAAGGGAACAATGCATGTTTGATGATGAGGCAGATAGCTTTCTCTTACGGCCTTCAATTTTTTTACGTGTAATGTGCACTAATACAACTGTCATGTGAAAATTTGAAAATTTTCAGGGGTCATTTGACCTTTTGAAGACATTTAAGTGATTTTCTTGCCATTTAATGACCGTAATTCAAATTTGAACTACATCTACATGCAACGACTAACCATAACAATTTGAAAAATCATATTTGTGTACTTGTATGCGAGTTAAAAAATTATCAGACGATGTAAATATATGGTGTTCAAAAAAGAAAATGTAAAATCTGGCAAGACAACCGGCCCAAACGATTGGCACTCTATTTCGCGCCTCGAGGTTTGGAAGGTGAGTGGCGGGCTTTATTAATCAGACATGGTTCTACATTGGGAACCGTCGGCTATTATGTTCACACACGGATTTTGCTGCGGGAATCGTGTGTAATTCACACTACAGTACTTGTAAATTCTGGCGACCGACATGTGTACTGTTCCCGTCGATCTAGATTCCGGCCGCCAATAAATACTACCTTGCTCACGCTGTCCCGCCTGCATTCTCATCTAGATCCTCCCCTTGCTCGCCCTCTCTCTCTCTCTCAAATCTCTGCCATGGCGTCGCCGGTCTGCCACGCGCCGACGAGGAGTCACCACCCCCCGAGGACGCTCACTCAAAGATGTGGCACCCCGACTCAGAGAAACCAGAACGCCCCGTATTCCAGCCCAGAGATCGAGGAGAAGTCTTCTGGAATACGGCACTACTTAGCATAGAACAAACCAGCTTTCTATTATTACACGAATATGAATACAAGGTCTCCGATATTACAATGAATAACATCGGTACGGCGACACTACGCCATCCTCAGTTGATCTATGCCAGCAGCAGAACAACACGATGCAGCGGAAGAACTCTAGCAGCAGAACAACGGCGACGGTGGTGAACTCCATTCCGCAGGAACTCTAGCTGGAACGCTTATCCTAGCTCGCACGAATGGAAACCACGACAAACAAGCAATCAAATACGGCATGACCTGCAAACTGGCATGACACGCCAGGTCAGTACATTGAATGTACTTGCAAGCTCACAATAATCCAGAAGCATTCAAGACAAACAACAGCATGGCAATTACATGTTAAACATGAATTATCATGATATCATCAGAACAACCTGGCATGACCAACATAAACATGATACAACTAACTCAACTTGAACATAGCATGAACATATTAATCCGACAATACTAGCATGCAACATGATGACACTATATGCACCACTTATTCTGTTCGGTTACCTCGTAACCTACTCATGCATCACTTACCAACCTCAGACATCACACGATCATCTCAGGATCAAATCAAGCTTGATATAAACAATACCGTAGTAACCATTAAATGACCACAAGTAGCTTGATCTTTACCCACGACTCTCGCACAAAATCATGAATATACAACAACTCGGTATCCTCGATACCACCGTGATCCTTATGGCGATCACAACCACGACCAACACTTGGTCCCAAACCGTGATCCTTACAGCGATCACAACCCGACCAACACTTGGCCTGTGACCCTTACGGAGATCACAACCCGACCAATACCTGGCCCGTGATTCTTACGGCGATCACAACCCACTTATCTCACTGTTATTAAGCACATTATTCTTATTACTGTTGACTCATGGTGTGACCTACTTTCGACCTGGGCCCTTATCCGCGGGTGCGGCTATCGATAGATTTAATATACACTCTGCAGAGGCTAGTACAATGTACCCACACTACAGAACCCATGGCCTCGCACTCCCATTCGGGTGGACCAACAACGTTCCGACAAAACCGATCTACTGCCATGACACTCTCCCGGCCACTCTGACTCACTCCCCATCGGGCTAGTCCTGGGTGGCCCCGTGTCTACCTCCAGACACCTCGACCACCGTCGTGGCCCAAAACATAAATGATCCCACACGGGGATCCGCCGGCTATAACAACTACGGGCACACAAGGTTATGCTCCGCCTACCTGATCAGGGTAGAGCGCGCCCATAACCTTCCCTCGTTGGAGGCACCGGCCAGAGGCACAACAATAGACCCAGTTAGGACCGTCCCATACCGGTAAGCGTGGTTGCACTGGTCAGCATTGATTCAGCGGCACCATGACTCAGCCAACAGTTGTTCAAGTTCAATTTGATCTGGTTAAACTTGAATGCAAATATGCTGAGCCATGATAAAATAACATGATGCCAACAATAATACATGAACATGATATCAACATCATCATGAGGGTATCACATAACTATCCACCATATCAACAATAAATCATATCCACTGACTATGGCATACTTACTAGCATGACCATCTCCAACATCAACATGTACTACTAGCAAGCATAAACATGTGACAGGTAATACTATTAGGTATAACATGATCATAGAGTACAAGACAACATAGCACAAAAGTGAACATGCAAATTTAAACATCACCGGATCAACGATAACCATCTTTTCAACAAGCAAATATTTAATAAAGATTCAAGTTGAAAACCATGGCTACTGCATGACTATCATGCAAGTGGGTATTGTGACTTGCCTGATTATGAAGAAGGCACCGGGGAGAAGTGCGGTGAAGCCGCGGAACGAATCGCCGGAAAACATTCTCTCTCAGAGGGGGCTGAATAAGGGCAAGGGCATAAAGGTCATTTTCACAGTGTCAAACCATAGTTAAAACATGACCGACCGAACGGGCTCGGCGAAACGAAGAAGTGAGCGTTGGATTCACCTCAAACGGAGTTACGGATAAAAAGATATTGAGTGTTTTCTGCCAGGGACCCATCTGTAATGAAAATAATTTTAACCAGGGGCCTGAACAGAAAAAGTGAAAGAGCATTCGGGGAAATACGTTTTCACCTTATCCATTGGAACAGTGGCGGGGCTGACGCGTGCGGGTCCCATGGGTGGGGCCCGTCACTTATCCACGTGGGCTAGGCTGGTCAACGGCCAGAGGCCGACAAGTGGGGCCGAGAGGGGTGCAGGACCCACTGGCAGGGGCGAGGCTGGCGATTCGGGTGTCATCTTCCTCCTCTCGCCCTATTCCTCGCGCGAGGCAGAGGCAGAGCAGAGGAGGGAAGCGGCGAGGGGGTCGGCCGTCTCCGGCCGAGACGAGGGCACCAGCGAGACCGGGGCGACGAGGGGGTCCCGTTCAGAGGGGGCACGACCGCCGGGGAAGAGAGAGCTGGAGGGGAGAGGCGACGCCATGGGAGGGCAGGGGCGACTCGGTGGTGGTGGAGTTCATCGGAGCAGGGCGCTCTGGCGAGGGCTGAGGGGTCGGGGCGGCTCGCGGGGATGAGGGGGAGGCCATGGGGAGGTCGGGGAGGCACGAGAGCTCCGGATAACCGAGATGGAGAGGCGGCCGAGATGAGGCAGCGGCGGCCGAACGCAGAGGCCGCGGTCAGGGTGCACTCCGGCGAGGGGAAAAGGGTTGGGGTGGCTGAGTGGAACGAGGGGAACCTCGCGGACAACTTGAAAGGAGGGGAGGAGACTCGTGCTCACCAGAACCAAGGAGGAGTCGCGGCGGCCGAACGAACTCCGGCAAAAAGAAGAGGGGGCCGAGGGCTCCGGTGGGATAGGAGGGACGAGGAGGGGCTTGGGAGCTGCGGAAGAGCCTCGGGGTCCTTTTATAGGAAGAGGGGAAGGCTCTGGAGCTCACGAACGAGCTCTCGACTGAGCTTTAATGGCGGGCAGAGGCTGGACGTTGCACGGGCATGGCGCTAGCGGCGCATTTAAGGCAAATGAAGACGAGCCATCGATGCAGGGAGATGTAGGGCATCACGGGGCAGCTACTAGACATGGATGGAGGTCGAGACGACGAGGGAGATGACGGGCACAGGGCCGGGAAGAATCCAGAGCGCGCAATGTGCATGACATTAGCGTGATCACCACGCGCACTGGAGCAAACTCTGGGTTTTGGCCAGGCCGACCATGTCCAGTGGATGGACCTTGGTGCCCTTAGTCCAACTAAAGAAATAAATCGGTCCAGGGGCAAAGAAGAGATTTGCGCTTAGCTCCAAAAGTAAATCAGTAAGAAGGTGTTTGTAACTTGCTGTGGTTAAACCAGCTAGGTAAATCAGTAACTAGCTTGTCTGGGAGGTTTAACTATCGAAGGACATTCATCCTGGAGGTCTAAGGGTAAAAGGATCAAGATTTACCGCAGTTGCTTCACAACTGCATACTTGGTCCAAAAATGAAGATCATGATGATGCTCTCACATGGAGTGTTCAATTGGGCTAAGATTGGGCAAATCTTAGTCATTTGGTCATATTAAGATGCTGTAAAAAGCTCATGCCAAATGGACAAACCAAAATAGCACTTGCTTCACAAACATCTCCTCTAGACAGAAACTTGAAATAATTATGGAGGTCAAATGGCTGAATGAACTGATGCCAAATTGGGTGGAGAGATGTTTTATGGGCATAAGAATGATCTGGTAATTTATCAGGATTTTTGAAGCAATATAAAATACATTTGCTTCACAACCTGAAAATAATGCCAGAATCAAAGATTGGCTCCTATGCTCACATAGATGATTGGATGGGGCTGCAAATGGGTGGAAGGGGTTAATATGAGCACATTAAGGAGTGTGCAAAAGTTCAACTCATTTGGCTACTCCTAGCTAGTACTTCCTTCACAATGCATTCCCTCAGACAGGAACTTTGAAAAATCACTGAGGAAGATTGGCTAGGTAAATAAAGTTGAGCTTTGGCACAGGGCAATTATTTGAACATGAAAAGATGCCCAAAAATGTTGAGGTCAATTGGGCACAGGAAAATAACACTTCCTTCACAACCTGCCACGCATGACAGAATAGAAAAGGAATTATTGGGGAATTATTTTTGAACATGGCAATGAAACGTTTTGCCATATTTGATCAAGATATGACCCAAACAATTTGTTAGAATTATTTGGGAATTTTGGAGTGATGGAAATATAGGTTGCTTCACAACCTATGGCTATTGGAGTTATTCCTTTAATAGAAAAGGAATATTCCCAATAAAAAGAATATTGGGATTTGGGCTAGGATGGAAATGACAGGGTCTAGGAAAAAAATTGGGAATGACAAGCCACTCTGGAAACAAAGAAGAGGGCATCTTCTTTAGTTTCCAGACCACAAAGCCACGAAAAAGAAAAACTCAGGCAAAAACCTCGGAAAAACAAAAGAAAAAAGAAAGGGCAAAAAATCAGGCTGTCACAGAAGAGCAGCGACCACTAGTAGAAAAACAACTTTTAGTACCGGTTCGTAAGGACCTTTAGTACCGATTCTGGAAACCGGCACTAAAGGGTGCGGACTACAAGTCCCCCCGCCCCCTTTAGTCCCGGTTCAACACGAACCGGGACCAAAGGCCCACCATGTGGCACGAGGCGCGCCGTGGTCTGGGGGACCTTTAGTCCCGGTTGGTAGGATTTTTTATTTTTTTTAAATAAAGCAAAAACACCTCACCTACTAGGCCGGCACGGCCTGCATACAACTAGAAACCCAACCTCTAGTTGGGCCAGGATGCAGGCCCATACGGCTCATGACCCACAAGTGTAGGGGATCGCAACAGCTTTCGAGGGTAGAGTATTCAACCCAAATTTATTGATTCGACACAAGGGAGCCAAAGAATATTCTTGAGTATTAGCAGTTGAGTTGTCAATTCAACCACACCTGGATAACTTAGTATCTGTAGCAAGGTATTTAGTAGCAAAGTAGTATGATAGTAATGGTAACAGTGGTAAAAGGTAAAGATAGTAATAGCAATATTTTTGGGTTTTGTAGTGATGGTAACAGTAGCAACGGAAAAGTAAATAAGCGAAGCACAATATATGAAAAGCTCGTAGGCAATGAATCAGTGATGGATAATTATGTCGGATGCGATTCCTCATGTAATAGCTATAACATAGGGTGACACAGAACTAGCTCCAATTCATCAATGTAATGTAGGCATGTATTTCGAATATAGTCATACGTGCTTATGGAAAAGAACTTGCATGCCATCTTTTGTCCTACCCTCCCGTGGCATCGGGGTCCTAGTGGAAACTAAGGGATATTAAGGCCTCCTTTTAATAGAGAACCGGACCAAGGAATTAACACATGGTGAATACATGAACTCCTCAAACTACGGTCATCACCGAGAAGTATCCCGATTATTGTCACTTCGGGGTTGTCGGATCATAACACATAATAGGTAACTATAGACTTGCAAGATAGGATCAAGAACACACATATATTCAAGAAAACATAATAGGTTCAGATATGAAATCATGGCACTCGGGCCCTAGTGACAAGCATTAAGCATAGCAAAGTCATAGCAACATCAATCAAAGAACATAGTGGATACTAGGGATCAAACCCTATCAAAACTAACTTGATTACATGATAAATCTCATCCAACCCATCACCATCCAGCAAGCCTACGATGGAATTACTCACGCACGGCGGTGAGCATCATGAAATTGGTGATGGAGGATGGTTGATGATGACGACGGCGACGAATCCCCCTCTCCGGAGCCCCGAACGGACTCCAGATCAGCCCTCCTGAGAGGTTTTAGGGCTTGGCGGCGGCTCCGTATCGTAAAACGCGATGAAACTTCCTCTCTAATTTTTTTCTCCGCAAGACAGAATATATGGAGTTGGAGTTGAGGTCGGCGGAGCTGCAGGGGGCCCACGAGATATGGGGGCGCGCCCAGAGGGGGTGGGCGCGCCCCCCACCCTCGTGGATAGGGTGTGGGCCCCCTGGTCTTCATCTTTTGCAAGGATTTTTTATATTTTCTGAGACTTGTCTTCGAGGATTTTCAAGTCATTCCGAGAACTTTTGTTTTCTACACATGAAACAACATCATGGTAATTCTGCTGAAAACAGCGTCCGTCCGGGTTAGTTCCATTCAAATCATGCAAGTTAGAGTCCAAACAAGGGCATAAGTGTTTGGAAAAGTAGATATGTTGGAGACGTATCAACTCCCCCAAGCTTAAACATTTGCTTCTCCTCAAGCAATTCAGTTGATAAACTGAAGGAGATAAAGAAAAACTTTTACAAACTCTGTTTGCTCTTTTTGTTGTAAACATGTAAACCTAGCATTCAAGTTCCAACAAATATTATGAACTAACCATACTCACAATAACATCTCGGTCTCACAATTACTCATATCAATGGCATAATCAGCTAGCGAGCGATAATAATAAAACTCGGATGACAACACTTTCTCAAAACAATCATAACATGATAGAACAAAATGGTATCTCGCTAGCCCTTTCTGAGACCGCAAAACATAAATGCAGAGCACCTTTAAAGACCAAGGACTGACAAAACATTGTAATTCATGGTAAAAGAGATCCAGTCAAGTCATACCCAATATCAACCAATAGTAATGAATGCAAATGACAGTGTGCTCTCCAGCGGGTGCTTTTTAATAAGAAGGTGATGACTCAACATAAAAGTAAATAGATAGGCCCTTCGCAGAGGGAAGCAGGGATTTGTAGAGGTGCCAGAGCTCAATTTTAAAATAGAGGTTGAATAACATTTTGGGCGACATACTTTCACTATCAACGCAACAACTATGAGATGGTTGTATCTTCCATACTACATGCATTATAGGCAATTCCCATGTAGAATGGTAAAAGTTTATACTCCCCCAACCACCAACAAGCATCAATCCATGGCTTGCTCGAAACAACGAGTGCCTCCAACTAACAACAATCCTGGGGGAGTTTTGTTTAATTATTTTGATTTTCTTTGATCTTTTTGGATCATGGGACTGGGCATCCCGGTTACCGGCCCATTCTCGTGAATGAGGAGTGGAGTCCACTCCTCTTGAGAATAACCCACCTAGCATGGAAGATATAGGCAGCCCTAGTGGCAACATGAGCTACTCGAGCATACAAAACAGAATTTCATTTGAAGGTTTGGAGTTTGGCACATACAAATTTACTTGGAACGGCACGTAAATACCGCATATAGGAAGGTATGGTGGACTCATTGGAATAACTTTGGGGTTTAAGGAGTTTGGATGCACAAGCAGTATTCCCGCTTAGTACAGGTGAAGGCTAGCAAAAGACTGGGAAGCGACCAACCGAGAGAGCGACAACAGTCATAAACATGCATTAAAACTAATTCACACCGAGTACAAGCATGATTAGGATATAATCCACCATGAACATAAATAGCATGAAGGCTATGTTGATTTGTTTCAACTACATGCATGAACATGTGCCAAGTCGAGTCACTCAATTCATTCAAAGGAGGATACCATCCCATCACACCACATCATAATCATTCTAATAGCATGTTGGCACGCAAGGTAAACCATTATAACTCATAGCTAATCAAGCATGGCACAAGCAACTATAATCTCTAAATGTTATTGCAAATATGTTTACTTCACAATAAGCTGAATCAGGAACGATGAACTCATCATATTTACAAAAACAAGAGAGGTCGAGTTCATACCAACTTCTCTCATCACAATCGGTCCATCATATATCGTCATTATTGCCTTTCACTTGCACGACCGAACAATGTGTATAATAATAAGAGTGCACGTGCATTGGACTAAGCTGGAATCTGCAAGCATTCAACTCAAGAGAGAAGACAAAGTAATATGGGCTCTAAGTTAAATAAACAATCATGCATAAGAGAGCCACTAAACATTTTCAATACGGTCCTCTACTCTCAACCCCTCAAAGGAAAGAAAAGAAAATAAAACTATTTACACGGGAAAGCTCCCAACAAGTAAAAGAAGAACGAGAAATCTTTTGGGGTTTTCATTTTAATTTTTACTACAAGGATGGAAATTAAACTAACTAATTTTTTTGTTTTTTCTTAAGGTTTATCAAACATGCAAGAATAAAACTAGAAAAAGAGAATTAAACTAACATGGATAGTACAATGAAAGAGTATGAGCACCGACGACTAGGATAGTGTGTGAACATGAATGTAAAGTCGGTGAGAAATACGTACTCCCCCAAGCTTAGGCTTTTGGCCTAAGTTGGTCTAATGCCACGGACCGCGGCTGCTCTCTCCGGTGTACTGAGAGGTGAAATCAGGATACCATTGGTTGGCCGTCTCCTCCGGATCCCACTGATAAGATGATGGATGATATGGGTCTAGTGGTGGTTCCGACTCGGGCTCAGGCTCTGGAGTGGATGCTTGGCCTCGATGAGCATACACCGCTTCCGGCATGACAAGAAAATTATCTGCAGTCAAATCAAACAACAAGGGTGTAGGCAGAATAATAGTCTCATTGTGTTTCTTACTAAATCTCAAGTTATACAGGAGCGTCTTATCACCATTCTGAAAAATAAAGTCGTGTGCTACCATGCTCCTGTAATCTAAAATGTAAGAAGGCAAAATTGTCTCCTCTTTCTCATAGTGCCTAATAGGTATCCTAAAATGTCTAGCAAGACGTGCAGCATAGATACCTCCAAAGACGGGGCCTTTTGTACGATTCAGATTTAAACGTTTAGCAATAACGGCACCCATACTAAAACTATTATCACCAAACAAGGCATGGAATAGAATAATGATATCTGGGACACTGAAGTTTCCACTATTTCCATGACCAATCAGACATCTACTAGCAAATATGGCAAAGTAGCACAAAACAGGAAAGTGTATGCTAGAGATTATCCCATCGGAACCCTTCTTTGGATCCCCTTCAGTGATAGTGTTAACAAAGCCCTCTACATTGCTAGGATGTGGTTCCTCTAATTTTCCCCCAAAGGGTATCTTACATACCGCGCAAAAATCACGTAAAGACATTTATCTGAATTCATCATATAAATGAAATGATACTGAAGGTGGTGACTTCTTAGGATAATAATAAAAGTTTTGCACGAAAGTATTGGTAAGTAAGAGATACTGATCGATCTGGTCGAGGAGGAAGTCGTTGAGGCCTGCATTCTTGATCAAAGAATAAAAATCTTCATAAATTCCATCTTCTCTCAAGAAATTTTCGCATGGCCACTCACACGGTCGTATTTCCGCTATGCGAGGAAGATTATACTTGGCCTTTTCCTTCTCTTTAGCTTGTTTTTCCTAGGAGCCTTGGCTAGAAGGGCCCCTCAAAAATCTCTTTATCATTTTCTGATTTTTTTTGAAATTTGAGTAACTTCAAAATAAAAGTGAATAAAATTAAACAAGATTGATAGCAACTACTCCTACAAGTGCCTAGAGCCTATACCATGCATTAAAATTACTTGGGACCTCATAAATTTAACATGCAAGCTCAAGAACAGGGTCACCAAGGCAGCAAGGATTTGCAATGAATAAAGCACTAGAACAAAAACTATTTGGACCAATGGAGGAGTCACATACCAAGCAACAATCTCCCAAAGCAGTTTTGTGAATGGAGCCTTGAGCAAGGAGATAAAAAATCACAGCAAAACGAGCTAGAACTTGTGCTTGAGCTGGATGAGGATTTTTTTGGGAAGAAGATGGAGTGTGTGGGTGCTAGCATAAGTGGAAGGGGTCCACCAAGGGCCCACGAGACAGGGGGGCGCGCCCTCCACTCTCGTGGCCAGGTGGCAAACCCCCCTGCAGTGTTTTCAGTGCCTAAAATCCTCAAATAATTCATAAAAAAACATACTAAATTTGCAAGGCATTTGGAGCACTTTTATTTTCGGGGTATTTTTTATTGCACGGATAATTCAGAAAACAGACAGATAATACTATATTATTTATTTATTTATTTTAAATAACAGAAAGTAAAAAGATGGTACAGAAGGTTATGCCTTCTAGTTTCATCCATCTCATGATCATCAAAATGAATCCACTAACAAGGTTGATCAAGTCTTGTTAACAAACCCATTCCGAATACCACGGAACCGGAGAAATTTTGAAGTGACACTAGGTTACCTCAACGGGGATATGAACATCCCCAATAATAAGAATATCATACATTTTCTTGACAGTAGGGAGAGGAAATTCAAAACCTCCAATAATAATTGATGGAATTTTCTCAATAGTATTTATGCTATGAACTTGAATTTGTTTCCTCGGAAAATGTACCGTATGCTCATTTCCATTAACATGAAAGGTGACATTGCCTTTGTTGCAATCAATAACAGCTCCTGTAGTATTTAAAAAGGGTCTACCAAGAATAATAGACATACTATCGTCCTCAGGAATATCAAGAATAACGAAGTCTGTTAAGATAGTAACATTCGCAACAACAACAGGCACGTCCTCACAAATGCCGACAGGTATAGCAGTTGATTTATCAGCCATTTGCAAGGATATCTCAGTGGGTGTCAACTTACTTAATTCAAGTCTACGGTACAAGGAAAGAGGCATAACACTAATACCGGCTCCTAAATCACATAAAGTAGTTTTAACATAATTTCTTTTTATGGAGCATGGTATAGTGGGTACTCCGAGATCACCAAGTTTCTTAGGTATTCCACCCTTAAAGGTATAGTTGGCAAGCATGGTAGAAATCTCAGCTTCCGGTATCTTTCTTTTGTTTGTAATGATGTCTTTCATATATTTAGCATAAGGGTTTAATTTAAGCATATCAGTTAAGCGCATGCATAAGCAAATAGGTCTAATCATTTCAGCAAAACGCTCAAAGTCCTCATCATCCTTTGTCTTGGATGGTTTAGGAGGAAAGGGCATGGGTTTCTGAACCCATGGCTCTCTTTCTCTACCATGCTTCCTAGCAACAAAATCTCTCTTATCATAACGTTGGTTTCTTGATTATGTGTTATCAAGACCAACAACATGTTCAATTTCTATATTATTGTTATTACTAGGTTGAGCATCAACATGAACATCATTATTAGCATTATCATCAGGTTCATGCTCATCTCTGGATTGTGTTTCAGCATCAAGGATAGAAGTATCATTAGGATTCTCAAGTGTTTCTACATTAGGTTCACTAGAAGTTTGCAAAGTCCTATCATTTTTCTTTTTCTTCTTCTTAGAAGAACTAGGAGCATCTAGATTATTATTCTGAGAATCTTGTTTAATTCTCTTAGGGTGGCCTTCAGGATACAAAGGTTCCTGAGTCATTGAAAGTGCAACTATCCCTAGGTGGTTTTGGTAATTCATAACAACATATAGCTCATTGAGCTAATGCTATTCCAAGACTATTATTTCAGGAAAGCTCAATGAATGGCATGGCATGGATGATGAAAGTGGATCCCTCAAAATATCAAGGACAAAGGATTGGCTCAAGCTGAAAAGCTCAAGACTCTTCATTTTACATTTTAGTGATCCAAGATCACATTGAGTCTATAGGAAAAGCCAATACTATCAAGGAGGGATGAGGTGTTGCTTAATGAGCCTCTTGCTTCGTGTGCTTAGTGATATGCTCCAAATACCCTCAACTACTTTCTCACATCCTCATATGACCTAAACCTAAAGTCAAAATCGGTCACACCGATTCTTTCTATCCGGCGCCACCGAGTTCAAATGTCATAGCCACTGCCACAAACCCTAGGCAAATCGGTCTCACCGATAGGGATCTCGGTCTCACTGAGATGGGATTGTAATATCTCTGTTTCCCTTCGTAACGTTTCGGTCTAACCGAAGTGAGCGATCGGTCCCGCCGAGATTGCAATGTAAACTCTCTGTTTCCCTTTCGTAACATTTCGGTCTCACCGAAAAGAGCGAATCGTTCCCACCGAGTTTACCTGACCAACTCTCTGGTTAGCTAATTACCAAAATCGTCTCACCGAGTTTGTGTAATCGGTCTCACCGAGATTACATTATGCCCTAACCCTAACCATATCGGTCCTACCGAGTTGCATGTCAGTCCCACCGAAAATCCTAACGGTCACTAGGTTTACTAAATCGGTATGACCGAGTTTATTGATTCGGTCCCACCGAGATTGGTAAATTGTGTGTAACGGTTAGATTTTGTGTGGAGGCTATATATACCCCTCCACCTCCTCTTCATTCATGGAGAGATCCATCAGAACAAACCTACACTTCCAACTTACCAGTCCTGAGAGAGAACCACCTACTCATGTGTTGAGGCCAAGATATTCCATTCCTATCATATGAATCTTGATCTCTAGCCTTCCCCAAGTTTCTTTCCACTCAAATCTTCTTTCCACCAGATCCAAATCCTATGAGAGAGAGTTGAGTGTTGGGGAGAGTATCATTTGAAGCACAAGAGCAAGGAGTTCATCATCAATGCACCATTTGTTACTTCTTGGAGAGTGGTGTCTCCTAGATTGGCTAGGTGTCACTTGGGAGCCTCCGACAAGATTGTGGAGTTGAACCAAGTAGTTTGTAAGGGCAAGGAGATCGCCTACTTCGTGAAGATCTACCGCTAGTGAGGCAAGTCCTTCGTGGGCGACGGCCATGGTGGGATAGACAAGGTTGCTTATTCGTGGACCCTTCATGGGTGGAGCCCTCCGTGGACTCGCGCAACCGTTACCCTTCGTGGATTGAAGTCTCCATCAACGTGGATGTACGATAGCACCACCTATCGGAACCACGACAAAAACATCCGTGTCTCCAACTGCGTTTGAATCCTCCAAACCCTTCCCCTTACTTTCTTGCAAGTTTAATGCTTTAATTTCCGCTGCTATATACTCTTTGCATGCTTGCTTGAATTGTGTGATGATTGCTTGACTTGTCCAGAGATTGCTAAAATCTGCCAAACTCTAAAATTGGGAAAAGGTTAAGTTTTTTAATTGGTCAAGTAGTCTAATCACCCCCCCTCTAGACATACTTCAAGGTCCTACAGTCATTTTACCCGTTCTAGTAGCCACTCTAATAGCAAAGTCTTGTTTATTATTTAATTTAGCTAGCAATTCATTCTGAGCCTGAAGTACTTGTTCATCTTGAGTAGCAATCATAGAAGCATGTTTACTAGTGAGTTTAAGTTCATCTTTAACTCTAGCTATATAATCATTCAAGCGTCCTATCGTATAAGCATTATTCTTCAATTGTCTACAACATAATCATTGAAATTTGCTTGTCTATCCATGAAATCATCAAATTCATCTAAACATGGACTATGAAATTTAGTAGACGGGATTTCATCTTTATCATATCTATAGAGAGAATTTACTTTTACTACCTGTGTCGGGTTATCAAGACAATGTGTTTCTTCAACAGGCGGTATATTAAGACCATGTATTTCTTTAATAGGAGGTAAATTCTTAACGTCTTCAGCTTTAATACCTTTCTCTTTCATTGATTTCTTTGCCTCTTGCATATCTTCAGGACTGAGGAAGAAAACACCTCTCTTCTTCGGAGTGGGTTTAGGAATAGGCTCAGGAGTTGGCTCAATTGGTTCGGGAATTGCCTCAGGAATTGGCTTAGGAAGAGTCCAATTATTTTCGTTAGTCAACATATTGTTCAATAATAATTCAGCTTCGTCGACTGTTCTTTCCCTGAAAACACAACCAACACAATTATCCAAGTGGTCCTTGGAAGCATCGGTTAGTCCATTATAGAAGATATAAGTATTTCATTTTTGTTAAGAGGATGATCAGGCAAAGCATTAAGTAATCGGAGAAGCCTCCCCCAAGCTTGTGGGAGACTCTCTTCTTTTATTTGCACAAAATTATATATTTCCCGCAAGGCAGCTTGTTTCTTATGAGCAGGAAAATATTTAGCAGAGAAGTAATAAATCATATCCTGGGGACTACGCACACAACCAGGAGCAAGAGAATTATACCAAGTCTTAGCATCACCCTTTAATGAGAATGGAAATATCTTAAGGATATAAAAGTAGCGAGATTTATCATCATGAGTAAACAGGGTAGCTATATCATTTAACTTGGTAAGATGTGCCACAACAGTTTCAAATTCAAGGCCGTAAAAAGGATCAGATTCTACCAAAGTAATAATTTTGGGATCAACGGAGAACTCATAATCCTTATCAGTAACACAGATAGGTGAAGTAGCAAAAGCAGGGTCAAGTTTCATTTTAGCATAAAGAGACTGCTGCTTCCATTTAGCTAATAATTTCTTAAGATCATATCTATCTTTGCAAGCAAAAATAGCTTCAGCAGCTTCTTCATTCATAACATAACCCTCAGGAACAACGGGCAATTCATAATCATTCGGAGAACCTTCATCATCACTATCATCAATAATAGCATCTTCAATAATTTCGTTCTCTCTAGCCCTAGCAAGTTGTTCATCAAGAAATTCACCTAATGGCAAAGTAGTATCACGCACAGAAGTGGTTTCATCATAAGTATCATGCAAAGTAGAAGTGGCATCATCGATAACATGCGACATATCAGAATTCATAGCAGTAGCAGGTTTAGGTGTCGCAAACTTACTCATAACAGAAGGAGAATCTAGTGCAGAGCTAGATGGCAGTTCCTTACCTCCCCTCGTAGTTGAGGGATAGATCTTGGTTTTAGCGTCTTTCAAGTTCTTCATCGTGATCAACAGATATAAATCCCAAGTGACACAGAGAATAGAGCTATGCTCCCCGACAATGGCGCCAGAAATTAGTCTTGATAACCCACAAGTGTAGGGGATCGCAACAGCTTTCGAGGGTAGAGTATTCAACCCAAATTTGTTGATTCGA
Organism: Triticum aestivum; assembly: GCF_018294505.1. NCBI lineage: Eukaryota > Viridiplantae > Streptophyta > Magnoliopsida > Poales > Poaceae > Triticum > Triticum aestivum. Next base: position 588,104,994 of record NC_057813.1, on the reverse strand, counting down.
CACAAGGGGAGCCAAAGAATATTCTTGGGTATTAGTAGTTGAGTTGTCAATTCAAGCACACCTGGATAACTTAGTATCTGCAGCAAGGTATTTAGTAGCAAAGTAGTATGATAGTAATGGTAACAGTGGTAAAAGGTAAAGATAGTAATAGCAATATTTTTGGGTTTTGTAGTGACGGTAAAAGTAGCAACGGAAAAGTAAATAAACGAAGCACAATATATGAAAAGCTCATAGGCAATGGATCAGTGATGGATAATTATGTCGGATGTGATTCCTCATGTAATAGGTATAACATAGGGTGACACAGAACTAGCTCCAATTCATCAATGTAATGTAGGCATGTATTCCGAATATAGTCATACGTGCTTATGGAAAAGAACTTGCATGACATCTTTTGTCCTACCCTCCCGTGGCAGCGGGGTCCTAGTGGAAACTAAGGTATATTAAGGCCTCCTTTTAATAGAGAACCGAACCAAAGCATTAACACATGGTGAATACATGAACTCCTCAAACTATGGTGATCACCGAGAAGTATCCCGATTATTGTCACTTCGGGGTTGTCGGATCATAACACATAATAGGTAACTATAGACTTGCAAGATAGGATCAAGAACATAATAGGTTTAGATCTGAAATCATGGCACTCGGGCCCTAGTGGCAAGCGTTAAGCATAGCAAAGTCATAGCAACATCAATCTCAGAACATAGTGGATACTAGGGATCAAACCCTAACAAAACTAACTTGATTACATGATAATCTCATCCAACACATCACCGTCCAGCAAGCCTATGATGGAATTACTTACGCATGGCGGTGAGCATCATGAAATTGGTGATGGAGGATGGTTGATGATAATGACGGCGACGAATCCCCCTCTCCGGAGCCCCGAACGGACTCCAGATCAACCCTCCCGAGAGGTTTTAGGGCTTGGGGGCGGCTCCGTATCGTAAAACGCAATGAAACTTCCTCTCTGATTTTTTTCTCCACGAGACTGAATATATGGAGTTGGAGTTGAGGTCGGTGGAGCTGCAGGGGGCCCACGAGACAGGGGGCGTGCCCAGAGGGGGTGGGCGCTCCCCCCACCCTCGTGGACAGGGTGTGGGCCCCCTGGTCTTCATCTTTTGCGAGGATTTTTTATATTTTCTGAAACTTGTCTCCGAGGATTTTCAAGTCATTCCGAGAACTTTTGTTTTCTACACATGAAACAACATCATGGTAATTCTGCTGAAAACAACGTCAGTCCGGGTTGGTTCCATTCAAATCATGCAAGTTAGAGTCCAAAACAAGGGCAAAAGTGTTTGGAAAAGTAGATATGTTGGAGACGTATCAACGGCCCAGTAGGCCCCACATGGCAGAAGACTTGCAGTAGGCCCACAAAGGCCTGCTTAAAGAGGAGCTCGACACGGTAGCTGCAGCGGGGCTTATAAACCGGTGCGAGCTCCTCTCAACTAGCAAGGTTGGACTAAACATTGTGCACTGCGGGTGACAGCGTACCACCTTTAGTACCGGTTGGAGCCACCAACCCGTACTAAAGGGAGGGTCTTTAGTACCGGTTGGAGCCACCAACCCGTACTAAAGGCCATGACCCCTTTAGTATCAGTTGGAGCCACCAACCGGTACTATAGGTCACAAATGAACCGGGACTAATGCATAGCCGTTCGAACCGGGACTAATGGTATCATTAGTGCCGGTTCATTTATAAACCGGGACTAATGTGTCTCACGTAAGTAGTTTTTCTACTAGTGGACGAGGACACCTACGCGCCGCCGAACGAGGTTACGCCGGACCCCCCCCCCCAACTTTGGATTGGTTTTAGGGCCAGTACGATCTTTGTCTTTGGAAGTCACTGCCGCCGGCTGAGAAAGCTAGGCAAGTGGCTTTTAAGAAGGAGATGGTGGAGGAGGATGCCAAGCACTAGGCACCCTGTGAAGCCCGTGATGCTGTCTGGAAAAAGGAGGTGGCGGGGGTTTGGGGCCGGGCGCGTTGTCGTGCGGAGGCGGTGTATGAAGACGGGTACTTTGCGAGGAAGGCCAGAGGCGCTAGGCGCCTCGTCGCTGCGTGGAGCTGGGCCGATAAGCTCCAGCGTGCCATCGACGAGGAGCTCCGGTGGGCGCCCAACGAAATGGCAAGATCGTTCGCGCGCGTCCGCCTACAAGAGGCAGATCGGCATGTCAAGCGTTGTGAGGCGGAGGAGGCAGAGTACTGCCTCCTCTCTGGGAAGACGCCACGCACGAAGGAGCTGCTGGCGAGGGGCTGTCAGAATACTGGCCCAGGAGGGATTATTAGTTTTAGTATTGTTCATTTTCAATTTTATGCATTGTACCTAGTAGTTAAGTATCATCACATATATGTAATGATATTATATATTATGTGATGAACTAATGAACAATCAATATTATATATATTATGAATTTCATTTTCTATCTTTTTATACTAATTTGAATCTATCTGTTATCATTCACATATACAGAATGGAAAGTGTATAAACACACATTGAAACAGAATATATAAGAATGGAAAACAAAGTACACACATTGAAACAGAGCAATAAACAAAGCAATAGTATGATTGTTGTGAATACATAGCTATCCACGTCGAAACGACTCGAGAAAATAAAACACGTCCATGAGACCATGATCAGCAGCCCTTGCCTACGATAGCTCTTGGCTCTGCCTGAACTCGTGCAGGCGTTCGTCCAAGCGGTCGACACGCTCGCGGTACATCTAGAGCGCGATCTCGAGCTCCAAGTTGGCTATTTCATCGGAGATCACCTCCTCGAGGATGCGACGGCCATGTTCTTCTATTGTTCCCAGGTGGACACCTGGGCCAAGGAGGCGATCGAGCCTACCGACCAGCACGTTGGCATCGAGCAGGCCGCGGACAAGGCGAATGGCACGACCCATGTGAACGGTGCGGCGGGCGTCCCGTGCAAGTACGGTGCGACCGGCCTCTGATGCAAGTACGACGCAGAGGGCCTGTGCCAACTCCTGGGGAGGAATGGGGGTACTGACTGGACATGTACCCAGCTGTGATGCCATGTCAACAGCAGGCAAGCACCGATGGATCCGCTCTTGTTGTGCGGCGCGCCGCGCCCCTCGCTCTGCGGTGCTCCAACAGTCTCGCTGTGCGGCGAGCCGCAGCCTATCTGCGCGAATGCGCCTAGCTTGCTCTAGGCGTGCCATTGATCATGTTGTGCGGCGAGCTGCAGCCTCTCGGCGCTGACATGCCTATCTTGATCCGCGATGCTGAAGCGCCATGCGCCAAGGGTCTGCTCAACCCTGGCGATGACACGCATCACGGCGTCGTCCATCGCGTTTCCGGGCGCCACGTCCTCGACGGGTCGTAGCGCCTTCTGTTTTTCCTCGTCGACGAGGTTGATGGAAGAGGCAGTGCTTTGGTGCGTTGGCATTGATCTCTCTACGCAACCTTCTTCTTGTAGACGTTGTTGGGCCTCCAAGTGCAGAGGTTTGTAGGACAGTAGTAAATTTCCCTCAAGTGGATGACCTAAGGTTTATCAATCCGTGGGAGCGTAGGATGAAGATGGTCTCTCTCAAATAACCCTATAACCAAATAACAAAGAGTCTCTTGTATCCCATCCACACCCAATACAATGATAAATTGTATAGATGCACTAGTTCGGCGAAGAGATGGTGATACAAGTGCAATATGGATGGTAGATATGAATATTTGTAATCTGAAAATATAAAAACAGCAAGGTAACAAGTAATAAAAGTGAGCGTAAACGGTATTGCAATGCTAGGAAACAAGGCCTAAGGTTCATACTTTCACTAGTGCAAGTTCTCTCAACAATAATAACATAACTGGATCATATAACTATCCCTCAACATGCAACAAAGAGTCACTCCAAAGTCAGTAATAGCGGAGAACAAATGAAGAGATTATTGTAGGGTACGAAACCACCTCAAAGTTATCCTTTTTGATCGATCTATTCAAGAGTCCGTAGTAAAATAACACGAAGCTATTCTTTCTGTTCGATCTATTATAGAGTTCGTATTAGAATAATACCTTAAGACACAAATTAACCAAAACCCTAATGTCACCTAGATACTCCAATGTCACCTCAAGTATCCGTGGGCACGATTATACGATATGCATCACACAATCTCAGATTCATCTATTCAACCAACACAAAGTACTTCAAAGAGTGCCCCAAAGTTCCTACTAGAGAGTCAAGACGAAGACGTGTGCCAACCCCTATGCATAAGTTCTTTGAACCCCCAAGTTGATCACCAAAACATACATCAAGTAGATCACGTGAATATCCCATTGTCACCACAGATAATCACGACAAGACATACACCAAGTGTTCTCAAATCCTTAAAGACTCAATCCGATAAGATAACTTCAAAGGAAAAACCCAATCCATTACAAGAGAGTAGAGGGGGAGAAACATCATAAGATCCAACTATAATAGCAAAGCTCGCGATACATCAAGATCGTGCCGAATCAAGAACACGAGAGAGAGAGAGAGAGATCAAACACATAGCTACTAGTACATACCCTCATCCCCGAGGGTGAACTACTCCCTCCTCGTCATGGAGAGCGCCGGGATGATGAAGATGACCACCCGTGAGGGACCCCCCCTCCAGCAGGGTGCTGAAACAGGGTCCCGATTGGTTTTTGGTAGCTACAGAGGCTTGCGGCGGCGGAACTCCTGATCTATTATGCTCCTGGATGTTTTCGGGGTATATGGACATATATAGGCGAAAGAAGTCGGTCAGGGGAGCCACGAGGGGCCCACGAGGGTGGGGGCGAGCCCAGGGGGGGTAGGGCGCGCCCCCGACCCACGTGGCCACCTTGAAGCTTCCCTGACGTCTACTCCAAGTCTCCTGGATTGCTTTCGTTCCAAAAATAACTCTCCCGAAGGTTTCATTCCGTTTTGATTCCATTTGATATTCCTTTTCTTCGAAACAATGAAATAGGCAAAAAAAACAGCAACTTGGACTGGGCCTCCGGTTAATAGGTTAGTCCCAAAAATAATATAAAAGTGTATAATAAAGCCCATTAAACATTCAAAAAAGGTAATATAATAGCACGAATACTTCATAAATTATAGATACGTCGGAGACGTATCAGGCATGCTTGGAAAAGGTGGATGTGCTACATGCTGTGCTTGTTGCCCTCGTGCGTCGCGCCGCGCCTAGGTTTATGTGTAATATTGCTGGGTGGCGGGAAAAAGGTGAGGAAATGGCGGGAAACAGTGGCGTGTTCATAGAATGCCATCAATTAGTGGAAACTTAGCATATAAGGAATATCGAGCTAGCACAAGAAGTAGATGATGATGAGATGAACACGAACCACACTAGGGAACCCGTTGGTGATGAATTCATCAATCGCAAATGGTTGTACACTAGCAAGCATTTTCCCACAATACACACGGCTTATTCCATCACAAAGAGGTTGAATGGATCAACTGTATGCCACGTATACACATTCTCAAAAAGTAATGCGGTAGAACTTCTTTAACATATGTTAAAAAATAAAATAAAAAGAAAAAACAAGGACCTCGAGGTTAAATTAGCTGAGGGAGTGGGTCATTTCAGTCATTTGACCGAAATGACTCATTCTATCAGTTAATTTAACATCAACACAACTTCCCATCCAGTCAGCCTGAGCACACTTAACTTGAGAGTTCTTTTAGATGAGCTACTGGTGGAACAGCTAGTCCTTGCTGATATAGGATGCCTCTTCGCATCCTTATGGTGTATTCGGATGACCGCCCGCCCCCAAATTGCCAATACATGTTGTGTAGACAGAGCATATCACATACATCTTATTAGAAGCAATCATCTGTGTTATTATCGGTCTTCGCACACATTTCTGATTATAGACCCGTTTGCCGCATATCACACAATCTTGTTATATTGAACCGTTTTTGTTCTCTTGTCTCAACGCAAACAGTTCATCCGAGTGAACCACATGTCGTATATCGCACACACCTTGATCTGCCTGACGGTTTATTTTGTGTTTCCTAATCACAAACAGTTTATCCGAGTGAACAATATGTTGTATATCGCACACACCTTCATTTGGCTGCTCGTTTCTTTTGTTCCTCCTCATTGCAAACATTTGAACTGAATTGTATGCCCTGCATCGCACACGGAACCAAAGTATAAACCGTGTTTGATGCATCCATCATCACAAATGTTTTGCACTTTTTTGACGGTTTTTTACACCACCATTTGCGATTATTGCATCGCACATAGTTTCGTCGAAGGATTTCTGATCATAGTGTCGCATTAGCAGCATCCTGCAGTAGTGATAGTGGACTGTATCAAGTATTGCTTGTGATCGGGAAATTGTTGTGCAACTTAATTTTTCTCTCGTTATTCTCTTTCACTGAACAATTGTCATGTGTTGCAATAGATGCTTTTTTATGCAATCACCTTGATTTAATAGCTATTTTATTGTTAATGTGATGATGTATCAAATATGGCAATTTGATTAGTAGTTATTATTGATACCAAAGAAAACATGATTTTATTTGGTAAGCCAATAAAAATAAAATATGGGCTAGTTGAGGTGGTTCTCAAGGAAAAGTGGTATGAAGAAATTGACAACAACGAAAACGGGAATGTGTGGTGGGGAGGGAGGCCAAAAAAGGGACAGATGCAAGAACCTTACAACTCTTTTTAAGTAAAAGAGATATCCGGACTATTTATGTATGTTAGAAACCATTGTGTAGACAACTTACATCATCTCTCTTTGAAATAAAGATCTTATATACTACTTCCATCCACTGTAAACTTTTATAAGACTTTTTAGATCACTACTTCGGTCACCCAACAGTCATATTACTTTTTATAGAGGTAGTAGTTAATAAGCTCCAAAAGGAGTTTTTATAGTTAATACATGACATAACTCCAGAACAAACGTCCAATACTTTCTTATCTAGTAAAATACTGCACTAGAGATGTTTTTTTGAAGAGTATGCCAAAAGCATACCATAGTTTTATAGAAGAGAGCAAAAACAATGTACACAATGCCTCTAAAAGCAACAGAGATGTGAGATGCAGCAGAGACACGTGATGCATTTGAAAGGAAAAAACAATTAAAAGTGTGATTAGTAAAGTGTGGTTGACGGTAAAAGCAAGCAAAAGAATGAAGTTGAAAAAATACAACAAAAAATAACTAAATCACTTTCAACTGCACTATTTATTATATTCTTATAGGTAAATATGCGCTAGTTAGCATTTTGCCCATAGGTTAGAAATGACCGAGATCCTCTATCTGCTGCTTTTTGTCAAAGCTTTCATGCATAGCACTGTATTCCCTTCCTTATCTTTTGGAAGGGAATTTTCTCCTTTAATTTATCCATGGATAATGAGTGATGAACTGTTTTTTTTCCTACCAAAAACGAGGTTACACCTCCGGCCTTTGTGTCATTGTGATGCACACAACCATTCTTATTAATATTATGTAGAGTAAAAAACAAATACAACCACGACTGAATTATTACAGGATATGAAATAAACACCTACGAATTAGTCGAATTCTTCTGCATCAACGCTTTCAAGAAGGGACGAATGTTCTTGCACCATCGTCGCCATGTCCTTACGAAGGTGGCCTGGACAAAGATTTGCATCCTGTTTGCCGAGACCGGACAATGAACCAGAATAACAACATGGAGACAATACCTTCAACAAGGTAAAGATGCAAGTTCGCTGCTAAACTGACCAATAAAGGACATGACAAGAGTTTTTGCTCCATACATGAAGTGGTGTTCCAGTAAGCATCTTGATAACGAATCATTCGATAGTCGCATCCGTCAATAGTTCATGTCAGGGCCGAAAAGGCACTAGTATATTGATTGGGCGTTATTGATAAACAATGGATGTAATACCTCCAAGAGAAATGATAAATGATGGGTTAGGCTTAGCGAGTTAACACAAATTCTGTCATGAGCCTTTCGACGGGAATTGAAATGCTATGCACCATTGATAGACCCAAAACATTTTGAAGCCTCAACACTAACATACCTCATTGTGTCATCGGAAATCCCTTGAGGGACGACGAAAAGTACCCCTGATGTTGCAGTTTACTATGAATTATCTTAAGATGTTATTTGAGTTTCAAACTTGTCAAAAACTTGTAGACTATAGAGGGTTAATTTAAGCTTCTAAAGTTGCAAAGCAATCTGAAACTTAGTTTCCATAAGAAGCATTGCCTCTTTGTTGAAAAATATAGGTCATAATAATAATTTTGCAACCTTCTTTCAAAATACAAGGCACAAACATCATGGTTGGTGATTTTACTTCCCCATTTGTCCTAATTTATCTCTAGGCTCTTTTCATCATATATGGTTATCTCTTAGATTCTCGACAAAAATAATATATTGCAAATTTGGCTTATTACTAGTGGATTCTTTAGTTTATATGCGAGACAAAAATATTTTTTTAGGGAAGACAAAAACTTGATTTGTAAATTGTAGTGGACAGAATACATGATAACATAACTCATGTTGCATTCTTTGGCTTAGGGTTCGACATGTCTTGTGCCATAGGAAGAAGAATATCAGTTGAGGAGGAGGCGCCAAAAGGATGAAGAAAGAGGGAAAAGATAAGAGTGGTGGGGAATGAAGATGCACGATCAAGTTCCCAATGGGTAATGAGCACCTTGGCTACTTTAGAGATTAGGGTGCCATGTCCAGAGTTGGGGACTATTATGGTGGGAAAGTGGAATAGGTTGCACAAGATGCCAAAGAGGAGAATGCAACGAGATGTTAGAGTAGGTGAAGAGAAGGTGGGGTTGGGAAGTGGCCAAGCGAAGGAGGCCAGTAGTGCTGACGAGCAGCAGGATCAAGGAGGAAGACAAAGACGCGAGCAGACTAGCGGGTGCGCACTTGCCGTACAACGCACACGTCATGCACATCCTTTCGTGAAATTTGTATTGAACCAACTAAAATAGTGAAAGAAAAAATAACTCACCATAATTAGCCTTCCAATGTACTTTTTTTTACAATTAAGTGGCAATAAACCAATGAGATAACATACCCAATCAAGTCAATTATCAAAAAAATCTCTATTGAGGGCTCTTATGGCGGGGAGAGTGGGTTAGAGTGCACGAGATGTTGGTCAGAAGAAGGTTGCAAGGTTGCAAGCGTAGGCGAAGAGAAGGTGGGTAGTGAGGATGTCAAGCAGGGGAGGCCGGCAGAGTCGACGAGTGGAAGGAGATAGGAGAAAGGTGAAGATAAAGATGCGAGGAGGATGGGTTGCGCATTTGCCCTATGGCGTGAATGTCACACACATTGAATTTCGTATTGAATCTGCTAAAATGATGAAAGCAAAAAAAACATAATTAACCTTCCAATATACCTTTTCTACAATTAGGTGATAATAAACCAAGTGGGATAACACACTCAATCTAGTCAATTATCCAAAATTCTCTGTTGGGAGCTCTGATGACAGTAAAATGACTAGAGTACACAAGATGCTGGAGATGGAAAGGTAGTGAGGTGCAAGAGTAGACTAAGAGAAGGTTGGGCTACGAGGACGTTGAGGAGAGGAGGCTGTCGGTGCTCACAAGAGGGAGGAGCTACCAGCAAGACAAAGACAAAGACAAAAGCATGAAGAATAGTGGGTTGCACATTTGCCCTATGGCGTGAACGTCGAACACATTGAATTTCATATTAAGTCGCCTAAAGTAATGAAAGCAAAAATAACTTGTCATAACTGACCTTTCAATATACGTTTTATACTATTAAGTAATAATAAACCAAATAAGATAACACCCAATCAAATTAATTATCCAAAATCCGCATCTAGATGGGACACAGCTATTCTTAGCTCAAGCTCAAATGAGCATGCATGAATAGTAAATTCATAAAAATTTGGAAAGAAATCTGAATCTTTTTTTGTGCTAAACATTGACAAATTTTCTGAGTGCTTGCAAAATTTCATCATGAGATCACATTTGTGGAAGTGGTGGCAACAAAAACAAAATCGGTGCTCCAAATATCATTTTCAAAAGCATTTTGGAGTGCTGATTTTTTTTGCTTCGACTTACAGGAATATCATTTGAATGTGAAAATTTGCAGCCTCTTAAAACATTTGTTAAAGTTTATCACACACAAAATTCAGTTTTTTTTGGATTTTTTTCCCATCTTCTTTCGAATGTACTATAAATGAGCTCGGGAGCGGAAAGACACTTTCAATCTAGATGCTGTTATGGCGGGAAGGAGGACTAGAGTTCACGAGATGCTGGCGAAGAGAAGTTAGCGACGTGCAAGAGTTGACGAAGAGAAGGTGGAGTTGACAGGACATCGAGCGGTGATGACGAGTGGGGGGAGCTAGGTGGAAGACCAAAAGGTGTGAGGAGGAGGAATGGTGGGTTGTGCACTTGCCCTAAGGCTTGTGCATCACGCACATCCTTTCATGAATTTTGTCCAAAAATAACTCGCCATAATTAACATTCCGATATACGTTTTCTACCCCTAAAAAAAGGATATACGTTTTCTACTGTTAAATGACAGTAAAACAGATAAGATGACACATTAACACGCCCAATCAAGTCAATCATCCAAAATTCCATGTCATCTTTTGTTTGGATAAATAATTACTAATATACTTCTACACAGGAGTTAAGGTTCTGCTACTCGTTGTCGATTTGTTTTCATGGTTTTTTTTAGGCAAATTTGTTTTCTTGGTAAAACCGGCGGCGCCAACCCACCCCCGTGCGCGGCCCCGCCGACGCGGTCAAGCCCGCCGGCGCACGCACGCACGCGCACCGCGCCGGACCCTGTCTGGCGTGCGCGCCACCACCCACTGACTCGCACGGTGCGACCGCACCCGCGACGCGTGCCCCCGGTCATCGCGCCACGTGCCGCGCGACGGGGCTCCGCTAGCCACCGTGCGCCCGACCCGCTACGGCCAGCCGCTAAATAAATCGCCTCGGATCTGACCAAATCTTCTCCGTCCGGACCGCACGCCGTCTCCCCCGTTTCCATTTCGCGAGGAGAAGAAAACGAGGGGGCAAGGGGAGGACAAAGAAACGGGGTCGGCGCCGCCGCCGCCGCCGCCGCTGGTTCGAGGTGGAGGAGGTACGAAATGGATCGGCGCGCTCGCAGCGTGCCTTCGATTAGATTGACGTACATAAAGGGGAGAAGCGGAGGAGCTCGGGAATCTCTGTTCCCTTGATCGTTTCTTCCCTTCATTTTGTGTTGGCGTGGGGATTGTGTTTAGGATGAGGGGTCTATCTTCCGCCTGCGATTTCCGCCCCGTTTGCTGTCGGCGTGTCGATCATTTGGGCTTTGGATTGGTCCGGATTTCGTTTTTTATTCCCTCGGTTTGGGCCGCTGCATGGTTGCGCCTGTGATCGTTTCGATTCCAGATACATACGTACATACACCTATTATGCAGTAACCTGTAATCTGTGTGTGTTTATGAGCTGAGGTCTGAGGGGAGGGATTCTTAAATTTTGTGGGCGCGCGATTGTCTCGTAATGATTCAGAAGGCAGAGGATACTTGGTTGTGCCTATTGTGTTTGTGTTATTCTTTACGCGATTGAGTATTCTGCCAACATTTCTTCGTTTGGAAATCGATAGGCAGTTTTTGTTGTTTGTATCTTCAAATAAATTACTATGCAGTATGATGTTTGCACATGATATAGTTATCCATGACCTAAGTGTTTTTATATTGTCTGGGTGGTCCCAGACAGTCTTTTGTTTGAAGCAGGAAATTCGGCATCACTGTATCACAATCTAAACTGTTATATGGAGCTTTCGATCAAGTCATTTTCATTCAACTGCTAATTCCAATTGGTTTTGGGATAATGAACAGATGAGGCCAAGAGGCAGATAGAATAATGAACATAGGGTCTTATTTTGTTCCAATTTTGTTACAAAAATCTGTTGATTAAATTTTAGGAAATATTTTCTAATATATTTTTTGTTTGCTTTAAATGAAAAAACTGAAGAGCGTCCGGTTAACTTGTAGCGCCGCTACAATGTAGTGATTTGATATAATTTCATGAACATAGCTGAATATGGCTTCCTTGGAGTGTAGTTGAATGTTCTTAACTAACAGTAGGTGCAAAGTTGGATTGTTTGGTGCTATTGGAGATTGGTATCATTACCTTCTTCCCATTTTCTTTCATGAACTGTATCATTTCTACATGTGGATTTACATATTGGAGGATACCTTTCTGACTGTTTGTGGCAACATCAGTTCCTAACTTTCATTGCATTGTGGCTGCAGAAGTGTAACACAAGTTGCCATGGAGGAGAACGCCGGTAGATCCACCACAACAATTGGCATTCTAAGAAGGGGTTCTGGTGTCTCCTTGAGAAATCAAAGCAATGAGGAGAGACCAAATCAGTTCCAGAATAAGGCAGGGAACACCACAAAGCTCAACCCCACAAAAGCAACATGGGCTGGCAACAAGGAAAAGCCGGGGTATTTGCGTGACTCCTTTAATTCATCAGGATCCAAGTCTGTATCTGCAAGCTCTTCAAAAGCTCCTGTCAGAAAGAATTGCGACGAAAAGCTAAGGCGCCCATTGTCGGCACAGTTTAACAATGCTGAAAGTAGTAACAGAAGAACTGTTGTCAACCGTCTGCAGAGTAGCAAGAAAGCTATTGCTGGTGAGGAGGATGGGCATCCATGTGCTCAGCAGATTGAGTCTGAAGATTCATCATCCACATCAACCACTGGGGATCAGCCAACAGGGCTAGATCCTGAAGTCTTAGATTCATCTGTTTCTTCAGGGAGTTCTTCACATGTAGTTGATTCCGTGGCGAGAAATACTGCATTGAGGACTAAACCACGTAGGCAGAAGGATAAAGAGGAAATAGGTTTGGGTAAAACTCAAACTGCATCTACTTCTGTCCATCAGCCTGACGGACCTCGCAATTTGGTCATTGGTGTGAAATCATCAAATGGTGCTGGTCCTGGTGTACAAAGGCGTGGTATAAAAAACCTTGGTTGCACATCAATCTCTGATGTTTTGCCGTCAGGCTGTTCTTCATCTAATTCTGTCCATAGTAAGAGGACTGAGATTACGAGAAAGAGGATTTCTGATGGGGAGACTTCTTCGAGACCAAGGGCTTTAAGTGGGCAGCCTTCTTTGTATCCTGGCAGTACTGGTCCTAGAGTCAGAGACTCTGAACAATCAGCTTCTCAACAAACAACAAGGACTAGCAACAGAATTATTCGGGATTCTGCAGATTCAGTAAGGACTAGGCGTCCTTCTACTCAGCAGGCTAGGATGAGGATGCCAGATGAAACAGAGCAGGGCGTGTTTGCTCTGCGCGAGACTGTTTCGGGGGCTCGTCAACCAGATTGGGCCCGATTTTCGATGAACGAAGTTCCTCCACAGAGGTCAACAAGGCCTTTTCCTATGGAGTTGCCTCATGCAATTTACTCTTCTAGTCGTCAAGGCTCTAGTAACCGTACATCAAGGAGCAGAGGGAGTTCTCATCCCGAGGATAGCTCCCCACAAATGTTTAGAGATGTCTACAGGCGCATGAACATGGACGGAATTGCAGAGGTAAATTTGTTTTTCCATGTACTGTCTGAGTTGTTTGATTTTGTGCTTAGGTTTTGTTTGTGATGAAACTGATCAAACTATCATAGTTTAAAGTGCAATGCTTTTTATGAGCTGCTAGGAAGTCTTGACATGAGAAAGCAATAACAGTGTTGATATATGGAATGCTTATTGTGTACAGGTGTTGCTAGCATTGGAAAGGATCGAACAACATGATGAATTGTCTTATGAGGTCAGTCCTTTTGTCCTTGTTTGCAACTTTAATTTTCTCTTTTCTTGCCAACTTAGCTCTGAAGCGTGTTCTGTACAAAATATTGGCAGCAATTGCTGGTGCTGGAAACCAATCTATTCCTCAGTGGCCTTGGCTTGAATGATCAGCATAGAGATATGAGAATGGATATTGACGACATGTCTTATGAGGTATTATTACCATGATATTGATTTTGCCGTAAGAATTTGATTAGAGCCGTTCTTTTCTTTGTTAAGAATTGTTACTCTGTAACCATTCAGTTTGCGTGTATAGATCTTAAAATGTAGCCCTATGCTCATGAAGTTCAGACACCAGAAGCTGATATGTTTTGTTTCGCTCAGGAATTATTACAACTAGAGGATAGAATTGGCTCCGTGAGCACTGCCCTTTCTGAAGAGCAATTGGAGAAGTGTCTCAGTCGAGTCGTGTATAAGCTAGCGAATCCAGCGCTAGAAGTGAACAAACCTGTAGTAGATGATGTCAAATGCAGCATATGCCAGGTATTTCCCAGTTCATGGGCCATTATTACTGCTTCTTTCGCAAGAAACTATTGTTTGTGCATTACTATACTGTTATTTGTTTTTGTGCTGCTTACATATGTTTTTGACATTGACTGGATATTACAGGAGGAGTACATTGAGGACGAAGAGGTTGGCAGAATGAAGTGCGAGCATCAGTACCATGTGTGCTGCATTCAGGAGTGGCTTCGACAGAAGAACTGGTGTCCGATATGCAAAGCTTCAGCAGTACCTACGTCGGACGCGGACAAGGGGGATACATGAATCTATGTCAAATACTCTCTCCGTCCCAAAATAAGTGTCTCAACTTTAATATAACTTTATACTAAAGTTAGTACAAAGTAGAGACAGTTATTTTGGGACGGTGAGAGTAGTATGAACATACCATGAAACCATGTTAGACATCGTAGGCACTGCCTCAAATCAAGGCCCTCCAACTTGTGAATATATATGATAAACTGTTCCTCTCTTGCAAAGCCCCGTGTCTTTCTTTCTTTCTTTTTTGTTACATTATTATCTTGTTCTACTCACAGTACACGTCACTGGCCATCAGATAAAAAAGGGAAACGATCATCCTTGGGACTGGAAAATGGTGTACAATCTACGGACTACTGAAAGAGGAGAAGTGTGATGGCTGTAAATTTATGGCGGCTGCCCACCAGAGAAAGAAGAAGCTCCTAGGAAAAGAATAAAAAGAGGGGGCAAATGATGGGCTCCAGCTTTTGTGTCTGCTCTTCTCCCATCATTACTCGTGCTGTTCTGTGTCATAACTCGAATTCGTGCCAGTTCAGCCAGAAAAAGAACCCGTGATCATGGTGGCCAACTTTTTTATTATACAAAGCAAAAGCATAGTTGGTCAAGATCCGCCCTTTGTGTTCAACGGTCGAACCAGCTACTCTATGTCAGTGCTTGTTCTTCTCCTAATTAACCTCTGAAAGTCATGGCAGCGCTACTACTCTTTCAGAGCTGTTTGCCAAAAATATTCTGAGGTAGCACTTCTGCAGCTTCGTCGTTGGGCTGATTCGTTGTTGGGCCTCATGCAAAATTTGGGCTTCCTACTTCTAATGCAGCCCGACATAGATCATTTGCATCAGTGAACGGAATGATGGCGGAGCGCCTATGTCTCGCTTTCAGCGAGTAGAAGCATGCGGGCATAGATCGTTGGGCTGAAGCATGCGGGCATATCGGCCAGCCTAGTTCGCGGTAGAACACTGCCTTATTACCTTTTTTTATGTTTTTATTTTTTATTCCTTTATTTATTTATTTTTACACTTTCAAATGTTCTAAACATATATATTACAAAGTAGACTTTCAATAATATTTTGAAAAGAAGTTAATTATTCATTTGAAAAATGTTGAATGTGTATACATAACATGTTGACCATGAATTAAAAAATGATGAAGTATTTTGATGATGTGTATAAAAATATTAGTAAAAGCATTTGAAAAAATGTTGAACAATTATTTAAAAAATGCTAGACAAAGCATTTGAAAAATGTTAAATGTGTATAGAAAAAATGTTGATCATGTATTACAAAATGCTGAAATTAATTCTTCATGTATATAAAAATGTTAATCAATTATTTAAAAAATGTTGAACAAATATTTGTTAAATGTTGATCAAGCATTTGAAAAATGTCAGATGTGTATAGATAAAATGTTGACCATGTATTAAAAAAAATGATGCATTTGGTTGATCATATATAAAAAAAATACTAATCGAGCATTTTATAAAATGTTGAACAAGTATTGAAAAATGTTAATCAAGCATTTGGTAAATGCTGAATGTGTATAGAAAAAATGTTGACAATGTGTTCCAAAAAATGCTAATATTGCATTTAGAAATTATTAATCAAAACATTTGAAAAAACAATAAATATGCATAGAAAAAAATGTTGGCCATGTATTAATAAATGTTAATTTTGTATTTGAAAAATGTTGATCAAACATATGAAAAAGTTTACAATTATGTATAGAATTTTTTTGACGATGTATCAAAAAAATGTTAATCAAGCATTTAAAAAATATGATAAATATGTATTTAAAAATTACTGACCATGTATTAAAAAAATGTTAAATTTGTATAGAAAAAATGTTAGACATGTATTAGAAAAATGTTGCTAACATATATGGAAAATTTAAAATGAATCCAAAAGAAAAGAAAAATACAGAGAAGAAATAAGAAAACCAAACAAAAAACAGAGAAGACAAAAAAATAAAACTAAAACCAATGAAACAAGAAAAAAAGGAAAAAAACCGAAGAAAAAATAAAAAAAGGAAAAGCCCAATGAAAACCAAGAAAGTATTAAAGAAAAACAACAAAAAGAAAGAAAATAAAAAATCTTAAAAACATTGAAAAACAAAACCCCTGAAAAACGGATAAGATATAGTGGAACGAGGCTCGTTTCGACTAAGAAGGCCCGACCTACTAGTTAATCACGAACGTGAATCTAGCGCAATGGCTAGCTGCGCTCATGATCAACTAGTACACCAAGGATCAAATCCTCCTGCGTGCGACGCTCTCTTTTCTTTCTCTTCCTATTTCCTTTAAGTGACCGCTATTGGGCTGGCCGCGAGAAATTGTGCGGTCTCGCTTAAGGCGAGATATAGTCGCCGCAGAATGATGGGATTCTATGCTCTTAGTATTAAATTAAAGTTTCAAGATAAACATAGATCAGACCATGATACATTAAGTGCACGTGCAGAAATTCGAGCAAAGCTCTACACTTGGAAAAGACAAAAAAAGTACCCGAATGTGGGCTTTTGCTACACCCATGATGAATAGTAAAATAAAAAAAGTTAAACAAAACAGAAAAAATATTTTAAAAAATAACAAATCATGAATTTTCTACAAACATGAAAAAATTTATGAAGAAAAAATATTCTAGTGTTCTGGAAAACAAAATACAAAATCGATTCTCCAAAATGCTTTTTAAAATAGTCTTTTTGGAGTATCGATCTTTTTTGCCATAACAATGAATATTTGTCCTTCATGATTTTTTGAAGTATGCAGACAATCCACCAATGTTTATTGAAAAAATAAAATAAAATCAGTTTTTAGTTTTATTCTTAACTATTATTTTCGAGTTTACTGTTCATGGAGGGCACTTGAGCTCACGAGCAGAAACTCCATGTCCAAGAAGTAACCTTCTGCTACTGTAAGTTTTTTTTGAGGGAATGCCATCATGGCGCACTTTATTTCAAGTTGAATAACGATATATCGTTCATTACAGCTGGGACAATAAAGCTAGGGAGATTACCCTCCCAAAACACAAAAGAATTAGAAGTAAAAGCATGTCTAACTAATGTGTGCGCCATCATGTTCGCTTCCATGTTGCAATGTTGCATGGAGATGTTCCCAATTCTAGATGCAATCTAACAACAATCTGCTTGTATAGACGAGTATGGACTCCACATTTGAATGACCCCATTAAGAGCTTGCACAAGTTCCATAGAATCTATTTCAACTATTACCGAGACACATCCCAACTTTTCCATCATGTACATGCCCTTCTGAAGCATTGTTGCCTCTGTTGTTGCTACATCAAGTAATCAATCTAGAGACCAGCAAGCCCCTGCAATAGCTTCGCCAATTGCATTACGTAGTACTACGCCTGCTCTACCTGTTTCATTTAAAAAAAAGATGCATCGATGTTCAACTTATATGAAAGTCTTGGTGGCCTGCACCATGTTGTTGCTTGTGGTTCAGGTTTTGAATAAGCTCCCACATAGTTCATTGCTATAGCTCGAATAGCAAAAGCTGACTGAGGTGGAGGAGCCACAACCACCACTTTTACAAACTCTCTACGTTGCCACCAAATATACCAAGCACCCATGATAATCATCTCCTTTAACCCAACTTGCCCAAGTACTGGTGATTTATTATTTTATCGTTGAAGCATCTCTTCAAGAACTATGGATCTAGATCGTTCAACATATGTAGCCTTCATAATAATGTCTTGAAGACCCAGCGATTTCCAGACATCTTGTGTACGGCTACAAGTGAACATTAGATGCCTAATATCTTCAGAGGCCGGGGGTTTTCCCCCTTTTCAAAAAAAAGATGCCTAATATCTTCAAGACCCGAAGAGCAAGCCATACATTGACCTAGAGTAGGAATGTCTGTATTAGCCAACACTGCCAGGGCTAGGATTATGCCATGCAAGGCTTTCCTTCCGAATTTTTTTACTTTGCTTGGCACTTTCAGCTTCCATAAGGTGTCCCAAACAGGATTGCGTGAAGTTGTCCCTTGCTCATCCGCTCTAGTCAGTCGGTGTCTATGGACATGATCTCATTCAATATAGTACACCAAATTTACCATGAATATATATGATTTTGTAAAATGCTAGGCCACAAAATTTTCTTTTAGATGTTTGCTTAAGGGTATTAGCAAGATTCTTTCCACGTCAATTGGGTTAAAAACATCCCTTATGAGCATCTCATTCGAACTTCAAGTAGCAAGTTCAATTAAATCACTTATGGTTTGTAGCAGAATTTGGCCTTTAGGTGTTTGCGCCATTCTAGATGGACTTCCTACTATCCAGTGGTCCTCCCAAATATCTATGTATTCACATGTGCCAACTCTCCAAATGTGTCTTCTCCGAAAACTACATAGGCAGGTCACAATATTTTGCCATGTGAAAGAAGAGCTATTTTTAGGGCCCGCCTTTAGTAAATTGTAGTGAGGATAATACTTAGCTTTTAGAACTTGAGCACACAACGTATCAGTACTTGTGATGGGTCTATTGGGGAATGCGGTAATTTCAAAAAAATCCCTACGATCACGCAAGATCTATCACTAGGTGATGCATAGCAACGAGAGGGGAGAGTATTGTCTACGTACGCTCGTAGACCAAAAACGGAAGCGTTATGACAACACGGTTGATGTAGTTGTATGTCTTCATGACCCGACCAATCCTAGCACCGAAGGTACGGAACCTCCATGATCTGCACACGTTTTGCTCGGTGATGTCCCGCGAACTCTAGATCCAGATGAGGTCGAGGGAGAGTTTCCTCAGCACGACGGCGTGGTGACGGTGATGATGAATTTACCGGCGCGGGGCTTCGCCTAAGCACTACGATGCTATGACCGAGGTGTGTAACTGTGGAGGGGGCACCGCACACAGCTAAACAATCAACTTGTGTGTCCTAGGGTGCCCCCCTGCCCCCATATATAAAGGAGCAAGGGAGAAGGAGGCCGGCCAGGGGAGGAGGCGCGCCAAGGGCGGGCAATCCTACTCCAAGTAGGTTTGCCCCCCCCTTTCCTATTCCTACAAGGAGAAGGGGGAAGGAGGAGGTGCAGAGAAGGAAGGAGAGGGGGCCCGCCGCCCCTTCCCCTTGTCTAATTCGGACTAGGGCAAGGGGGCCGCACGCCACCTCCTGGCTGCCCTCTCTCTTCTCCACTAAGTCCCATGAGGCCCAATAGCTTCCCAAGGGGGGTTCCGGTAACCCCCGGTACTCCGATTTTATCCGAAACTTATCTGGAACACTTCCGGTGTCCGAATATAGTCGTCCAATATATCAATCTTTACGTCTCGACCATTTCGAGACTCCTCGTCATGTCCGTGATCACATCCGGGACTCCAAACAATCTTTGGTACATCATATCACATAAACTCGTAATACCAATCATCATCGAATGTTAAGCGTGCGGACCCTACGGGTTCGAGCACTATGTAGACATGATCGAGACACGTCTTTGGTCAATAACCAATAGCGGAACCTGGATGCTCATATTGGTTCCTAAATATTCTACGAAGATCTTTATCGGCCAATGCTTGCGAGGCTTATACTGATGAGTATTACCGAGAGGGCCCAGAGATACCTCTCCGAAACACGAAGTGACAAATCCTAATCTCGATCTATGCCAACCCAACAAACACCTTTGGAGACACCTGTAGAGCACCTTTATAATCACCCATTTATGTTGTGACGTTTGGTAGCACACAAAGTGTTCCTTCGGTATTCGGGAGTTGCATAATCTCATAGTCCGAGGAACTTGTATAAGTTATGAAGAAAGCAGTAGCGATGAAACTGACACGATCATAATGCTAAGCTAACGGATGGGTCATGTCCATCACATCATTCTCCTAATGATGTGATCACGTTCATCAAATGACAACACATGTCTATGGTTAGGAAACATAACCATCTTTGATTAACGAGCTAGTCAAGTAGAGGCATACTAGGGACTATAGGTTTTGTCTATGTATTCACACATGTACTAAGTTTCCGGTTAATACAATTCTAGTATGAATAATAAAGATTTATCATGAATTAAGGAAATAAACAATAACTATATTATTGCCCTAGGGCATATTTCCTTTAGTCTCCCACTTGCACTAGAGTAGATTACATAGTAATGATTCTAACACCCATGGAGCTTTGGTGCCGATCATGTTTTGCTCGTGGAAGAGGCTTAGTCAACGGGTCTGCAACATTCAGATCCGTGTGTATCTTGCAAATCTCTATGTCCCCTTCCGACACTTGATGACGAATGTAATTGAAGCGTCTCTTGATGTGCTTGGTTCTCTTGTGAAATCTGGATTCCTTTGCCAAGGCAATTGCACCAGTATTGTCGCAAAAGATTTTCATTGGACCCGATGCACTAGGTATGACACCTAGATCGGATATGAACTCCTTCATTTGCTGCTTCTGAAGCAGCAATGTACTCCGCTTCACACGTAGATCCCGCCACGACACTCTGCTTGGAACTACACCAACTGATAGCTCCTCCATTCAATAAAAATATGTATCCGGTTTGTGACTTAGAGTCACCCGGATAAGTGTCAAAGCTTGCATCGATGTAACCGTTTACGATGAGCTCTTTTTCACCTCCATAAACGAGAAGCATATCCTTAGTCCTTTTCAGGTATTTCAGGATGTTCTTGAGCGCTTTCTAGTGCTCCACTCCGGGATTACTTTGGTACCTCCCTGCTATGCTTATAGCAAGACATACATCAGGTCGGGTACACAGCATTGCGTACATGATAGAACCTATGGCTGAAGCATAGGGAATGACTTTCATTTTCTCTCTATCTTCTGCGGTAGTCGGGCGTTGAGTCTGACTCAACTTCACACCTTGTAACACAAGCAAGAACCCTTTCTTTGACTGATCCATTTTGAACCTCTTCAAAACTTTATCAAGGTATGTGCTTTGTGAAAGTCCAATTAAGCGTCTTGATCTATCTCTATAGATCTTGATGCCCAATATGTAAGCAGCTTCTCTGAGGTCTTTCATAGAAAAACTCTTATTCACATATCCTTTTATGCTATCCAGAAATTCTATATCATTTCCAATCAACAATATGTCATCTACATATAAGATTAGAAATGCTATAGAGCTCACGCTCACTTTCTTGTAAATACAGGCTTATCCAAAAGTCTTTATAAAACCATATGCTTTGATCACACTATCAAAGCGTTTATTCCAACTTCGAGAGGCTTGCACCAGTCCATAAATGGATCGCTGGAGCTTGCACACTTTGTTAGTACCCTTTGGATAGACAAAACCTTTCGGTTGCATCATATACAACTATTCTTCCAGAAATCCATTCAGGAATGCAGTTTTGACATCCATTTGCCAAATTTCATAATCATAAAATGCAGCGATTGCCAACATGATTCGGACAGACTTAAGCATCGCTACGGGTGAGAAAGTCTCATCGTAGTCAACTCCTTGAACTTGTCGAAAACCTTTCACAACAAGTCATGCTTTGTAAACAGTAACATTACCGGCTGCGTCGGTATTCTTCTTAAAGATCCATTTATTTTCTATGGCTCGCGGATCATCGGGCAAGTCCACCAAAGTCCACACTTTATTCTCATACATGGATCCCATCTCAGATTTCATGGCCTCAAGCCATTTGGCGGAATCTGGGCTCATCATTGCTTCCTCATAGTTCGTAGGTTCATCATTGTCTAGTAACATGACTTCCAGAACATGATTACCGTACCACTCTGGTGCGGATCTTACTCTGGAAGACCTACGAGGTTCGGTAATAACTTGATCTGAAGCTTCATGATCATCATCATTAGCTTCCTCACTAATTGGTGTAGGAATCACTAGAACCGATTTCTGTGATGAACTACTTTCCAATAAGGGAGAAGGTACAGTTACCTCATCAAGTTCTACTTTCCTCCCACTCACTTCTTTCGAGAGAAACTCCTTCTCTAGAAAGGATCCATTGTTAGCAACAAAGATTTTGCCTTCGAATTTGTGATAGATGGTGTACCCAACAGTTTCCTTTGGGTATCCTATGAAGACGCACTTCTCCGATTTGGGTTCGAGCTTATCAGGTTGAAGCTTTTTCACATAAGCATCACAGCCCCAAACTTTAAGAAACGACAACTTTGGTTTCTTGCCAAACCACAGTTCATAAGGCGTCATCTCAATGGATTTTGATGGTGCCCTATTTAAAGTGAATGCAGCCGTCTCTAAAGCACAACCCCAAAACGATAGCGGTAGATCAGTAAGAGGCATCATAGATCACACCCTATCTAATAAAGTACGGTTACGATGTTCGGACACACCATTTCGCTGTGGTGTTCCAGGTGGCGTTAATTGTGAAACTATCCCATGTTGTTTCAAATGAAGACCAAACACGTAACTCAAATATTCTCCTCCATGATCAGATCGTAGAAACTTTATTTTCTTGTCACGATGATTTTCCACTTCACTCTGAAATTCTTTGAACTTTTCAAATGTTTCAGACTTATGCTTCATTAAGTAGATATAACCATATCTGCTTAAATCATCTATGAAGGTAAGCAAATAACGATACCCACCATGAGCATTAATACTCATTGGATAACATACATCGGTATGTATTATTTCCAACAAGTCAGTAGCTCGTTCCATTGTTCCGGAGAACGGAGTTTTAGTCATCTTGCCCATAAGGCACGGTTCGCAAGCACCAAGTGATTCATAATCAAGTGATTCCAAAATTCCATCAGCATGGAGTTTCTTCATGCGTTTTATACCGATATGACCCAAACGGCAGTGCCACAAATAAGTTGCACTATCATTATTAAACTTCAATCTTTTGGCTTCAACACTATGAATATGTGTATCACTACTATCGAGATTCAACAAAAATATACCACTCAGCAGGGGTGCATGACCATAAAAGATATTACTCATATAAATAGAACAACCATTATTCTTTGATTTAAATGAATAACCGTCTCGCATTAAACAATATCCAGATATAATGTTCATGCTCAACGCTGGCACCAAATAACAATTATTCAGGTCTAAAACTAATCCCGATGGTAGAAGTAGAGGTAGCATGCCGACTGCGGTTACATCGACTTTGGAACCATTTCCCACGCGCATCGTCACCTCATCCTTAGCCAATCTTTGCTTAATCCGTAGCCCCTGTTTCGAGTTGCAAATATGAGCAACAGAACCAGTATCAAATACCCAGGCGCTACTGCGAGCATTAGTTAAGTACACATCAATAATATGTATATCAAATATACCTTTCACTTTTCCATCCTTCTTATCCGCCAAACACTTGGGGCAGTTTTGCTTCCAGTGACCAATCCCTTTGCATTAGAAGCACTCAGTTTCAGGCTTAGGTCCATACTTGGGTTTCTGCTCTTGAGCAACAACCTTTTTGATGTTTTTCTTGAAGTTCCCTTTCTTCCTTTTGCCCTTTTTCTTGAAGCTAGTGGTCTTATTGACCATCAACACTTGATGCTCCTTTTTGATTTCTACCTTCACGACCTTTAGCATCGCGAAGAGCTTGGGAATAGTCTTGTTCATCCCTTGCATATTATAGTTCATCATGAAGCCTTTATAGCTTGGTGGTAGTTATTGAAGAACTCTGTCACTGACACAATCAACTGGAAGATCAACTCCTAGTTGAGTCAAGTGATTATGATACCCAGACATTTTGGGTATGTGTTCACTGACAGAACTATTCTCCTCCATTTTGCAGCTGTAGAACTTGTTGGAGACTTCATATCTCTCAACTCGGGCATTTGCTTGAACTTCAACTCCTGGAACATCTCATATGCTCCATGACGTTCAAAACTTCTTTGGAATCCCGATTCTAAGCCGTAAAGCATGGCACACTGAACTATCGAGTAGTCATCAGCTTTGCTCTGCCAGACGTTCTTAACATCATCAGTAGCATCTGCAGCAGGCCTGGCACCCAACGGTGTTTCCAGGACGTAATTCTTCTGTGCAGCAATGAGGATAATCCTCAAGTTACGGACCCAGTCTGTGTAGTTGCTACCATCATCTTTCAACTTAGCTTTCTCTAGGAACGCATTAAAATTCAAAGGAACAGTAGCACGGGCCATTGATCTACAACAACGTAGACATGCAAAATACTATCAGGTACTAAGTTCATGATAAATTAAAGTTTAAGTAATCATATTACTT
Organism: Triticum aestivum; assembly: GCF_018294505.1. Classification (NCBI taxonomy): domain Eukaryota; kingdom Viridiplantae; phylum Streptophyta; class Magnoliopsida; order Poales; family Poaceae; genus Triticum; species Triticum aestivum. The sequence goes on along the minus strand of NC_057813.1, from coordinate 588,080,330 downwards.
AAGAACTCCCACTTAGATAGACATCCCTCTAATTATCTAAGTGATCATGTGATCCAAATCAACTAAACCATGTCCGATCATCATGTGAGATGGAGTGGTTTCCAGTGGTGAACATCAGTATGTTGATCATATCTACTATATGATTCACGCTCGACCTTTCGGTCTCAGTGTTCCGAGGCCATATTTGCATAAGCTAGGCTCATCAAGTTTAACCCGAGTATTCTGCGTGTGCAAAACTGGCTTGCACCCGCTGTATGTGAACGTAGATCTTATCACACCCGGTCATGACGTGGTGTCTCGGCATGACGAACTATAGCAACGGTGCATACTCAGGGAGAACACCTGTACCTTGAAATTAGTAAGGGATCATCTTATAATGCTACCGACGTTCTAAGCAAAATAAGATGCATAAATGATAAACATCACATGTAATCAAAATATGTGACATGATATGGCCATCATCATCTTGTGCTCATGATCTCCATCACCGAAGCATCGTCATGATCACCAATGTCACCGACGCGACACCTTGATCTCCATCGTAGCATCATTGTCGTCTCGCCAACTATTTTTACTACGACTATCACTACCGCTTAGTGATAAAGTAAAACATTTACATGGCGATTGCATTGCATACAATAAAGCGACAACCATATGGCTCCTGCTCGTTGCTGATAACTTTGTTACAAAACATGATCATCTCATACAACAATTTATATCACATCATGCCTTGACCATATCACATCACAGAAAGCCCTGCAAAAACAAGTAAGACGTCCTCTACTTTGTTGTTGCAAGTTTTACGTGGCTGCTACGAGCTTCTAGCAAAAACCGTTCTTACCTACGCATCAAAACCACAACGATTTTTCGTCAAGTGTGATGTTTTAACCTTCAACAAGGATCGGGCGTAGCCACACTCGATTCAACTAAAGTTGGAGAAACAGACACTCACCAGTCACCTATGTGCAAAGCACGTCGGTAGAACCAGTCTCGCGTAAGCGTACACATAATGTCGGTCCGAGCCGCTTCATCCTACAATACCGCCGAATCAAAGTATGACATGCTGGTAAGCAGTATGACTATTATCGCCCACAACTCTTTGTGTTCTACTCGTGCATATAACATCTACGCATTGACCTAGCTCGGATGCCACTGTTGGGGATGCGGTAATTTCAAAAAAATTCCTACGATCACGCAAGATCTATCACTAGGTGATGCATAGCAACGAGAGGGGAGACTGTTGTCTACGTACCCTCGTAGACCAAAAGCGGAAGCGTTATGACAACGCGGTTGGGCGCACGTCTTCACGATCTGACTGATCCTAGTACCGAAGGTACGACACCTCTGCGATCTGCACACGTTCAGCTCGGTGACATCCCACGAACTCTAGATCCAGCTGAGGTCGAGGGAGAGTTTCATCAGCACGACGGTGTGGTGACGGTGATGATGAAGTTACCAGCGCAGGGCTTCGCCTAAGCACTACGATGATATGACCGAGGTGTGTAACTGTGGAGGAGGGCACAACACACGTCTAAACAATCTACTCGTTTGTCCTAGGGTGCCCCCTGCCCCCGTATATAAAGGAGCAAGGGAGGAGGAGGCCGGCCAGGGGAGGAGGCGCGCCAACGGGGGGCAATCCTAACCCAAGTAGGTTTGCCCCCCCTTTCCTATTCCAACAAGGAGAAGGAGGAAGGAGGAGGTGGAGAGAAGGAAGGAGAGGGGGGCTGATGAGGATATAGACCTAGGGTAGGGTCATAGGCCTGACCTATACTCCCTACCCAAGGTCACTAACCTAGAAGCAAAGGCACCCCAGAGACAACAGGGAGTACCAGTTGAAGACGTCGAGTGCAGTCCACTCGACCAGTCATATCACTCGGGTACCCCTCCTTCTCGATATCACTTGACCATACAAGAAACAACTTGACCTACTGAAGACCAGGAGTCGCACACGACAACAACAGTCAAGCATTCACTCTGCAGTCTTCAAGGGCATTAATATCACTTTATAGATGACGTTATCAGTAATGCCCTATCTTTATGTACATTGAACTCCTTGTAACGGGGGATGGCTGGGGTCCTGGCGTACTCTATATAAGCCACCCCCTCCTCTGGCACAAGGGTTCGCACCCCCTATAACGCACACTATAATCCAGTTGACCGCCTCAGGGCACCGAGACGTAGGGCTTTTACCTCCTCTGAGAGGGGCCTGAACTCGTAAACACTTGCATACAATCTCATCGTAGCTAGGACCTTGCCTCCTCATATGTACCCCCCACTCTTACTATCAGTCTTAGTACCACCATAGTTGGCGCCCACCGTGGGGCGAAGCGTCTTAGCGACTTCCGGCAAGGTTGCATTTTCTTCAGTCTTCATCAACATGGTTTCCGGCGGCAGTTTGATCATGGGCCGCGAGTTCCTACTCGGCGTGTTCACTTTCGTCGTCGATGATTCCGCCCGGCTCCAGGAGGCCCCCCTTGACGTCGAGGCTCTACCGATCCGTGGTTCGTCGCACTTTCGTGTGAGTGCCCGTGGCATCCTTCTTCGGCAGTCGTCGACCCCGTACCAGTCGGTCCCCGCATCGTTTTCTCGCTCTGCTGGGCGCCGCCACAAGCGGTCTGGTCGATCACGGCTCTAGCGATGGGTGAAGCATGTGGTGGCTCGACATGCGTTCACCCCTCAAGTCACGGCGATCGAGCCCGATGTATATCGTTGTGGTCCAGTCGACCCGTCGACTGACTTAGCAGACACACTTTTCGAGAGCAGGAGTTGTGACCCCGCGGTGGAGGTCCTCATGGTTGACTCCCATCGCGCCCCGCCTGGTTTTCATCGCAGCGGCGAGAACAAGGACGGCGACGGTCCGTCATTCGGCCACGACGAGTATTAGCCTCAACCTCTCAGTCCGCAGCAGAGGGAGGGGCTGCACCGCCGCAACGAGGAGGCTCTCCATACCCCCATCGTAGGGGAAACCGCCGAGGCTCGGCCTTGGAGGAAGTGCGCCTGGACACGTTGGCTGAGCGCACTCGTTTGGAGAATCTCCAACATTCTCTCGACGAGCATGCCCGTCGACTGATCCCTGGATCCAGTCGGCGTTCACGACAACTATTTCCACCGGAAACCCAGGTATTCCGTATATTGATTCAGAATCTTGCGGCTGTTGCGCGTATCATAGAGTCCATTCAGCCATCTCGCTCGGAGGCTGGAAGGGGCTTGGAACAGATCAGGGCGTTGCTCCGAGCAGCAGGAGACCAGAACTCCACCATGTCCCAGTCGCGGAACATAATTCACAGTCGATCAGTAAGAGCGGACACCGTTCAGTCGGCACACAGTCCTAGGTCACCTTTTTGGTGGGGAGATCGTGAGCACCGCCAAGATAGACACCTAGGAAGAGCTCATGGAGATGATGATCGTGAGTACGCCCGCGACAACTACCGTCAAGTGCGTTTTCCCCTTCCGAGGGGCGGGTCGTACACGCCCCGGTGGTATGATGATAGGCGTCCGTACGGTAATGATCGCAGAGTTCTAGTCGACACAAGAGAGCCTGGGTTCGATGCAAGGTCAGACCTTGTTCAGGGTCTGGTCGACCGGAACAGAGCATACAAAGAAGGGCTAGATAGAGACAGGCCCAGCGGAAGCAGGGTCCATGTGTCTGCTCCCGAGTGTTTCGGAAGAGTCATCGGGAAGGTGAGATTCCTCACAACTTCAGATTGGCGACTGGCGTCAGCAAGTTCATGGGAGAATCAAAGCCCGACACCTGGCTTGAAGATTACCGAGTGGCTGCACACATTGGAGGCGGCAGTGACGAGGTGGCTATGAAGCACCTCCCTCTGATGCTTGAAGATTCTGCCAGGGCCTGGCTGAATCAGCTGGCCCCTGGGAGCATTCTAAATCGGGATGAGTTGGCCCGAGTGTTTACCACAACATTCGAGGGCACTTGCAAAAGACCTGCTGGTCTACCGGAGCTGCAGCATTGCGTGCAAAAACCGAATGAAACCTTGAGAGACTATATTCAAAGATGGATCACTCTACACCACACAGTGGAGAATGTATCATATCACCAAGCAGTCTATGCCTTCAAGGAAGGCGTTTGCTACAGAGAGCTCAATCTGAAATTTGGTCGGACCAGAGATATGTCCCTGACTCGGATGATGGAGATTGCCACAAAATATGCTAACGACGAAGAGGAAGACCGACTCCGGAGCGGCAAACACAAGTCAGTCGCCCAGGACACCGGAGCGGGAAATTCCGGTCGGAAGCATAAGCAAAAGGCTGAGGCAGCCGGTCCTGCCGAGGCAGCAGTGTTGAATCAAGGGAAGTTCAAAGGGAAGCCCAAGGGGCCCTGGATTCCCAAGAAGGTAAAAGATCAAGATGGAAATGATGTGATGGATTTGCCATGTCATATTGACACGAAGAAAGATGAAGAGGGGAATCTGATCCTCCCCAAGCATACCACTCAATAGTGTCGACTCATGATTCAGAGTTTCCAGAAGAAAGGCCAGCCTAGCGAGAAAGATAAGGATTCTGATAAGGAGGAAGACGAGGAAGAGGAGGAAGATGGATATCCCCATGTTAATGCCACCTTGGTGATTTTTGCTGATGTCAAGAGCATAAGTCGAATGAAAGTCATTAACAGAGAGGTAAACATGGTTGCTCTGTGTTAAGGCATATCTCTCTCTATGTAGTTTTGATGATTGATGACAACCCGCTTGCAAACTAATCGTGTGCCTTGAGCATTTCAGAGATTCATCCTTTGGCACGAGACAATTCCCTCCCCTCAGAGTTTTAGTCAAAGACAGTGTAGCTCCTTTGTTTCTGTTTTGGTTGACTTTTTTCGTAGGAGTCACCGTACTATTAATAGGGGGTCCACTTTGGTAAGGCTAGGGTGGAATCAACACACACACACATCCTCTGCACACCCACTGAGCCTTCCCACTTCAATGGAGCTTCCTTTTTCCTTCCTGTGAGTATGTTTTGGTCCCAGCGGTAGTACCGCCTGGGGTCCTCAGCCGTAGTACCGCTGCGGTACCGGCCTCCTACCGCCTCAACTCGAGGGGGTCGCCTCTCGTGTCGGATTGTGCGGCACTAAGAAGCGGCAGTAGAAGCGGTAGTACCGCTCGCGAGCGGTAGTACCGCTGATACGTCTCCAACATATCTATAATTTTTGATTGTTCCATGCTATTATATTACTTGTTTTGGATGTTTATGGGCTTTTCTCTACACTTTTATATCATTTTTTGGACTAACCTACTAACCGGAAGCTCAGCCTGAATTGCTGTTTTTTGCCTATTTCGGTGTTTCGAAGGAAAGGAATATCAAACAGAGTCCAAACGGAATGAAACCTTCGGGAGCGATCTTTTCGGAACAAACGCAATCCAGGAGACTTGGAGTGGACATCAAGAAGCGAACGAGGCGGCCACAAGGGTGCCCGGCGTGCCCGGTAAGGGTTGGTGCGCCCCCCACCCTTGTGGGCCCCTTGAGCATCCACCGACCTATTTCTTCCTCCTATATATATCCACGGACCCCGAAAACATCCAGGAGCACCACGAAAAACTATTTCCCCCGCCACAACCTTCTGTATCCACGAGATCCCATCTTGGAGCCTTCGTCGGCGCTCCGTCGGAGGGGGAATCAACCACGGAGGGCCTCTACATTATCTCCAAGGCCTCTCCGATGAGTTGTGAGTAGTTTAAATAGACCTCCGGGTCCATAGTTATTAGCTAGATGGCTTCTTCTCTCTCTTTGATTCTCAATACAAAGTTCTCCTTCCTCTTCTTGGAGATCTATTCGATGTAACTCTTTTTCCGGTGTGTTTGTCGAGATCCGATGAATTGTGGGTTTATGGTCAAGTTTATCTATGAGAAATATTTGAATCTCCACTGAATTCTTTTATGTATGATTGGTTATCTTTGCAAGTCTCTTCGAATTATCAGTTTGGTTTGGCCTACTAGATTGATCTTTCTTGCTATGTGAGAAGTGCTTAGCTTTGGGTTCAATCTTGCGGTGTCCTTTCCCAGTGACAGCAGGGGCAGCAAGGCACGTATTGTATTGTTGCCATCGAGGATAAAAAGATGGGGTTTATATCATATTGCATGAGTTTATCACTCTACATCATGTCATCTTGCTTAATGCGTTACTCTTTTCTTCATGAACTTAATACTCTAGATGCAGGCAGGAGTCAGTCGATGTGTGGAGTAATAGTAGTAGATGCAGAATTGTTTCGGTCTACTTGTTGCGGACGTGATGCCTATATACATGATCATGCCTAGATATTCTCATAACTATGCACTTTTCTATCAATTGCTCAACAGTAATTTGTTCACCCATCGTAATACTTATGCTATCTTGAGAGAAGCCACTAGTGAAACCTATGGCCCCCCGGGTCTAACTTTTATCATATAAGTTTTCAATCTACTTTTATTTGCATATTTTATTTTCCAATCTATATCATAAAAATACCAAAAATATGTATCTTATCATATTATCTCTATCAGATCTCACTTTCGCAAGTTACCGTGAAGGGATTGACAACCCCTTTATCGCGTTGGTTGCGAGGTTCTTGTTTGTTTTTGTAGGTGTGTAGGACTTCTGAGGAGCCTCCTACTGGATTGATACCTTGGTTCTCAAAAACTGAGGGAAATACTTACGCTACTTTGCTGCATCACCGTTTCCTCTTCACGGGAAAAACCAACGCATGCTCAAGAGGTATCAAGAAGGATTTCATGCGGCGTTGCCGAGGAGGTCTTTGCTCAAGTCAAGACATACCAAGTACCCATCACAAACTCATCTCCCTCGCATTACATTATTTGCCATTTGCCTCTCGTTTTCCTCTCCCCCACTTCACCCTTGCCGTTTTATTCGCCCTCTCTTTTCCGTTCGTCTCTTTTCCGCTTGTTCCCCTTTTCCGCTACTCCCTCTGTCCTTTAAAGAGTGTACTTCCAACTTTCTTGGAAAGTCAAACTTTTTTATATTTGACTGTGTTTATATAATAATACATCAACATTTATGCCATCAAATTAGTAGCATTAGATTCGTGATAAAATATACTTTCATCATATACCTATTTGATTTCACAAACATTGATATATTTTTGCACAAACTCGGTCAAACTTTGAAATAGTTTGACCCTCCAACAAAGTTGGAAGTACACTCTTTAAAGGACGGAGGGAGTATGTATGACACTGGGGAGATTATCGTTGATATGGACAATAATAACATGGAAAATTTTGATGCTCCTGTTGAAGAACCCACTATCTAACATACTAAAAAAATTCAAATCGGTAGTGGTAATATTATTGGAAAAGGGGTTATTCAAGATTTCTTTACTTGTACCGGTGCTTTACCTTCTATGGATGGTTCTATTCTTAATAGAACTAGTAGTCTTGCGGATGCTATCGCCATGCTTATAGTTGAACTTGAAAGGCAGTTTATGCACTTGCACCCTTGCATACAAAGGATTTTCTTAGAATTTTCCAATATTAAGCATTCTTGTGTTAAGCGTGCCGCTACTATCTTTTTGGCACATGAGTTCAGATTTATAATAAAAGAGGCCAAAGAAATCTTTGCGCACTATAGGTTGGACGCTGGCCGTCCTCCCATAGAGGCTATCCTCTTTGATCAAGAGGAAATTATGCATTTTCAATCTTTAGACTATATTGCTTTTAATGAAAACCTTAGAAAAAAGGTTCCTACCAATGCTCTAGTTGATAGAATTTCCGAACTTAATAATGATTTTTCTATTCGAAATAATGAGTTAGGATATTCTCTTGAGTATAGGCTTACTAAGTTCTGCCAAAAGAATGCTTATAATGATGAATTGGTTGTGCAATATGAACGGCCAAAGGAGGAACCCATACCTCCCGAGATTGATCTTGGGGACTTCTGTCCCATTAAATTTAGCCCTTTTGATTAATTTTGCTTTCCTCAAAGAAAACTTGCTGCTGAACTTAGGGAATATGAAATGAGTTTTTGTGATCTATCTTATTATTATGGCAACACTTAGATCTATTCTCGCTTTTATGCCTAGCTAGGTGCGTTAAACGATAGCGCTTGTTGGGAGGCAACCCAACTTTATTTTTGTTCCTTGATTTTTGTTCCTGTTTAGTAATATATATCTTATCTAGCTTCTGTTTAGATGTTTTTTATGTTTAATTAGTGTTTGTGCCAAGTAGAACCTATAGGATAACCTTGGGTGAAAGATAATTTGATTCTGCTGAAAAACAGAAACTTTGCGCTCACGAGAAAATAAATCAATAAATCACAGAAACGTGATTTTGCGTTGATTATTTTTTATGTAGATCAATAGACAAATTAAATAGGACGTCCTATTTTGGTAGGATTTTTAAGGTTCCAGAAGTATTTGAAAGTTACAGATTTCTACAGATTGTTCTGTTTTTGACAGATTCTGTTTTTCGTGTGTTGTTTGCTTATTTTGATGCATCTATGGCTAGTATCGAGGGGTATGAACCATGGAGAAGTTGGAATACAGTAGGTTTAACACCAATATAAATAAAGAATGAGTTCATTACAGTAACTTATGTGGTGGTTTTTCTTTCTTGCACCAACGGAGCTTATGAGATTTCCTGTTGAGTTTTGTGTTGTGAACTTTTCAAGTTTTGGGTAAAGATTTGATGGACTATGGAATAAGGAGTGGAAAAGCCTAAGCTTGGGGATGCCCATGGCACCCCAAGATATTCAAGGACAACCAAAAGCCTAATCATGGGGATGCCCCGGAAGGCATCCCCTCTTTCGTCCTCATCTATCGGTAACTTTACTTGGAGCTATATTTTTATTTACCACATGATATGTGTTTTGCTTGGACCGTCTTGTATGATATGAGTCTTTGCTTTTTAGTTTACCACAATCATCCTCACTGTACACACCTTTTGGGAGAGACCCACATGATTTAGAATTTATTAGAATAATCTATGTGCTTCACTTATATTTTCTAGAGCACGACGGTGGCTTTATTTTGAAGAAATTGTTGATCTCTCATGCTTCACTTATATTATTTTGAGAGTCTTTTAGAACAGCATGGTATTTGCTATGGTTATAAATTTGTTCCTAGAATGATGAGCATCCAAGTTGGGTATAATAAAAACTATAATAGAAAGTGCAATAAAAACTATGATCAATTTGATGCTTGATAATTGTTTTGAGATATAAAGGTGGTAATGTTAGAGTCATGCTAGTTGGGTAATTATGAAATTGAGAAATACTTGTGTTGAAGTTGGAAAGTCTCGTAGCATGCACGTATGGTAAAAGTTATGTAACAAATTTGTAGCATGGGGTGCTCTTTGAGTGCTTTCCTTATGAGTGGCAGTCGGGGATGAGCGATGGTCTTTTCCTACCAATCTATCCCTCTAGGGGCATGCGTAGTAGTACTTTGCTTTGAGGGCTAATATTTTTTTGCACTAAGTATATGAGTTCTTTATGACTAATGTGAGTCCATGGATATATGCACACTTACCCTTCCACTTTGCTAGCCTCTATTATGCCGCGCAACCTTCGCCGGTTTCATGCACCCATTATTTACCTTCCTCAAAACAACCACCATACCTACCTATTATGGCATTTCCATAGTCATTCCGAGATATATTGCCATGCAACTTTCCACTATTCTGTTTATTATGACACGCTCCATCATTGTCATATTGCTCTTTGCATGATCATGTAGTTGACATCGTATTTGTGGCAAAGACACCTTCATAATTTCTCATACATGTCACTCTTGATTCATTGCATATCCCGGTACACCACCGGAGGCATTCACATAGAGTCATTTTTTGTTCTAAGTATTGAGTTGTAATTCTTGAGTTGTAAATCAATAAAAGTGTGATGATATTCATTATTAGAGCATTGTCCCAAGTGAGTAAAGGATGATGAAGACTATGATTCCCCCACAAGTCGGGATGAGATTTCGGACTTTATAACAATAAAAGAGGCCAAAGAAGCCCATACCAAAAAAGAGGCCAAAGAAGCCCACCAAAATAAAAAAATTAGAGAAAAAGAGAGAAGGGACAATGTTACTATCCTTTTACCACACTTGTGCTTCAAAGTAGCACCATGATCTTCATGATAGAGAGTCTCCTATGTTGTCACTTTCATATACTAGTGGGAATTTTTTATTATAGAACTTGGCTTGTATATTCCAATGATGGGCTTCCTCAAAACACCCTAGGTCTTCATGAGTAAGCAAGTTGGATGCACACCCACTTAGTTTCTTTTGTTGAGCTTTCATATATTTATAGCTCTAGTGCATCCTTTGCATGACAGTCCCTACTCACTCACATTGATATCTATTAATGGGCATCTCCATAGCCCGTTGATACTCCTAGTTGATGTGAGACTATCTTCTCCCTCCTTGTCTTCATAACCACCACCATATACCACACATAGTGCATGTCCATGGCTTGCGCTCATGTATTGCGTAAGAGTTGAAAAGGCTGAAGCCTGTTAAAAAGTATGAACCAATTGCTCGGCTCATCATCGGGGTTATGCATAAGGGGAGTATTTTGTGTTACGAAAATGAAGCATAGCCTAACTATATGATTTTGTAGGGATAAGCTTTCTTTGGCTATGCTATTTTGATAGGACATGATTATTTGTTAGTATGCTTCAAGTATTACTATTTTTATGTTTTATAAGCTTTTATCTTGAATCATTTGGATCTGAACATCATGCCACAATAAAGAGAATTACATTGAGAATTATCTAGGTAGCATTTTCCACATCAAAAATTCTATTTTTATCATTTACCTACTCGAGGACGAGTAGGAATTAAGCTTGGGGATGCTTGATACGCCTCCAATGTATCTATAATTTTTGATTGTTCCATGCTATTATATTACTTGTTTTGGATGTTTATGGGTTTTACTCTACACTTTTATATCATTTTTGGGACTAACCTACTAACCGGAGGCCTAGCCCGAATTGCTGTTTTTGTGTGCCTATTTTAGTGTTTCGGAGGAAAGGAATATCAAACGGAGTCCAAATGGATTGAAGCCCTCGGGAGCGATCTTTTTGGAACAAACGCAATCCAGGGGACTTGGAGTGGACGCCAAGAAGCGAATGAGGCGGCCACGAGGGCGCCCGGCGCGCCCTAGAAGGGTTGGCATGCCCCCCACCCTTGTGGGCCCCTCGAGCGTCCACCGACATATTTCTTCCTCCTATATATATCCACGGACCCCGGAAAGATCTACGAGCACCATGAAAAACTATTTCCACCGCAGCAACCTTCTGTATCCGCGAGATCCCATCTTGGAGCCTTCTCCGGTGCTCCGCCGGATGGGGAATCGACCACGGAGGGCCTCTACATCATCTCCAAGGCCTCTCCGATGAGTTATGAGTAGTTTACCACAAACCTTTGGGTCCATAGTTATTAGCTAGATGGCTTCTTCTCTCTCTTTGATTCTCAATACAAAGTTCTCCTTCCTCTTCTTGGAGATCTATTTGATGTAACTCTTTTTGCGGTGTGTTTGTCGAGATCCGATGAATTGTGGGTTTATGGTCAAGTTTATCTATGAGAAATATTTGAATCTCCACTGAATTCTTTTATGTATGATTGGTTATCTTTGCAAGTCTCTTCGAATTATCAGTTTGGTTTGGCCTACTAGATTGATCTTTCTTGCTATGTGAGAAGTGCTTAGCTTTGGGTTCAATCTTGCGGTGTCCTTTCCCAGTGACAGCAGGGGCAGCAAGGCACGTATTGTATTGTTGCCATCGAGGATAAAAAGATGGGGTTTATATCATATTGCATGAGTTTATCCCTCTACATCATGTCGTCTTGCTTAATGCGTTACTCTTTTCTTCATGAACTTAATACTCTAGATGCAGGCAGGAGTCAGTCGATGTGTGGAGTAATAGTAGTAGATGCAGAATTGTTTCGGTCTACTTGTTGCGGACGTGATGCCTGTATTCATGATCATGCCTAGATATTCTCATAACTATGCACTTTTCTATCAATTGCTCGACAGTAATTTGTTCACCCATCGTAATACCTTATGCTATCTTGAGAGAAGCCACTAGCGAAACCTATGGCCCCCGGGTCTATCTTTTATCATATAAGTTTTCCATCTACTTTTATTTGCATCTTTTATTTTCCAATCTATATCATAAAAATACCAAAAATATTTATCTTATCATATTATCTCTATCAGATCACTTTCGCAAGTTACCGTGAAGGGATTGACAACCCCTTTATCGCGTTGGTTGCGAGGTTCTTGTTTGTTTGTGTAGGTGCGTGGGAATTCTAAGGAGCCTCCTACTGGATTGATACCATGGTTCTCAAAAACTGAGGGAAATACTTACGCTACTTTGCTGCATCACCGTTTCCTCTTCAAGGGAAAAACCAACGCATGCTCAAGAGGTAGCAACCGCCCTACTACCGCGGCTAGTACCGCACTGGGTCTGATTCCTGCTCATGTTCTAGCCCTCCCAGTTTGCACGGGAGTACCGTGAGGGGGAGCGGTAGTACCGTTGGGCCCAACGGTAGTACCGTTGCCACCTGCGATAGTACCGCCCTGTGCGGGGCTGTTTTGGCGGGTAACGGTTGGATTGTTCCCCCTCTATAATAGGCGGCCTTCTTCTCCAAAGTTGACTCACCTCGTCCCCCAAAGCTCCATTGTTGCTCCAAGATCCATTTTCGCCCGATCTCTCTCCGTAGCCAATCAAACTTGTTGATTTGCTCGGGATTGGTTGAGAAGGCCCCGATCTACACTTCCACCAAGAGAAAGTTGATTCCCCCCACTAATCCCTTGCGGATCTTGTTACTCTTGGGTGTTTGAGCACCCTAGACGGTTGAGGTCACCTGGAGCCATAGTCCATTGTGGTGAAGCTTCATGGTGTCGTTGGGAGCCTCCAGTTCAGTTGTGGAGATTGCCCCAACCTAGTTTGTAAAGGTTCGGTCGCCGCCTCCAAGGGCACCAATAGTGGAATCACGACATCTAGCATTGTGTGAGGGCGTGACGAGAGTATGGTGGCCCTAGTGGCTTCTTGGGGAGCATTGTGCCTCCACACCACTCCAACGGAGACGTACTTCCCCTCAAAAGGAAGGAATTTTGGTAACACATCCTCGTCTCCATCGGTTCCTCTTTTGGTTATCTCTCACCTTTACTTGTGCTAGCTATATTATGTTATTTCCGTTGCTTGCTTGTGTACTTTTTGTTGTTGCATCATATAGGTTGCTCACCTAGTTGCATATCTAGACAACCTACTTTGATGCAAAGTTTAATTTGGTAAAGAAAAGCTAAAAATTGTTAGTTGCCTATTCACCCCCCTCTAGTCAACTATATCGATCCTTTCAATTGGTATCAGAGCCTCATCTCTTTATTAAGGACTTTGCCGTCCGAAGAATATGGTTGACACCATAGACGGTGAGGAGGAGCATTCCAGTGTGAATCCGAGCTTGTCTACGGCCGATGGGGGAACCGCAGTCTCTCGTGAGGAATTCAATGTGGGTTTGGACACATTGAAAACCTCCATGACGACCGAGGTTGAAAGCATGTTTAATAAATTCTTAGAAGGACTTAAACTATCTACCTCGCTAATGAAAGTGTGTTATCCCACTAACAAGGTAACGTATGCTAACTCCGACAAGGGGGGAAGCTACTAGTGAAAAGGGTCCTTCTACTAGTGGTAGAAATGGCACCGACATCTTTGCCCATGTGGAACCTCAACTTACTTATGGAGGACCGATTCCCTCTACTTATTTAAATCATTGCCGGCCCTCCTCCTAAGATTGCGAAAAATGAAGATTTTGATGCTTGGATCTATCGCTTTAAGTGTCATTTAAAACATGTTAACACTGATCTTTGGAGAATCATTGAAGAAGGTTTCTATCCGCATGACCCAAGAAACTTCACCCCAAGAGAAGCCGCGGATAATCAATTCAATGAGAATGCTCTCTTCATCATTCAAGATGCTATTCCACCTGAAGACATTGCTCATCTCCGACCATTCACCGTGGCCAAGGAAGCATGGCAACATGTTGTTTCCCTCTACAAGGGAAGCTTTAGCATTCAACACTCCAACTACGAAGTGGTTCAAGATGAAGCCGATGAGTTTGCAATGATTGAAGATGAAGAACCTCGTGTGCTTTACCAGAGATTGACCACCCTCGCGGTCTCACTCCGAGATCATGGGAGTAAGGATACGGATGAAAATTGGATCAAGTGCAAGTTCCTCAAGGCCATGATGCCTTACCACAAGGCTATGTCTTCCATCATCCGTCAAAGGCCGGACTTCCACACCTTGTCCTCACATGCCGTGTTGGATGAGTTTGTGGCGATGAGGATTTTGGACAAGACCGCCAACAATGTGGTGTTGCATTCTCAAAGAGCAAAGAATCCCAACCTTGCGTTGAAGTCCAAGGCTAGTGTGGCAGAAGAGGAAGAAGAAGAAGATGAGGAGAGCAACCTCGAAGATACGAAATATGATTATCATGAGCACATGGCTCTTGCTTCTAGGAAATTTTGGAGCAAGAAGAACACAAAGCCCAACTTCAACAAGAACAACTCAAGTGTCTTCAAGGGCAAGCAATGTGTGAGAACATATTACAATTGTGGCAATGTGAGTCACTTTGTTGTGGATTGCCCTTACGAGAAGCGGGAAGACAATGGTGGCAAGCTCATTCGAAAAGACAAAGCCAAGTCTTTCCCCAACAAGAACAAATTCACCAAGAAGACTCCTACCAAAGGGTTGGTGGCACAAGAAGAATAGAATGAGGATGATGATGATGATGAAGAGAGTGAAGTCCTGGCCATGGCCTCCATTGCCATTGCCTCCACTCCACGGGTGTCTCTCTTCGATTCACCCAATGAGAACATCACCGCCAAATGCCTCATGGCCAAAGCCACCAACAAGGTAACCCCCAACATCAAAACTACCATCATTACTAATCCTTCCTTGACGGATTGCATTGATGAAAATGAGGGGTCTAATGAAGAGATAAATGAATTTGAGTCTTTTATGAGTAAACTCGAGGGCAAATCCAAGAAGCACTTCGTTGCTCTCTTGGAACAACTTGGTGAAGCCAATGACATGATCGAGGCTCATGAAGAAACCATCTCTAAGATGGAAGGTCATAGTCGTGACTATGCCGATGAGATATCAGATCTCTCTAATGCTCTTGAGGAAGAGCGTGGGCATCGTTTGGATCTTGAGGAGTCACACAATGATGACCATGCTAAATTAAAGAAAGATCTTGATCATGCTCTTGTTGTCTCTCGTGTGCTAAACTCCGAGAAGGATAAACTTAGGGTTGACCTTGCTAGACTCAAATAGGAGTTTGATATACTTGACAAGGCTCACAAGGCCTTGAAGGGTGCTCATGCTAGCCTCAAGGAGTCTCATGATCAACTCCAAGTGAAGCTAACCAAGGAGAAAGCCACATTTCCTCATATGGTCTTAATTGATAACGCAAATGCTACTAACCCGTGTTGTGAGCATGTGCATCTTGTGGAGGAAAATGCCAAGTTGAAGGATCAACTTAAGAAAGGCCTTGTGTCGTGTATACAAGGTGAGAAGAATCTCAATGACCCTTTGAGCAATCAAAAGGAAGTTGTTGCCAAGGAGGGAGTTGGGTTCGCACCCAAGTGCAATAACAAGAAGAAGAATGACAAGACCAAACGACCTCCCCCTCTCAAGCAAACCTTTGTGAAGGAGGGAGAGGGTACTTCTAAGGAGAAGAAGAACAATGTAAAGGATGGCAACGTCAAAAAGGGCAATGCCATCCCTTCCAACAAAGCCAACGACGTTAACCCTTCTTATGTGTTGTGCCGTGCTAGCGACTGGCATGTTTATGTTAAATTTGTTGGTTCTCCTTATGAGTACATTGAATGGTCTATTTGGGTTCCCAAGACCCTTGTCACTAACATCAAAGGACCCATTACTCAATGGGTACCTAAAACCAAGCATTGATCTCTTATAGGTGTTTGCTTCCGGTGGAGGATCATGGTTGCTCGATAGTGGAGCCACAAATGATATGACCGAAAGCAAGGACTTGGTGGTGGATGTGCAAAAGATTCCATCTATGCCCACCAATGTCGAGTGGGGTGATGCCTCGTTCTCCAAGGTATTGGGTCTTGGCAAGGTTGTCATTTCTCATGATCTCACGATCGAGAAAGTCATGCTTGTTGAGTCCCTTGCATACAATTTACTTTCTGTTCGTCAACTTGCACTCATGGGTTTTGCCACTTTCTTTGATATTGATACCGTGGCCCTCTTGTGGAGCAAGACTCTTAAAGTAGCCTTTGTTGGGCATGTCGAGAATGGTCTTTATGTGATTAACTTTTCGGAGCGACCCACTAAGATCGCGACATACCTAATGGCTAAAGTTGATGTGGGATGGCTTTGGCATCACCGTCTAGCCCACGTCAATATGAGATCTTTGCAAAGTCTTCTCAAGGGGGACCATGTCCATGGACTAATGTATGTTAGTTTTGCCAAAGATCGTGCTTGCAGTGCTTGTATCGAAGGAAAGCTACATGAGAAGGCTCACCCTCCCACGACTATCATCTACTCGAAGAGACCCTTGGAGCTCCTTCACATGGATCTCTTTGGGCCTCCATCCTTTGATAGTCTTGGGGGTAGAAAGTATTACTTGGTGATTGTTGATGATTATTCAAGATATATTTGGGTATATTTCTTCAAGAGGAAGAGCGAGACTCAACAAACCATCATCAACTTTGCAAATGAAGCTCAACGTCAACATGATGCAAAGATCTTGATAATAAGGAGTGACAACGGCACCGAGTTCAAGAACTACACCTTGGATGAGTTTCTTAGTGATGAGGGGATCAAGCATCAATATGCTGCACCTTACACCCCTCAACAAAATGGTGTAGCGGAGAGGAAGAACCGGACATTAAGGGATGCGGTAAGGACCATGATGGCGGAGTTCAAGTCTCCATACAACTTTTGGGCCGAAGCCATCAACACAGCATGTCATGCATCAAATCGGCTCTATCTCCGCAAAGGCTTGAACAAGACTCCCTATGAAACACTCACCGGTAACAAGCCCAACCTCAAGTACTTATGGGTGTTCGGGTGTAAGTGTTTCATTCTCAAGAAAGGTGTTCGTTTGTCTAAATTTGAGGCTAGAGCTCATGAGGGCATATTTGTTGGTTATGCTACAAACTCTCATGCTTACCATGTCCTCAACAAGTCCACGGGACTCATTGAGGAGACGTGTAACATGGAGTTTGACGAGAATAACGGCTCCCAGGTGGAGCAAAGTGGTACTTGTGATGTAGGTGATGAAATTCCTCCCCAAGCCATAAGAATAATTGGTGTTGGTTATATCCTACCCATTGAGGAACCCCTTGTGGCCGAAGGAGAAGGACAATGCTCCACTCAAGTGGAGCCATCACCAACCCAAGACCCACATGCTTCCGAAGAACAAAATGAAGGCCCTCAACCTCGTGAACAAGATCAAGGGCAAGATCAACCTCAAGATGGTGGTGAACCACTAAGCGATGCCCAAGGTCAAGTTCTCCCTTTCAAGCAAGTTCAAGATCAAGAGCAAGCTCAAGATGATGAACAAGCTCGAGACGGCGCTCAAGATGATCAAGTTACCCCTCCTCCTTTCACACTCGTGGAGGAATTAGACCGTCGTGCTGTGAAGATAGCTTCCAAGCTCACTACCAGAGGTCATCTCATGGAGAATGTGGTTGGAAGCCTAAGAAAGGGGGTAAGCACTCGTAGAAAATTAGCAAACTGTTGTGAACATCACGTGTTTGTTTCTTGTGTCGAACCCCAAAAAGTCTATGAGGCGCTCGAGGATCCAGATTGGCTCAATGCCATGCATGAAGAACTCAACAACTTCGAGCACAACCAAGTGTGGAAATTAGTGCCAAGGTCGACCGGGAATCATAATGTCATTGGAACCAAGTGGATATTCAAGAACAAGCAAGATGCTTATGGGACCATTGTTTGCAACAAGGCTCGTTTGTTGGCACAAGGCTACTCCCAAGTCGAGGGTATCGACTATGGTGAAACCTTTGCTCCCGTTGCTCACCTTGAATCTATTGGTTTGTTGATTGCTTATGCTTCTCATCATAATTTGAAGTTGCAACAAATGGATGGGAAAAGTGCTTTTCTTAATGGTCCCATTAATGAGTTAGTGTATGTCAAACAATCCCCGGGGTTCGAGGATCCCTATTTCCCCGATCATGTGTACCAACTCCACAAGGAGCTCTATGGACTTAAACAAGCCTCATGTGTGTGGTATGAGCATCTTACGGAGTTGTTACAAGATCGTGGGTTCGAAATCGGGAAAATCGACCCCACTCTTTTTACTAAGAAGGTCAAAGGGGAGTTGTTTGTGTGCCAACTATATGTTGATGATATTATTTTTGGTTCCCCTAACAAAGCTTTCAATGAAGAATTTGCCGCTCTCATGACCTCAAAGTTCAAGATGTCTATGATGGGAGAGTTGAAGTTCTTTCTTGGGTTCGAAATCAAGCAAAGAAGAGAAGGAACCTTCATCAACCAAGCCAAATACACTCAAGACATGCTCAAGAGATTCAAGCTAAGTGATGTCAAGCCGGCCTCCACTCCAATGCCCATCAAATGCCAACTTGACATTGATCCCAATGGTAAAGCGGAGGATCAAAAGGTATATCGCTCCATGATTGGATCCTTGCTTTACCTTTGTGCATCTAGACCGAATATCATGTTGAGTGTGGGAATTTGTGCATGGTTTCAAGCCGCACCTAAGGAAAGCCACTTTGTGGCAGTCAAGCGAATCTTTCGATATTTGGCTCATACCCCAAACTTCAGCCTATGGTACCCAAGAGGAGCCAACTTTGATCTTTTGGGCTATACAGATTCAGATTGGGCGGGAGACAAAGTGGATAGGAAGTACACCTCCGGAGGGTGCCAATTACTTGGTTGTTCTTTAGTGAGTTGGTCTTCTAAGAAGCAAAGTTGTGTATCTCTCTCATCCACCAAAGCGGAGTATGTGGTTGCCGGTAGTTGTTGTGCTCAACTCCTTTGGATGAGGCAAACTTTGAAGGATTATGGTGTCACTTGTGACGAAGTGCCTCTTTGGTGTGACAATGAAAGTGCCATCAAGATCTCTCTCAACCCGGTGCAACACTTCAAGACGAAGCATATTGAGATTCGGTATCACTTCATCCGGGATCACATTAGGCTAAGGGAGATCAAACTCCAGTATGTCAACACTCATGATAACCTTGCAGATATTTTCACGAAGCCCTTGGACGAAGCAACATTTCGCGAGTTAAGGCATGAGCTAAATGTCATTGATTCGAGCAATGTTGTTTGAACCCTTGCACACCCCACTATACTCATCGTGCTTTCTTGTCTAGGTGTAGGCATGGACATAAGGGGAGTGTTGTTCTCTCAATGAACTTTCCCTCCCCCCATTATGCATAAACTGATCAAACTCTTTCACATTAGCCATTTTTATGGTACCTATGCTTCAAAGATGAGTTTTGGTCATGGGACCAAGGTTAAAATCTTCGCGGCGCCATACCTCCGGACTCAAACATAGGTGGCCTCGGCCACCGCCCTCTCTTGGAGAGGGGTGTGTTTCTCGTCTTCTTTTTGGTTTGTTTTGCTTGTGTGTTTGCTCTCGTTTCTAGTCGTCTTCTTTTCTTAAGCTAAGCCTTTTGGGACAGTCCTTTTGCGGCCGAGCGGCACTACTAGTGGAAGTGCACATACTACCGCTGATGATCATCAAGCGGTACTACCGCCCACCGTAGCGGCACTACCGCTATGAGGCGGGCGATGGGGGTTGTGTTGGGGTAGGGGGAGTTGCTTTTCTCCCCCATACCCATTCACTCCACCCGCTCGTGTTCTTCATCTCTCCAACGACGTCTTGCCGGAGGAGAGCTTCGACAGGCCGCCGTCTTCGTGTCATCCCTCTCCAGTTCCTCCGGTGGAGTCGATCCCCACGATGTCCTCTTGCCATGGATGCCGGTATTGCCCCCGTTCCCATTCTCTCTTTGACTAGATTTCATCTAGTCGCTAGGGGCAATAGGCATTGCTTTTCTCGATTTTTGGCTAAGTCGAGGCTTGAGTAGGATGGAGATGGCATCTAGACCTTTTGGATCGATGTTTCGTAGGATTATTTTTGAATTTGGCATCCCAGTAGTGCCGGATCTGCCCACGGCAGTAGGGAACCGCCGCTCCCCGTCTAGAGCGGTACTACCACTCAACTGGCGCGGTACTACCGCCTGAGCGGTACTGCCACTTTAATTTGGTTCGCGATACTACCGCTGGATGCCCAATTCCATCATTTTACTATCACTTTTTGATCCATGCTGTTTTGTTTGGAGGCTTATGCTTTTTCTTTCGTGTTGTTTCTTTTGCTCATGTGTTTGGTTCCAGGTGATGAACATCCTGAGCAGCAAGTCCGCCGTGTCAACCCCGGACGTTCAACATCAATGCGCTACCGCACCTCTGAGACAGTGGGTGCTTCCTCAAGTGCCCAACCTCTGTCTCAACACAAGAAGTTGGCTGCTAACAAGCCAAAGCCGAGGGGCAAGACTGTGACAGAGATGTCTGCCAAGGAATTCTGGGAAAGGTGTCTCCGCAACCCCTATGCGGAAGACCAAGAACCGCTTTCAGTTTGCCGCCCGTTCTGGAACCGCTTTCAGTTTGCCATCTACTTTGATGTGATCGAGGATAAGAAGAATCTCTATATTGATATGTGTTCAATCGACACAGATGCTATGGAAAAGGACCCTGAGTACTTTGGCGAAGCCCTTCAGATGTGCTCTCAGCTGAACATTCTCAGAATCATGCAATCCAACAAGGACTTTGATGCAGATTTGGTGGATCAGTTCTTTGCCACTGTCCATCTTGGAACTGATGAGGAAAGGACTCTGACTTGGATGACAAATGGCAAGCTACTTTCTGTCAAGTGGAAGGCCTTCATGGAGTTACTTGGGGTGGAAGATCACAGGCTTGAGACCCCAGTCGGCTTTCTCCCTCACCGAAATGCAACCTCCACTCACAAGAAAGCCCTCTAGCCCTACTATACTGTGAAGATTCACCCCGTGACTAAGAAGGAAACCTATGAGTTGCCTGCCTTTCTGGACATCCTTCATCGCGTATTCCGAGAGACTCTCTTCCCTTGTATCGAGAACCTGGATATGGTCCACTCCTTTCTCATGGACATGGTTCTCTTCTGCCAGCATGAGAAGGAAGCAAACACTGGAGAGTCCCTGGACATTTCCCATGTCATGTGGTCTGAACTTCTCTCTGCCGTCTCTGAGCGCAAGTGCCCGATCTATGGTCCATTTATCATGTTGCTTATTGAGAAGGCCTAGGCTCATGTCTATCCTAGGGTTGTGCTAGAAACTGGAGAGTTGGTTTCTCATGAGATCAAGCGTCTGAGGAAGAAGGAGAATTGGGGCACCCCCAGCTCCTAGGTTTGGTTGTCCATCTACAACTGCTGACATGGAGACCGAGGGTGAGGCTGAGGCCGATGATGATGACGAGGACTATGAGCCCTCCGGAGTGGAGCCCTCTTGGGCAAAGAAGATTAAGCGCAAGATGAAGAAACTCTTCTGCATGGAGTCTCATGGCCAGTACATGTCTCATGTCTCTGAGAAGAAGGCCCGGAGCCGTCACAAAGAGCTCATGCGTCGCTTGGGTGTAACAGTTGCCAGCGGATCTGAGGGAAGGATCACTGATGAGGAGGAGTGGGTTCAGCAGCACTGCCCGTGGACCGATTCAGACACCGAGTAGTTTCCTACCAATGACGGCAGTGCAGACGATCCCGCTGGGATGTGATGCTCGAGATCCTTAGTTTGCTATCACCTGGAGCCGTAGCAACGCTCTTTGCCTTTTTGGTGTCTCGATGCCAAAGGGGGAGAGAGTCTAGGGATTTATGTCGTTGCCGAGTTGTGAGTGTGTGTTTGTGGTTTGTCGTGTCTTGTCTTTCTCGCAACTTTTCTCTCGTCATTTGCTTTGTTTTGTTTTGTGCCTGTGAGACCTGGTTCCAGTTCATATGGTGTGAGACATATGCTACCTTATCCATTATTATCTATGTCCATCAAGTACTTTGGTAATTTGTGAGTTGCATGCCTATCCAGTTATATACCTTCCTCACACGTACCCTTCTGCATGTAAGCTATGTTTCTTTACTTGTTGCTTAGGGTGTTGGACTATAAAATATGGGGGGAGTGTGGATCCTAATGTGTGTGCCTTGAATTTCAAAGGCACCACTATTTAGGTGCACACATTCAGGGGGAGCCCGTCTAAATTTGTAGTTCTAAGTTTATCTTTACTTTCATGTCCTATCTTTGTGCGAATCCCTGGTTGTCATCAATCCACCAAAAAGGGGGATATTGTTAAGGCATATCTCTCTCTATGTAGTTTTGGTGATTGATGACAACACGCTTGCGGACTAATCGTGTGCCTTGAGAATTCCAGAGATTCATCCTTTGGCACGAGACGATTCCCTCCCCTCGGAGTTTTAATCAAAGATGGTGTAGCTCCTTCGTTTCTGTTTTGGTGGACTTGTTTCGTAGGAGTCATCGTACTATTAAGAGGGGGTCTGCTTTGGTAAGGCTAGGGTGGAATCAACACGTACACATCCTCTTCGCACCCACTGAGCCTTCCCGCTTCGATGGAGCTTCCTTTTTCCTTCCTGTGAGTATGTTTTGGTCCCAATGGTAGTACCGCGGTGCCCAGCGGTAGTACCGCACAAGAGCCACAGGCGGCAGTACCGCTATGCAGCGGTAGTACCGCATGGGGGTCCTCAGCCATAGTACCACTACGGTACCGGCCTCCTACCGTCTCCACTCGAGGGGGTCGCCTCTCGTGTCGGATTGTGCGGCAGTAAGCAGCGGCAGTAGAAGCGGTAGTACCGCTCGCGAGCAGTAGTACCGCCCTACCACCGCGGCTAGTACCACACTGGGTCTGATTCCTGCTCATGTTCTAGCCCTCCCAGTCTGCGCGGCAGTTCCGCGAGGGGGAGCGGTAGTACCGCTGGGCCCAACGGTGGTACCGTTGCCACCTGCGATAGTACCCCCTTCTGCGGGGCTGTTTTGGGGGGTAACGGTTGGATTGTTCCCACCTCTATAAAAGGAGGCCTTCTTCTCCAAAGTTGACTCACCTCTTCCCCCAAAGCTCCATTGTTGCTCCAAGCTCCATTTTCGCCTGATCTCTCTCCCTAGCCAATCAAACTTGTTGATTTGCTCGGGATTGGTTGAGAAGGCCCCGATCTACACTTCCACCAAGAGAAAGTTGATTCCCCCCACTAATCCCTTGCGGATCTTGTTACTCTTGGGTGTTTGAGCACCCTAGATGGTTGAGGTCACCTCGGAGCCATAGTCCATTGTGGTGAAGCTTCGTGTCGTTGGGAGCCTCCAATTCAGTTGTGGAGATTGCCCCAACCTAGTTTGTAAAGGTTCGGTCGTCGCCTCCAAGGGCACCAATAGTGGAATCACGGCATCTCACATTGTGTGAGGGCATGACGAGAATACGGTGGCCCTAGTGGCTTATTAGGGAGCATTGTGCCTCCACACCGCTCCCACGGAGACGTACATCCCCTCAAAAGGAAGGAACTTTGGTAACACATCCTCGTCTCCATCGATTCCTCTTTTGGTTATCTCTCACCTTTACTTGTGCTAGCTATATTGTGTTATTTCCGTTGCTTGCTTGTGTACTTGTTGTTGTTGCATCATATAGGTTGTTCACCTAGTTGCATATCTAGACAACCTACTTTGATGCAAAGTTTAATTTGGTAAAGAAAAGCTAAAAATTGTTAGTTGCCTATTCACCCCCCCTCTAGCCAACTATATTGATCCTTTCACTCTAGCAACACCAAAGTATTTGAAGTGGTCAAAAATCCCAATTACATTCGACCAGTCCGATCACCCGCCATGAGTTGCTACCCCTGGGTAGCAGGCGCTGGTGGTCGACCTAGTCATTGGGGGCACTCGACTGACCAAAGTTCTTATGGATGGTGGCAATGGCCTCAATATCCTGTACGTTGAAGCTCTCAAAGGAATGGGTATTCCGATGTCCAAACTCAACGAGAGCAATATGAGATTCCACGGAGTCATCCCAGGAAAGAAAGTCGATTCACTCGGCCAGATCGCTCTTGATGTGGTTTTCGGCGATGAGAATAATTACCGCAAGGAAAAGTTGATGTTTGAGGTTGTGGATTTCTAGAGTGCTTATCATGCCATTTTGGGCAGACCTGCCTATGCTAGCTTCATGGCTCGACCATGTTATGTGTACCTTAAGTTGAAGATGCCTGGCCCCAAAGGTGTGATAACGGTCTCCGTTAACCATAAAAGGGCAGAAGATTGTCTTCAGGACGGCGCGAAGATAGCAGATGAGCAGATGGTGGCTGTGGAGTTTCAAGAGTATCAGAAGACCGCATATCCGAGTGATTTGCTACGTACAAAGAGACCTACCTCGGAATCCACATTTTAGTCGGCCGGAGGGAACAAGCCAGTTCACATTCACCTGACCGACCCCAATGCTGCTCCGACTCATATCTCAATGACACTCAACAGCAAATAGGAAGACGCGCTCATCCAGTTCCTCCGTGAGAACTGGGACATCTTTGCATGGAAGCCATCTGACATGCCTGGTGTACCCAGGGGACTGGCTGAGCACCGTTTGCAAGTCGACCCAAAGGCAAAACCTGTTAAGGAGCATCTTCGTCGGTCCGCCATGGAGAAAAGAAAGGCAATTGGCGAGGAGGTGACTCGGCTTCTGGCAGCTGAGTTCATCCGTGAGATATACCACTCCGAGTGGCTCGCCAATGTCGTTATGGTGCCCAAGAAAGACAAATCACTTCGAATGTGTATAGACTTCAAGCACATCAATCGGGCCTGCCCGAAAGATCACTTTCCTCTGCCCCGCATCGACCAGATAGTCGACTCAACTGCGGGATGTCAGTGACTGTCCTTTTTGGATGCTTATTCCGGGTACCATTAGATCCGACAGTTTGGACCCGATGAGATCAAGACAACTTTCATCACCCCGTTTGGGTGTTTTTGCTATGTTACTATGCCCTTTGGCCTCAAGAATGTTGGTGCCACATTCATGCGCATGATTTAGAAGTGCCTTCTCGCTCAAATCAGTCAGAATGTGGAAGCATACATGGATGACATAGTGGTTAAGTCATGCAAAGGTTCCGACTTGCTGACTGACCTCGCTGAAACCTTTGCCAATCTAAGAAGGTATGATATCAAGCTCAATCCATCAAAATGCACATTCGAAGTCCCCGGTGAAAAGTTACTTAGTTTTCTCATTTCCAAACGAGGAATCAATGCGTATCCAGAGAAGATTGGCACAATCCTCCGAATGAAGTGCCCAGTGCGTGTGCATGATGTTCAGAAGCTTACTGGTTGTTTGGCTGCATTGAGTCGATTCATCTCACGCCTCGGTGAAAAGGCACTACCTCTTTACCGACCGATGAAGAAGTCTGACAAGTTCGAGTGGAATGACGAAGCCGAAGCAGCGTTTGAAGAGCTCAAAGCCCTGCTTTCTACCCAGCCGGTGCTTTCTGCTCCAGTCAGTAAAGAGCCTTTGTTGCTTTACATCGCAGCCACATGACAAGTTGTCAGCACAGTGCTCACGGTCGAGCGGGAAGAGGAAGGCAAAGCCTTCAAAGTTCAGCACCCAGTCTATTACATTTCAGAGGTCTTGACCCCGTCCAAGCAGACATACCCTCATTATCAGAAGCTTGTTTATGGGATTTACCTAACCATGAAGAAGGTTGCACATTATTTCTCTGATCATTCAATTTCAGTCATCAGCGACGCTCCTTTGTCAGAAATTTTGAATAACCGAGATGCAACCGGCCGAGTGGCGAAATGGGCGATTGAACTTCTTCGTTTAGATATCAAGTTTGAGGCAAAGAATGCCATCAAGTCTCAAGCAATTACAGATTTCCTTGCAGAGTGGACAGAACAACGACAGCCGACTCAAGTTCAGTCGGAACAATGGACCATGTTCTTCGACGGGCCCAAGATGTTAAATGGCTCTGGTGCAGGAGTGGTCTTAGTATCTCCACGAGGAGACAAGCTTAGTTATGTTCTCCAGATTCACTTTGATTCTTCAAACAATGAAGCTGAGTATGAGGCACTATTGTATGGGTTGTGTATGGCTATTTCACTCAGCGTCCGACGCTTGATGGTTTATGGCGACTCAGACTTAGTGGTAAATCAGGTAATGAAAGAATGGGACGTCAGGAGTCCCGCAATGACCGGTTATTGCAATGCAGTGAGAAAGCTAGAGAAGAAGTTTGAGGGGTTAGAGCTCCACCACATACCACGAATCAAGAATCAAGCTGTTGATGATCTACCGAAGATAGGGTCCACTCGGAAGCCTGTCCCCAGCAATGTGTTTTTGGAGCATCTCCACACTCCGTCTGTACAAGAGGATCCCTTCAAGGAAGAGCCCCCGCAACCGATAAGTTCAACCAACCCGACTGAGATTGTGATTCCAGTTGTGGTCGACTTGATCATGGAGGACTTGGTGATCACACCCGACTAGACAGTACCGTATGTTGCGTACATTCTCAGGAAAGAACTCCCAGAGGATGAGGATGAAGCTCGCCAGATAGTCCGTCGATCCAAAGCCTTCACAGTGATAAAAGGACAACTTTATAGACAAAGTGTCACAGGAGTGGCTCAGCGCTGCATCACCCCAGAAGAAGGTCAAATGATCCTAAATGATATCCACTCGGGGACCTGTTGTCACCATGCGTCCTCTCGGACCATCGTGGCCAAAGCATATCGAGCGGGATTCTACTGGCCTCAAGCAAACGAAATGGCAAAAGATATAGTCGACAAGTGCGCAGGCGGCCAGTTCTATTCCAACATGTCCCACAAACCTGCGTCTGCCTTGAAGACTATTCCACTCATCTGGCCGTTTGCAGTCTGGGGGTTGGATATGGTCGGACCCTTGAAAACCGATGCGGGTGGTTTCACACATTTGCTTGTAGCAGTTGACATGTTCACCAAGTGGATTGAAGCTAGGCCGATCAAGAACGTTTGTCGGGGGGATGAACCCCGGGCAGGCAACGGAACCCAGATCCTTTTCAAAAACAGCGGGGCCCGCATCGCCCCGCGAACGGGCACGAGCCTGGCCGGGTCGCTCGACCTGGAAAGGCCTGCAACCCGGCCAAGCCCCTTGACTCGGCAAGGTACGTCGACCCAGCCACAGCGGCCGGCGCAAGACATCTCAACCCGGCGCAGCCATGGCTTTCCCAGCAAGCCAACCCACCCGTGGCGTCCACGGCAACCCAGCCACGGGTCAACTCCCGTCCCATCAAGGTCGTACGATGGGATGAGATCTCAACCACCGATGACCAAGACAACAGTGTTCCTGCCCATGCCTATGGTCAGCCGGAGCGTGGCAACAGTACCCCTTACCTACCCGCTGACCAAGGGCAGGCGTGGCAACAGTGCTCCTGCCCTCACCGCTGACGATAGCAAGCGGCAGCCTGACGGAGGGCACTGTACACGACTCGACTCGGCCACGCCCTGACGATCGACAAGACGGCGCACAGTCCCCCTAGGCACGCGGGGCCCGCACCTAGGGGAACCCGGCGAACCACAAGCCCACAAGCGGGACCCAGCCCGGAACCCCGGACACCGACAATATGGACCCACCGACTCGGCATATTACCATTGTAACCCTGGGTGGGTTGATCTATAAAACCCCCCAGAAGCCCACGCCTACAGAGGCATGTGAGGCGATATACGAGATAGATACGAGACATATGTAAGAGAAACATAGGCAAGCATAGGACTAGCCACCCAACAACGACACCAGGGAGAAGGAGCAGCCCAAGCCTTGGCAAGCTTCCTTCCTCCTCCATACAGCTCGAGGAGCGACATTGTACTATCGATCATCCAACTAAACTCGGCAGGACTAGGGGTGTTATCTCTCCGGAGAGCCCAGAACATGGGTATGTTCGGCGTCCCGCGCCCGCGCATATCAACCTCGCCTCTAGAGCCCACCAGCACCCTCGAGCCTCCTCCTCTCTTTAGCCATCCCTTGGCATCTGCCGTGCGCCCACCACGACAGTTGGCGCCCACCGTGGGGCAGCCCGAGGAGCTGGCCGGGAGCATGCTTCAGATGGGGCCCTTCTCCTACTCTGACGAGTCCGTCGCTCTGGCGGACGACGTCATCGGCACGCTCGCCGCCTCCTTCACCATGCTGCGCATCTCCGACGCATTCGCGGTCGATGAGTACCCCAACGAGGTGCTCAGCTACTCCGACTCTCCGCTCTCCCTCAGTGGCGGATTCACTACCGGGGCGATGGACACCCATGTGGAGGTCTTTGTCACCGGCGATGGCGCCTCTTCCTCGTCGAGCAAGGCGAGGAGGGTCGCGGAAGCTGGGGCCGCCGCGGCACGGACCGAGCCGTCCGACTTGCTGTGTGCCGCGATGCAGAGCCTCCGCATCCCCATCGGCACCGACGTCGACGCCACCAACGTCGCTGAAGCCCGAACCCATCTCAAGGACAGGCGCCAGCAGATGCTGGACCTCTCCGAGACGCTGGCCACCACCAAGCGTCGTGTGGAGGCCGCTCAGATGGTGCACGACGCCGCCCACGGAATCACGCCCGCCGCAGCCGAGCCAAGCCGGGTCGTCGATACTCGCGCCCGGGAAGGAGCAATCGGCCGGGCCTTCGGCGCCGTCCGAACCGTCTACGAGACCCCAGTCAAGAACATGCCCGCTGCAGAGGCAGCCGCGGTCGGCCTCGACCAACTCGCGGGCGAGGAGCTCAAGGAGCGCATCGGGCGGATGCGCGAGCTCCTCCACGCCGCCAACACCCAGCAGGATCGCCTCAACCAGCTCGCCAAGCCGGCGGGGTCCAGCTCCGCCCGCCTTGGCGGACCCGGCGAACTTCTGCACACGGCTTCCTTGCCGCCCGGCGAGGCGCACTCCGGCCAAGCCCGGGCTCGCTGCAACCCGTCCGCCACCACTGCCGACGCTCTGGGCAACGAGCCCGCCCCGGAGACCCAGCGCGGACCCGGCCAGCATTGTCGGTGTCCGGCTCCAACCGACCCGGCCCCTCGGGGCCTGGTCGCCAGTCGACTCGGCCTGCATGCCATCGACAATGCCGACGTGCGCCACCGCCTCGATCAGCTCGCTCTCTCCCTAGAGGTGGAGGAGAGCGGAGCTATCGGCCGGCGTGCTTCGGCCCACGCATCCGGGAGGAGCCCTTTCCCATGGGATTCGTGCTCCCCTGTGACACCCCAAGTACAATGGGACCGTAAAGCCAGAAGACTGGCTCACCGACTACACCACAGCCATTGGCATCACCGGTGCCAATCGTCGTCTCGCCGTGCGCTATGCATCGCTCATGCTCCAAGGGTCGGCCCGCACATGGTTGAAGAGCCTGCCAATGGGCAGCATCAACGCGTGGGTCGACTTCGAGGAAGCCTTTGTCCGCAACTTCACGGGGACATACAAGCGGCCCGGTCGCCCCAGCCAGCTCGCCATGTGCGTGCAGGGGCCGACAGAGACCGGCCGCGAGTACCTCGCATGCTGGACCGAGCTCCGGAACAACTGCGAGGGTGTCCATGAAATCCAGGCGATCCAATACTTTGTCAGCGAGAGCCGAGATGGCACCCTCCTCAAGCACAAGCTCCTATGCTCCAAGCCGGCCACCATGGCCGCGCTCATGGTGACGGCGGACAAGTACGCCAACACTGACTCCGCCATGAAGATCTAGGTGGCCCTAGATGAAGCCGGAAAGGCGAAGCTGGTTCCTCCCCCGAAGCCGGCCGACGAAAGAAGCCGGCAGCAGCATCACCAGAACAACAAGCGCAAGGCCGACCAACTGGCGCAACGTCACAACAACCGGCTCGTCGCGGCCGCCGAGCCCGCGGCGGACCCGGCAGCGAAGCGCCGACAGACCGGCAAGATGGCGTGGCAACCCGCCATGAGTTTCGAGGAGATGCTCGACGCCGCATGCAAGCAGCACAGTGGCGCAAGACCCTCCACGCACATGCTTCGGCAGTGCGCCATCACCAAGCGCATCATGAGGGGAGACGTTCCGCCTCCTCCGGCTTCGGCTCCAGCTCCAGGCACAGGACAGCCGCCTCCGCCTCCACCGCCGCCTCCGGCCGGCGGCGCGATGCGGAACGACGCCTACCCGGACCAGAACGCGGCCTACGTCGTCTTCACCCGCCTCGGCGATGACAAGCGCAGCAAGCGCCTCCTTCCGCTCCACCTCGGCCTGGGCGAAGGCCTCAAGCCGCTCCGTCCGGCCTCGCAGGCGGCGGCTGACGGCGTCCAACACCGCCTCCTCCTGGGTCTGAGGTCCGAAGACGGCTGCGCCCCCGCTCCGCGCGGGCTGCGGCACGGCACCACGGCAACCTCGCTGTCGGGGCACCAAGCCGTGCCCCTCGCTGGCCGCTTGCGACGCGGCCAGTACCTCCCCCGACGCACCTCCAGGCGTCGTCAGCAACCCGGACGCCGGGACGCCCTGCGTCACCACCTTAGACACCGCCGCCCGCAGTGCCTCCTACAAGACGTCGCCGCCTCCGCCACCATCGGCCCCCACGCGCTCGCCCACATCGGATCACGACGGGGTATCGCACCCCACCTCCACGACCTCCTGGTCGAGGACCACCACCTCAGCCCGGCCTCCACGGCCGCGCTCCCTCACCGACGACGGCTCAAAGACCGTCGCCGCCACCACCGTGCCCTACGGCATCTCGCGCCAGGTCAGCTCCGCGCCGGCTCGCGCCCATGCCGCCGCCGCGTCGGTCCAAGCCTGGACCAACGCCGCCTCCAGCTCCGCCTTGGCCTGGTTCCTATCCTGCCAGGCCAAGCCTTCAACGTCGCTCGGGTCCAGGCCGAGGTCCGAGTCGCCCCGTCCCTCCTCCTCGGCCAGGCCGGCGAGGTCGGACCGGCTCCTGCGGAACGCGGCCCCCTCGGCGGCCGCGGCCTCCACCGCTGCCCTCGCCAGCGCGATTTTCGAACTAAAGAAGAAGGCGGAATGAGCAAACAAGAGACAAGACCGGTTCAAGGAATCCAGGCGCAAGCAGGAAACGAAGCTTACCCTGTCAAGACCGGGACCGAGGTCGGCTTCCCATGCTTCTTCTTGGCCGGCCTCCCAGGCTCGGCCGGGTCCGCTGTGCGCTTCGGGGCCCGGGGTCGCGGCGCGACGCTGTCTTTCCCATGCGGGCAGCTCGGCGCCGCCCCATGCGAGGACCCGGCTCCGCCCGCGTCGCTGCCTCCCCCGCCCAACGCCGCTACACCAACAACCGGCGTCAGCATCGCCCGCGCCGTGACATGATCAACAATTCAAGACAAATGAAGAAGGAAAGATTCAAAACTTACCCGCGCGACGCCCTGCGCCGGCGTTGGACTCGGCCACCTCCTTGCCGCCGTGAGCTGCGGGCTCGTCTCGTGCCACCGGCGCCACCTGCGACGGAGCCCGGGCGTAAGGATGCTGGCTCGCGTTCAGAAGAATCTCCCGCGTCGTGTCGGGACGAATAAGAAGATGAGCTGCGGCAAAATAAGAAGACCAGACGCTCACCTGCGGCGCCGGGTTCGACTGGCTGTACGGCGCCTTGCCGAATCGCCATTCCTCCCCAAGGTTGGCCTTGGAGATTTCGTTCACGCCGCGCGCGACCTGCTCCACAGACATCCGCGTCGACCCCATCCGGTTGGGGTCCTGAAGCCCGATCATTTTGCCAATGAGGCAGGAGCGCATCCGAAGTGGAAGGACCTGGCGGGTGATGAACGCGGCAAGGAGGTCGGTGCCGGTGAGCCCCTCCTGCGTCCTCATCACCGTCATCCACTCGCAGAGATTGACGATTTCCTGCGACGGGCGCCGGAGCGAGTAGCCCCAGTCCGTTTTTGCCCACGGCGGCGCAACGACGAAGGGAGGAAGATTAATATGGTCCGCACCGTGGTTGCGGACGTAGAAGAAGGACTTTTGCCACTTCTTGGCAGAATCCTCGAGCGGGATCTTGGGGAAGTCCGCCCCCGACCGCTTTGAGATGACAGCGGCGCCGCAGTCGGCGAACTCCCTGGCCGGCGGGCCCTGCTGCTTCAAGGAGAAGAAGCGCGCCCAGAGGTTGATCGTCGGCTCGACCCCCAGGTACCCCTCGCACAGGGTCACGAAGCCGGAGAGCTAGACGATGGCGTCGGCACCAAGATGGTGCGGTTGGAGCCCGAAGAACTCCAAGAACGCGCGGAAGAAGGTGCTCGTCGGCAGCCAGAAACCACGCTCGAAATGCGTGAGGAAGATGACGCGCTCCTGCTCGTCGGGCCGGGGCCTCTGCTCGCCGTGCGGCAGACAGATGCCAACGTTCGTCTCCCACGGCAGGCGCTGCGAAGACCGAAGATAGGTGATGTCGTCGGTGGTGACAGTCGAGCCCATCCAGGAGCCCGATGGAAGCGACATCGCTGGAAGAGAAAGAGAGAAGATGGACGACGGAGAGATCTCTGCTCGGGGCCACGGGCGCAGCTATGCGTCAGTGGAAAAGAGCAGAGCAGGAGCAGGGGGACAGGAGGGCGTGATCGAGAATAATGTCCGCCGCCCCTTGCCTCCCTCAATTTATAACCCCCGGTTCAAACGTGGGGGAGTGGGATCGTCTGCACACGCCCGTTCCACTGCCCCGCAATAAGTGCGCACATACACACGCACTAACTGCTCGGGGAACTGCAACCGGCCCCCAAACGCCGCAATAAATCCGTGCGCGTGGGCCAAGGGCGCGCGGTGGCGGGGCCCAGCCCATTGCCTAGTCCCGTCATGCGTGTGGCCTGTCAGGCCCCTCCGACTTCTGTGCGCCACGTGGCACCTGCGCGAAGCCCGAGGGATCGCCTCAAGATTCGACGGACTCCTCGGTTCCCGCCACGGTCGGGATGCCGCGATCCGGTTTCCGAGAAAACCGGCACACAGTGGGTGTTGCCGGATCCGGCGCTCGCAGATTCCGCCTTGCTCAAGGGGGAAACTGCGAAGGCCCACTCATCCTAAGACGGCGGACCTTCACAGCTTCGGGGACTACTGTCGGGGGGATGAACCCCGGGCAGGCAATGGAACCCGGATCCTTTTCAAAAATAGTGGGGCCTGCATTGCCCCGCGAACCGGCATGCGCCTGGCCGGGTTGCTCGACCCGGCAAGGCCCACAACCCGGCCAAGCCCCTCGACTCGGCAAGGTACGTCGACCCGGCCGCAGCGGCCGGCGCAAGATAGCTCAACCCGGCGCAGCCATGGCTTTCCTAGCAAGCCAACCCACCCGTGGCGTCCACGGCAACCCAGCCACGGGTCATCTCCCATCCCATCCAGGCCGTATGATGGGTCGAGACCTCAACCACCGATGACCAAGACAACAGTGTTCCCGCCCATGCCTATGGTCAGCCGGAGCGTGGCAACAGTACCCCTTACCTACCCGCTGACCAAGGGCATGCGTGGCAACAGTGCTCCCGCCCTCACCGCTGACGACAGCAAGCGGCAGCCTGACGGAGGGCACTGTACACGACTCGACTCGGCCACACCCTGACGATCGACAAGACGGCGCACAGTCCCCCTAGGCACGCGGGGCCCGCACCTAGGGGAACCCGGTGAACCACAAGCCCACAAGCGGGACCCAGCCCGGAACCCCGGACACCGACAATACGGACCCACCGACTCGGCATATTACCATTGTAACCCTGGGTGGGTTGATCTATAAAACCCCTGGAAGCCCACGCCTACAGCGGCATGTGAGGCGATATACGAGATAGATACGAGACATATGTAAGAGAAACACAGGCAAGCATAGGACTAGCCACCCAACAACGACACCGGGGAGAAGGAGCAGCCCAAGCCTTGGCAAGCTTCTTTCCTCCTCCATACTGCTCCAGGAGAGACATTGTACTATCGATCATCTAACTAAACTTGGCAGGACTAGGGGTGTTATCTCTCCGGAGAGCCCCGAACCTGGGTATGTCCGGCGTCCCGTGCCCACGCATATCAACCTCACCTCTGGAACCCACCAGCGCCCTCGAGCTTCCTCCTCTCTTTAGCCATCCCTTGGCATCTGGCGTGCGCCCACCATGATAACGTTGGTGCAAGCACTGCCGTCAGTTTCATCAAGGAGTCGATATTCAGATATGGAGTTCCTCACAGCATTATCACAGATAACGGCTCCAACTTTGATTCTGATGAGTTCAAGGCGTTCTGTGCGACCCAAGGCACTTGGGTCAACTACGCGTCAGTCGCGCACTCGTAGTCGAATGGACAAGCGGAAAGGGCGAATGGTTTGATCCTCCAAGGGTTAAAGCCCCGACTAATGCGCGGCTCCAGCATGCTGCTGGAGCCTGGGTGACAGAGTTACCGTCCGTCTTGTGGGGGTTGAGAACAACACCGAATCGGTCGACCGACCGAACCTGTTTCTTCTTGGTGTACGGCGCTGAAGCTGTACTTCCGAGTGACTTGTTGCACAATGCCCCCCGAGTGGAACTATTCTCAGAAGCCGAAGCAGAACATGCACGAGAAGACGCTGTTGATCTCCTGGAAGAGGAGCGCGATATGGCTTTGATTCAATCGACCATCTATCAATAAGATCTACGTCGATTCCATGCCCGAAATGTCAGAGGTCGAGCATTCCACGAAGGAGACCTGGTGCTCCGAGTGGATCAGAAACGGCCTCACAAGCTTGCTCCGGCCTGGGAAGGTCCCTTCATCATCACCAAGGTGCTTCACAACGGAGCGTACCACATCTACAACATTGACAAGAAGATGGACGAGCCATGTGCGTGGAATGCAGAGCTGCTCCGCCATTTCTACACATAAATCACTCGACCCGACGAGTTGTAATAAGAGTATATCAGTTTGCTTTCCAAAGACAAGATTTTTACAGTATCTTAACGATCGGTTACCCATAATCATTTATGTCCAAATCCCCTAGTGGGTGGCTTATCCGTGAATCTGATTCACCTAAGTTAAAAACTTTCCGAGTGGAGAGCAATCCTCCCACTCGGAAGCTTAGCCGCGAACCTGATTCACCTAAGTTAAAAACATTCCGAGTGGAGAGAAATCCTCCCACTCGGGGGCTTCGCTGTGACCCCGTAATCGCCTAAGTTAAAAACATTCCGAGTGAAGAGCAATCCTCCCACTCGGGGGCTTAGCTGCGACCCCGTAATCGCCTATGTTAATAACATTCTGAGTTGAGAGCAATCCTCCCACTCAGGGGCTTAGCTGCGACCCCATAATCGCCTAAGTTAAAAACATTCCGAGTGAAGAGCAATCCTCCCATTCAGAGACTTAGCAGCAACCCCGTAATCGCCTAAGTTAAAAACATTCCGAGTGGAGAGCAATCCTCCCACTCGGAGACTTAGCGGCAACCCCATAATCGCCTAAGTTAAAAACATTCTGAGTGGAGAGCAATCCTCCCACTCGGAGGCTTAGCTACGACCCCATAATCGCCTAAGTTAAAAACATTCCGAGTGAAGATCAATCCTCCCACTCAGAGGCTTAGCTGCGACCCCGTAATCGCCTAAGTTAAAAACTTTCCGAGTGGAGAGCGATACTCCCACTCGGCGACTTCGCCGCGACCCCAAACTCGCCTAAGTCGCAAAAGATCCCTCGAGCTATGCCACAAATACAACGTACGCTCCATCCCGATCTGCAAGGACGACGAGGTGTCGACTGAACACCATGTTTGAGTTGCGTCATAAGTACAATGTGCGCTCCATCCCGATCCGCAAGGACGGCGAGGTGTCGACTGAACACCACGTCTGAGCTGCGTCACAAGTACAATGTGCGCTCCATCTCGATCCACAAGGACGACGAGATGTCGACTAAACACATTGTCAGAGCAACACGTCGTCGAGTGAAAAGGACAAATTCATTCAGAATCGAAAGGCATTCAAAAGCAACAAAAGCAAGAGCCATGATATTCAAGGAAAGCAAAGTTCAGATAAATCCCACAAAAGTTCAGAACCGCGACGGGCAGAATAGCTCAGGCATCAAGCCCGAAAGAGTTTAATGATTACATAACCACTCGGCATCTTG
This sequence comes from Triticum aestivum, assembly GCF_018294505.1. Taxonomy (NCBI): domain Eukaryota; kingdom Viridiplantae; phylum Streptophyta; class Magnoliopsida; order Poales; family Poaceae; genus Triticum; species Triticum aestivum. Next base: position 588,044,365 of record NC_057813.1, on the reverse strand, counting down.
AGGCAAATAAAAGGTGGGACATAATGTTTCATTCACTCGGCCGGAGAAGGACTTGCTGGATCACAGAAATTGTCAAGGTCAATGATGTCTGCGATGCGAGTGGCAGCATCAAGGAAGGTGTCCATGAAAGACTGGAAAGTGAGATTTTTTGTGTTGGCAACCTTGAGGGCCGCCGGCTTGTCTTCTTTGACGTCCTTGCAGTGCACTTGGACCAACGACAAAGCAATGTCAGCACCACAGCGAGCAGATGACTTCTTCCATTCCTGCACTCGACCGGGGATCTGGTTCAGTCGAGCCATCAGAGACTAGAGATCCTACGAGAGCTCCGCCTGAGGCCGGAGTTCAGCATCAACCCGCGTCATCGCAGACTTCAGTCGAGCGAGGTAGTCCACGGTGCTGTCCAGGCGAGATTCCAACCGCAACACATTCATTGCAACGTCATCTTTGACGGGACAGTTTACGGTATCGAGACATGTCTCGACCCGCCCAGTTTTTCTGCTTCAAAGTCTTGGCAAAGTTCTGCACAGTCAGAAAAATAGTGAATCGACAGTTTAACGAGGCATGTCAGTCGACATCAACAAACCAATCGAATAAGGGGCAATACCTTCAAGCTTTAGGACCAACTTCGCAGCAAGCTGCCCCAGATAAGACTCCAGTTCGCCCTTCTTGGCTTTAAGGCTCCCCACTTCATCAGTCAAACTTTCCTTATCCTTCTTCAGTTGCGCAATCTCCTGTTCCAACTTGCCGACTGAAGCCAACTTCTTGTCCACAAGTGTTGTTTTCTCTGGCGCCTCCTTCTGGGCCGCAGCAAGATCCAGATCCTTCTGCTCCAAAGCATGCTTCATTTTCTCTAAAGAAATAACATTCTTCAGATGAGTCTGAAGTTGATGGTTTTCACTATGCACATCTGTTCAAGTGGAATCACTCGGTTCAAAGAGACTGGAAAAAAGAAAGGGAGAATCATAAGGTCGAAGGTTGACGAGTGGTTACCTCCCATGATAGCTATTTCGTCCTGGGCCTTCTTGAGGTTCTTCTTAGCCAATTCCAGATCAAGGTTGATGCTGATCTGCTTCTTATCCAGCTCAGAAAGCTGATCCCCAAGATCACAAGACTTCTGCAGTTAGCAAAAGGGATATGTCAGTCGATGGGAACAAAAGTCAGTCTCAGTGAAAGTTGCTCTAAGACTACCGCTGAATCAAACATTCAACAGTAGTCTCAGGGACTATACCCAGTGGGTGCACTTGGCGTGCCCCCACTGGTCCGGTTCTTACACTCGGCATGGTCTGCCCAGCATGAGTAAAACAAAAAAGCGATTCTCAGACCCTAGCTGACTACTAGCAGTCGACCACAGTCTCGGGGACTACACCTAGTGGGTGCACAATGCATTCCCCACTGGTTCAGGAAAGCACTCGTCTCAACTCAGTCGACTCAAGTGGAAGAGCTATTCAGTTTGACTACAGAAACACCCCAGTGAGTGCTTAGATGCACATAATAGGTTCCAAAACGCTCATCCAAGGACATCATATGGACAGTCAAGCGATAGTTGCAACTATCACTACTCAAGAGATCAGTCGGAAACCAACTAACCTTGACGTTCGCCCGCAGAGCAGTAGTGGTGTTGTAGGCGACCTGACTGGCCTCATGCACCACCTTCATCTGCTCCATCACAAGGTTAACCTTGAGAAGAGCCTCCCTGGCGGCACTCAGCGGGTCGTCTAGAGTCTGATATGCAGTGAAGAGTGATGACGACAACACAGTCGGAACAGCCACGAGATCAGATGCGTGGAGTTGTACTGGAGCGGCAGGGGCCTGAGCAGTCGACCCCGGTGGACGATCAGTCGACAGTGGATTGGCGAAGGTGACACTGGTCCGAGCTAGATCTACAGATCGCTCGACCACTGTCTCAAGAACCGATGTCGATTGAGGCACCTAACCCTCGGGCGCCTTCCCGCTTGAGGCCCTGCCCCTCCTTTATCTCTCTCTCATAGGCACTTCTTCGTCATCGTCGTCCGAAAGGGTAATAACGTCCCACGGAGTTGCAACAAAAACAATCTCAAGAGTTCAATCGACCAACAACCTAATCGATAGAATAAATTCAAGTTGGAAAGGGCCTACTAGCTTTGGAGGTGGTCGCGTCATCGGCCTCCTAGTCCCCTTGTGCCTTATCAATGTACATGTCAGTCGCAGAAGTTGCAGGGCTGAAATAGCTCACAATCCACTCGGTAAAAAAAGAAGTATCAGTCGGAAGAAGGAAACACGGGAAGATAGAGCACTCACCCAGAGGCGACAGGAACATCCATATTGATCTTGGGCAAGGTCTTCCGAGCCTTCGAGGGCGCAAACTTGGGTTGCTTGGCGACCTTTTCCGTCAGCTCCGGAGTCGAAGTCCGAGCGTGCTTCTGTGCTTGAGTGCTTGGAGCCGCAGTCTTGCCACGCCCGCCCGCTGGATCGTGGAGTTGCTTGGATCGACGCTCTGAGCATGGTGGTGAGTCGACCACCTCATCATCATCCGACTCATCGCTTTCCTCCTCCCCGTCATCCTCTAGAGATTGCCAATCGTCACTTTCTTCCGTGCTGTCCTCTCCCTCCTGGTCCTGCTCCAGAGCTTGTTCACCGTTGGGCATAGAGTACATCTTAGTGTAAATCTACAAGACAAATAGTCAAACAAATGTCAGTCGGACTCAGAGATAGATGCAAGACATACAAGAGTACAATCGGTAGTAAAGATCAAACCCTGTCTGGATGGTTGCTGGCGCTGAATGGGTCGACTCTCCTAGCTCCTCTGGGGTTATCCTTGTTTCCTGTAATGCCCTTCAGCCACTGGGCCACTGTCTCGGCTGTGACCTCCTTTGGATGAACACGAGCGGTGTCATTGGCTCCAGAATACATCCACATCGGATGGTCGCGAGCCTAGAGCGGCTGGATGCGTCGACTGAGAAACACCTCCAGCAAGTCCATGCCGGTTACACCCTGATTAATCAACTGGACCACTCTCTCCACCAACATGTCCTTTTCCACCCTCTCTGCAGCTGTTACTCTCAGCGAAGAAGGTTTCTAGGCGCGATCTAAAGAGAAGGGGGAAGACTGATCGTGTGACCGGGAGTCACAATGTCCTGGCAGTAGAACCAGGTCGAATGCCAGCCCCTGACCGACCCAGGAAGTGTCATGGAAGGGAAAGCACTCCGTTTCCTCTTGTGGATCCCCAAACCCCTACACATTTGGATCACGTGCATCCTCTCGTCACTCGAATTAGCTTTCTTCACCGACTGGGAGCGGATTGTAAAGATGTGCTTGAAAAGACCCCAGTGCGGTCGACAACCCAGGAAATTTTCACACATGGACACAAACGCGGCGAGGTACGTAACGGTGTTGGGGGAGAAGTGATGGAGTTGAGCTCCAAAAAAGTTCAAGAAACCCCGAAAAGAAGGATGCGGGGGAAGGGAGAAACCCCGGTCGACATGGGTGGTGAGCAAAACGCACTCACCCGGCCGCAGCTGAGGCTCTGTCTCCCCCTTTGGCAGCCTCACAGCTCCCTCAATGATCAGACCGGAGTCGGCCAGCTCCTCCTAGTCCTCTGGTCGGAGCAAAGATCGGATCCAACCCGTCGGCAGACCGGACCTTGACGACGACCCCCGAGCTGTTTTATTGCCCTTCGCTGCCCCCGTCGCATTCTTCACGCATTCCAGTGTTGCCTTCCTATCCTTCACCATGGTGGCGGCGTAGCAGCGTTGAGAGTTGTAGGATCGAAAGTATGTCTAGAGGGGGGTGATAAGGCTACTTGACCAAATAAAAATCTAGCCTTTTCGCAATTTTAGTTCTTGGCAGATTTTAATAACTTAGCACAAGTCAAGCAATCTTAACACAATTAGCAAGCATGCAAAGAGTATATAAGCAGCGGAAAGTAAAGCATGCAACTTGCAAGAATGTAAAGGGAGGGGTTTGGAGAGTGCAAACGCAACAGGAGACACGGATGTTTTTGTCGTGATTTCGATAGGTGGTGCCATCGTACATCCACGTTGATGGAGACTTCAACCCACGAAGGGTAACGGCTGCGCGAGTCCATGGAGGGCTCCACCCACGAAGGGTCCACGAAGAAACAACCTTGTCTATCCCACCATGGTCGTCACCCACGAAGGACTTGCCTCACTAGGGTAGATCTTCACGAAGTAGGCGATCTCCTTGCCCTTACAAACTCCTTGGTTCAACTCCACAATCTTGACGGAGGCTCCCAAGTGACACCTAACCAATCTAGGAGACACTACTCTCCAAAAGGTAATAGATGGTGTGTTGATGATGAACTCCTTGCTCTTGTGCTTCAAATGATAGTCTCCCCAACACTCAACTCTCTCTCACAGGATATGGATTTGGTGGAAAGAAGATTTGAGTGGAAAGCAACTTGGGGAAGGCTAGAGATCAAGATTCATGTGGTAGGAATGGAATATCTTGACCTCAACACAAGTGTAGGTGGTTCTCTCTCAGAAAATATATGTTGGAAGTGTAGGCATGTTCTGATGGCTCTCTCCACGAATGAAGAGTGGGTGGAGGGGTATATATAGCCTCCACACAAAATCTAACTGTTACACACAACTTACCAAACTCGGTGGGACCGAATCGTGAAACTCGGTCAGACCGATTTAGTTCATAATGTGACCGAGAGGTATTTCGATGGGACCAACATGTCAACTCGATGGGACCGATATCATTAGGGTTAGGGCATAACGTAATCTCGGTAAGATCGGTTACACAAACTCGGTGAGACCGATTTTGGTAATAAGCTAACCAGAGAGTTGGTCATGCAAACTCGGTGGGACCGATTCGCTCATCTCGGTTGGACCGAAACGTTACGAAGGGGAAACAGAGAGTTTGCATTCCAATCTCGGTGGGACCGATCGCTCATATCGGTTTGATCGAAACATTACAAAGGGAAACAGAGAGTTTGCAATCCCATCTCGGTGAGACCAAGATCCCTATCGGTGAGACCAAAAAGACTAGGGTTTCTGGCAGTGGCTATGTCAATTGAACTCAGTGGCGCCGTATAGAAAGTTTCGGTAGGGCCGAGTTTGACTTTTGGTTTGGGACATATGTGGATGTGAGAAAGTAGTTGAGGGTTTTTGGAGCATATCACTAAGAACTTTGAGCAAGAAACTCATTAAGCAACACCTCACCCCCTCTTAATAGTATTGGCTTTCCTATGGACTCAATGTAATCTTGGATCACTAAAAGTAAAATGTAGAGTCTTGTTCTTTGAGCTTGAGCCAATCCATTTGTCCTTAGCATTTTGAGGGGTCCACATTTCTCATCCATGCCATGCCAAACATTGAGCTTTCCTGAAATATTTATCTTGAAATAGCATTAGCTCAATGAGATATATGTTGTTAGGAATTACCAAAACCACCCAGGGATAGTTACACTTTCAATCTCCCCCTTTTTGGTAATTGATGACAACATATAGATCAAAGCTTCGACAAATGATAATAAGATTGAAAAACATCGTCGCTTTGAGAAGTATGTGATAAGCAAGAGCTCCCCTAAATTTGTGCATTATTTAAATTTGCTTTGGACTGCAAATGCACAATGTGTTAGGATCATGGGTTACTCTTTCATGTCACATACATCTTGGTGGAGCGCTCAAAATGATAGAAGTAAAGCATGCACTCTTCACCAAGCAAGTGAATGATCATATAAGGATATAAGAGATAATATCATCCAACAAGCATTAAGGTAGCATATGATCAAACACATGATCAAACAAGTAAACAAGTAGCTCACAAGCACACAATCAAGAAGTTCAACCAAAAACAAGAGAGATAAAAAGCAACACTCTCTCTCGAAGCCTATGATCTATACACTTTCTCCCCCTTTGGCAACAAGTTACCAAAAAGTTCATAAAATGCATAGTGCTAAACGACTCTCAGGCTTGGTCTTCATGTGGTGGCGTAGAGATGACTCCAAGGACGAAAGCTTCTGTTGATGTAGCTGGAGCCGGTGGAGTGACAGTTGGAGCTGGAGGAACTGATGTTGTGGCTGCTGGTGCAGATGTAGTAGCTCTGGTGTTTGTAACAGGTACTACAACAGATATCTGGCTCCTGGGCACTCTATGGAAAGCATCTGTAGTAGACCTGCCCTTCTTCTCCTCCACTTCCTCCTGTAGTTGCTCAACTACTGACTGGATCTCAGTGACCTTGACATCAAGATCATACAATTTCTGCTCAATGATCCTCTCGAAACTCTCCTGGTTTTGAGTCAGGGTGGCCAAGCCCTTCTCAATCCTCAAGGTGGAGGCAATCAGATATCCAAGCTGGTCTTGCTTGCTCTTCAAGAATACCTGAGATGCTTCTTCAGCAGTTGGCATCTTTGCAGTTTTCTCTGCCCTTGCCTTCTCTCTCTTGTCATGTGCTTGAGCTGATGTTGGACCTTCTTCAGTCATGACAACAGTGTTGTCCTCAAAGTCGGCGTAGATGGGAAGGTGCTCCTTATCCAATAGGTATTTGCATGTGCCCATCTTGGAGTTAATGAGCTCCTGAATTTGTGGGGCATACCCACAAGATCTCTTCTGATCTGCAGTAGTTATTTTGATTGTTTCCACAATCAGACTCATGACTTTGAACTTTTGAGGCACATCAAACAAATGCAGCAAATTGATAGTGTGTCCTCTGATCATCTTGTGATCACCTGACTTGGGCAGCAATGTGTGCCTTAGGATCCAATTGATTATTGGCAATCCAAACAAAAAGTAGTGTACAGATCCAAGCTTATGTGTTTCCAAAGCAGCATCTGGGATCTCTATGTACATGCTAGCCATTGAGTTGTGATCCTTCTTCTTCTTGGCATAGACATCCAAGTCATCTTCATTATCTTCTGGATCATTGATCAACTGAGCCCATTCTTCTACAGAGGATTGGTACCTAGTACCTTTTAACATCCAGATGATCTTCCCATCTGGGTAGAAGTGGGTAGTGGAGTAAAACGGCATGATCAGCTCATCATTCCACTTGGTGAGCTTCTGAGCAACAAATGTGTCAACTCCACATGCTTTGAAGTTGTCATATACACATGGATAATGATCTTCATTCTCTTGATGTACTCCCAGTCAACCCATCTCATGTCACACACTATGGGCTTCTTGTCAAGCAAAACTGTTTCATAGAAATCTTGATGTTCCTTAGTGTGGAACCTGTAGTCCACAACAGTTCTCCTCCTGACAGCATAGGGATCAGACTTTCTCCACCATCTCAGTCCTACATCCTTTCTGAGCTTCATGTTTTCTGCAACTGGATGTGCATCATTGTGGTCAGGGATCTTGGGCTTCAACTTTCTCAAAACAAGTGTGTCATCTTCTTCTTCATCAGCAGCTTCAGGCACTGGGGCCTTGTTCTTCTCCTCAGCTGAAATACTCCTGGTGTTCCTCTTGGGTGCAATCTTGGGCTTAGGAGCAGCAGCCTTGGGAGCATATTTGGGCTTAGATGGAGCAGCCCCTGATCTGATTGCATCTCCCATCAGCTTCTGAGCTTTAGGTGCTGGTGCAGCAGCCTCTTCCTCTTCTTCTTCTTCATCTCTCATCATGGATGGCCTCCCAATAATTCTGGCATTGGTCTTCTTGACCCTTTCTTTCCTCTTCTTTCCTTCTACAACAGCCTCTTTGGGTTTAGATCCCAAATTTTCTTGAGTGGATGATCTGCCTTTAGCATTGGAACTCTTTTGGCTGGAGCTTTTCTGTTCATCCCTGGCCTTGTTGAAGCTGCAGTGCCAAATTCTTTCTTCACCACTTTCTTCTTGGAAATGGCCTCATCCTCAGCAGCAACATAGTCCTCATCTTTAGAATCAGATGTTCTCTTCTTCCTTGTTCTAGTAGCTGCCTTGGGCAAGTTACTAGGTGTGCTTCTGCTACCCTCATCATAGCTGCTCGAGGGACTAGTGCCCTCACTCATCTGAACCTGTTCCTCTGACTTGTTCTGGCTGTCACTTTGATCAGACATCTTTAGGCAAGCAACTGACAGCAGATCCTGTGAATAGGTTGTAGATGAGGTAGAGTAGATGAGCATCACAAAGTACAGAGGTTTTGCAAAACAATTGACTCAAAAACTTAGTTTTAATTTTCCACAGAAAGCATTTCGGAGCTACCGATTTGTAAACTCGGTGATACCGAAGCAACTTTTGGAACCTAAACTAGTGAACTCGGTCAAACCGAGTCACAGTTCGGTGGCATCGAGACTGCTAGAGTTTCAAAGCGAATCAAACTCGGTCACACCGATTTGCAATTCTCGGTCAGACCAAAAACCGCATGTGCAATGGCCTAAGCCAAATCGGTGAGACCGATTTCAACAACTCGGTCGGTCCGAGATGAGTTTGGCGGAAACCTAACCCTAAATTTTCAAATCAAATCTAATCTACTGGATGTATTAGCTGGACAGGATGATTTCATACTTGGCAAGAATCATGGCAATGCAATGTGCTAGGAATCATAGTTTAAGAATAGCACAAAGTGTCAACTTCATACCCTATTCCAGTGGTGAACTTGCTATGGCGGCAACGGCGGGGCAAATAGCCGTTGACGGCGGAGGAGACTAGCGGCGGGAGGTCGCTAGTGACAAAAAGACGATCAGGAGACCCTAAGAGGCAGAGTAGGTTATGCGCAGGCGAAAGGTTTCAGAAAAATTTCCAAAATTTGACCTGTTGGTATATATAACCCGACCCTGTCGGTGTGACCGAGTGGAACAACTCGGTGGCACCAAGATGCAAAACTATGAGCAGTTATTGCAACTCGATGTGACCGAAAGGTTCTAATCGGTTGCACCGAGATGAAAACCTAGATCAACTTAGTGAACTCGGTGTGACCGAAATGGATTTCTCGGTCAGACCGAAATGCACAAAGAGGTTTTGGAAGTTTAAGTCTATGACAAATCGGGGACTCCGAGTGCTCCTCACACAGAGTGGTTTGAATCTGACTTGATCAAACTTTGTGATGTAGCATGAATAGATTTTGAGATGAGAAAAGCATAGATATCTAGAGAAGGTTCTTAGGCATTCCTGTTCATCCACTTGGTCAAAAGAAGCCAAACATACATAACAACAAGTGGATGTCCTCGAATGAATAAAATATGCAAACGACATGCTCACACAATAAAATGGCAAATGAAATATGTGACAAAGCATGCACAACCAATTCTAGCATCTATCAAACAATTGGCGATGACTAGGTCATCTATATATGAGTATATTGACTTAGGAGTCAAATGAGAACATTTGATCATAGGTCATACTCATCGTTTAAGCACAAGTGGGGTTACCACTTTTTCATAAAGCATTGTTGTGTTCACACCATTAGAGTTGCTTTAGCTCAATTCTTTAGAGTTAAGCTCCCCCTAGATGTGATATCCCCCCTAAGAGGTATGAACTAACCTTGGGTTTTGTCAATGATGACTTCATGTAGGTGTTGAAGATGTGGATGCTCAATGTTGATGTAGATCATTCGGAGCAACCATTGGAGTGAGTTGCACTTTCAATACCTACACGGGTTAGTCCCACAAGGAACAAGCAAGGATATCCATAGACATAGAGTGATGCACACACAAGATGATGTCCATGAAAGCATTAGGTTACCTTGTTCCTCGTCTTACCAACAAGAGGGTTTGTGACTCCTTGGACTAGTGCAAGATATGGAAGTTGTTTGCACTTGTCCTTGCCAAAATGATAAGAGTGAAGTATGTTGGCGGAGTCACCCTCAAGAACTCTCTAGTTCTTCTTCTTTGGGATCCACATCATCTTGATGGGAATCCTTGGAGTTGTAGTCGTACTTGATGAAGTAGAACTTGATGTAGTCTTGGGAACCCACTTGACCAAGGCCTTAGGAGCTTCTTCAAATGCATCAATCTCCTCTTGAAGCTTGTCCTTGCCTTTTTGCTTGTGGTCTTGTGGTGGAAGATCATCTTGAGCTTGTGTTCCTTTGAAAGAAGTAGGATCGTACTTCTCTTGTTGAGGAACAAACTTCGTCTTGGGGTATTGATCTTCTTCCCACTCAACTCCATTGGCATTGAACTTTCGTTCAAAACCAACACCTTCATTCTTCCGATGCCTTCCTTGCTTGCGTACAATCTCCTCGAATTGCTTACTTCCGGCAAGGCTCTTGTAAACACCTTTCTCTATAATTCCCTTCAATAAGCTATTTTCTTGCTCAAGTATAACTTGGCTAAGAGAATCATTAGTGGAATCAAGAGAACTACTAGAAGCAACATCACTGGATTTAGCATGATTATTGTTACTACTAGAAGAAGAATCTTTCTTGTTCTTGTTACTAGACTTGACTTGTGGCATGTAAGTAGATAAACGCTTGGCAATGTAAGAAAAACTTTTCCTGCGAAGATCATCATTGATTGCCTTTAAAAACTCATGCTCTTGCTCAAGGTTGAGCTTTTCAAACCGTAACTTCTCATGAGTCTTAAAAAGTTCTCGATGATCTTCCAAGATAGTTTCATGAGCTAACTTAAGAGTGTTTAGTTCTTTAGTTGGGCGCTCAATCTTCTCCTTATCATTGTCATTCGTTTTAGCATCATTAATTGACATTTCATCAAATTATTCATCACTAGAGTTGTCAACAAGTAAATCGTCATCACCTAACAAGTCGTCTTCATCACTATTGAAATCAACATACTCGGGGTGTGATACCTTTGGGCCTTTAGCCATGAAGCATCTTCCAATTCCTTCATTTGGTGAGTCAAATATGTCATAGGAGTTGGTTGACACAAGTGCTAGACCAGCAACACCTTCATCTTGAGTATATTCGGAGTCGGAGTGATAACTTCTCTCGGAGTGATGGTCAGAGTCAGAGCCGGATATCCATTCACCAACATGAGCTTGATGTCTTTGTTTTGTGTAGCTGTCGGCGTTCTGGGAATGGGGGTCCCCAGACTTGCCTACCTGCGGCCTGCGGCGTGGCTCAAGGGGCGGCCCAGCGCGGCCCATTTTCATCAGCACGAGCTCAAGACCCTCGTGAGGGGCCAAGCCTCACGGGGTGGGCAACAGGAGGCTTCCTCAGGCACGGCCTCGTCAGGCTGGCTCGTGAGGAGGCGGAGAGATCAAGGCGGGGTACCTCACGAGGTGCCCATGACGCAAGCCATGACGACCAAAGCCAGGCGGGCGCCAGGCGGGCACCAGCCTGCGCAGAGTCCTTGTTTCCTCTTTGGTGTATAGGGAGCAAGCGTAGGCAAGAGTATCAAGCAAAGGCAACCATTTCGGTGCAAGAAGACCAAGACCAGCAGAACGGCAGGATGGAGGTCATCATGGAGCCCAAGCCGGCGTCACCACCAGAGCCTTTGGCAGGCGATGACCAACTTTAGTCAGGATAAGTGTACTAGATGTTCCCCTTCAAAATGGCCAATTGTTGGCGCCCTTCCCGCTCAATATTGGGAAGATGCCCAGGGCCTTTGCCTATAAATCGGACTAGCCACCCACAAGGTAGAGGCATCGGATCCTCATCTCGAAGCCAGTAGAAAGAGAGACTGAACTCCCCCTTGTAGTTCATCGCACCAGCCAAGAACAGACCCTCTCGAGGCTGTTCTTCCTTGTATTGTTCATCATCAGCCCAAGAGGCAATCCACCACACCACACACTGGAGTAGGGTATTACACCACAATGGTGGCCTGAACCAGTATAAACTCTGTGTCTCTTGTGTTGTTCCTTTGATTGCTTAGATCATAGCGAGGCGGTGAGGTGCAGGTAGGTAGTGGGCGAGATCTCCGCGCGCACCCCAGTGTTCAAACCTAGAGGGTCTGTCGGAACCCGAAATCCGACATTTGGCGCGCCAAGTAGGGGTGCGCCGGAATCCACCTTCTGCCGCTTTGCGTCCCGTCGCATTGTCATCATCATGTCTGGTGACCAGGCAGGCAACCCTGATCCCTAGGCGGCCTGGCCCGCCCACGCAGAGCCGCTCGCCTCGGGCAACACCATGCCCCAGGCAGCTCGCGGTCCGTAGGGCACTGCAGGCCGCGTTCGGCGCGGACAAGCAGCGACAGCTCTCACGACGCGGCAGGCGCGGTCGGCAGCGAGGGCCTCCCACCATGCTGCGGCCACGGTGCCGTACACCCGACGGGAGCAGGCGAACTCAAGGGCCGCGCTCACAGTGTCCCGAGAGCTACTGCAATGCAGGCTACTGGAAGGGGTCACGACGTGCTGCTAGAGCGGGTGGCGGAGCTCCTGGGCTTCGCCGCCTCGGGGGCTCCCCCCTTCTGCACCCAACTCCCACCTCAGGTCCAGGGTGGCCCGCACGGGGGCTCCATGCACGCCCGTGCAGCCCCAAGCGGACTCCAAGGACACCCCAACGCCAGCCAGGCCATCAGCACCGGGCCAGCAGCGGCGCTGCCTCCGCCCCTGGCCATCGAAGGAGGACTCGCCACAACCCATGGCCCCGGTGGGCCGCCGCACTACCACCCCCAGGCGGGCGCCTCAAGCAGCACTGCATGGCACGTGGGGCGCTACAGCGCGGCCTTCGAAATGGCGGCCCCAGAAGAGTACGTGCCCCACATGATGGACCAAGGGCGCGCGCATGAGGACGAACAAGGCTCGCTCCTCAGCCCAAGCTGGGGGGACGAGGCACCAGAAGCTAAGCTCTTCCAGGAGCCCCGGGAAGGCCCCGCCAGCTACGCTGGAAACAACGATTATCAGGTACCACTTATTCCTCAGGAGCCGGCATACGCCAACCATGGATCGCAGGAGGCGCAGGTCACCACAACGGGCCGCTGCCCCACTCCCGCAGCTTCCTACCCCTCAGGAGGAGGGCGCTGGGGGCTGCAGGAGAGGGGCCAAGATCCGACATCACCACTGTGGCGTTCGGAGCAAGGCGTCCTCAGGAGGTAGGCCCTCTGCTGGGGAGGTGCCTCAGGGCCTGCCCCTGGCAGAGGACATGTGGTCGTCGGGGGAACCGCTGGCGACCGCTCTACCCCATCGGCGGCGTCCTGGTTTTCGGTCGTCGTCGGTGGCACTAGAGTGCAGCGCAAGGCGGGGCCCTCGTCTGGCGATATGAAGCAAGGCCGGTACCTGTGAAGAAGGCCCAGTGCCTGTGAAGCTCTCCGCCCCGTGACACTCTCACGTAATAATGAGTGGGGCTGTACACGCCCCGGAGTCTCAGGGGTGCCGGCCTCAGGCCCTGGGGCTCCCTCCCACGCCCAGTGGCAGCACTTAGCTCCGCGCTGGTGAGAAGACGTCCAAGACTAGACTAGGTGTCGGACGCGGCCTTTTTTCTGCTTTCGTTGCTTTTCCCCTTGGTTGTTGTTTTCCCCCGTTGAATTTAAGTTGGATTTTGAGCTCGAAGATTTGCGTGTGTTCGGGGAAGGGGTGTTTAGTCTCGTTCGAGCAATCTCTCGCGTTCTGGTTACCACTTCGCCTCAGCTGCCTCCCTTCGCGAGCCGGGCCAGGCCAAGCTTGCGTGCAGCCCAGATTGCCGTCACCGCGCCCTCTCAGGAGGTTTTTGTTACAGGTTCGATGGGCTCGTTCAGGAGACGCTCGAGGCACCACAGCCCTCCGCATGCTGACTCAAGGCCCACGCGGGTCGAAGGTAAACAAGCCAGCCAGCTCGTCACAAAGTTAGTCGCTTGGCGCAGGCGTACGGGTGATATTGCATCTACTAATACGCTGAATGCGAGTTTTTACATGAGGGGCTCCCCCTCCCAAAATGCTCTTACAACCTTCAGGGCAAGGCCAGAACTCTATCTGCGTAGGGTAAAGAAGCAGGGATAACACGCGGTCAATCGGATAAATCCCCCAATGCATCCTCAGGAGCGCCTCCCGAATCTTCGCTGGCGTCGCTGGCCTCACCGTCGTTCTCCGCGCAGCCGGCAGCGGCGTCAGGGCCATTCACCATGTCACCTTCATCAGCAGCCACGACCGCGTCGTCGTTATAGGAAGCGAAGGCCCTGACAAGGGCATCCACGTTGTCTTCCACCCAGCGCGCCAGGTCGCCCCGGACGGCCTGGGGTACTGGGGCGATGGCGGCGTCAAAGTCGAAGTTGGGGTCCATGTTCTGAAGGTAGCTGAAGACACGAGAGAAGGCGCGCCCGAGCAGGGCGCAGCTCCTCTCCTCCACCAGCCTGTTGGCTCCGACCGACCGCGCCTCCAGCCGTGTCACCACATCGGTGAAGAACTAAAGATTGCCAACATAGTTGACTGCGTGGGGCTCGTCAACAGCCGCCTCGCAGATGTTACCCAAGGCTGCATTGGCTCTCTCCCGGAGTGTGGTGAGCATGGGGCCATGCTCGTGCTCCAGAAGTCGCCGCTGGCGTATCTCGTCCTTGTTCTGCCGCACAACAGCCTCAGCCTCGTCCACCCGCTGGCGGAGAAGAAGCACCTCGGCACGGGAGGTTGTCAGCCCCTCCTGCGCCACGTCGAGGGCGGCCCGGGAAGCGTCGGCCCGCCGCGTCACTTCCTCCAGCTTGGCCCTCAGGGCAGCGGTCCTGCCTTCAGCCTCGACCCGGATCAACCCCTCTCCTCGAACTCGCGCTCAAGGTTCAAGCGGGTCATCACCACCCCGCGTTCAATCTCTTCTAGGACTCGGGCCTCGCGCACAGCAACGTCATCCTCCGCCTGTGTCACCAAGCGTTCTCTCGTCTCCAGACGTTCGAGATCACGCGCGTGCTCAGCAGCTTCCAGCGCCAGTGCCTCCTCACGCCTCAGGAGCTCTGCCTGGTCGACCGAAGCCACCTTCATCGATGCAAGGGCCGTCTCGCGCAGCTCCACCTGCTGCTCCAGGGAGTGGCACCGGGCCAAGAGATCCCCCGCCCGCTCCTCCGACGCCTCGCGCCGCCGGTCAGCCTCTCGGGCCTCCTCGATGGCTCGAGAACGAGCCTCCCGAGAGGCCGCCAGCAACGCCTCGACCTCCTCGTTGTCGAGGTCACGCTGGTGGCGTGCAAGGGCAATAGCCGCCTTCAGCTTGCACCTCTCTTCAGCCAGGCGTAGGCCCTCAGCCTCAAGGCGGGCATCTTCATCAGCAAGCTCTTCACCAAGCCGGCTCACCGCCTCAGCCGCCCTCCGGAGAAACCCTTGGCGAAGAACGCGACGCCTCCGGGCGCGCTCGAGCATGTCTTATGCGTCGTCCTCCGCCACAAGTAAGCGCGGGGGCCGCGAATCAGCACTCCCTCTCTGGGCAGGGGGCTGGGGGCTGGTACCCTTGCGATGGCCGGGCACGCCTCGCCAGAAGCCCGGCCAGGAGCCAGCCCATCCCCAAATGAAGAGCGCATGGCCGACCTCAGCCAATCGCCATCCACGATCAGACGTGAAGCCCAAGGTAGGCTGGCTATGCCCCGAGAAGGCTCGCGAAGGAGGGTCGTGAGGCGCGCAGGGCCGCGATGCACCGGCTCACCTCTCCGGCCGGCTTCACCGCAAGGGCTCCGCTGGAACTCGGAGCGCTCGAAGACGGTGGAGAGGGCGGAGCCTTGGGGGATGGCTCGTCAACCATCTCCATGAGCTCGGCAGGAAGGGCCCTGCAGAGCAAGGATCAGCCAAAGCAACGGGAGGATCAGGAGCTAGGAAAGGGGAAGGCTTACTCATCAACAGCGAAATACTTCTGGCGCTTCAGCAGGCGGTAAGGGTAATCGTCACCCAAGGCCTCCCTTTTCCTCCGGAGAGCCTCGAAGTCCATGCAGAAGCGACCCAGAAGTTGAGCGCAGGGATCAGCCTACGACGAGGAAGAAGCGTCAAGACGTCCAGCGTCTGGTGCGTCATCCTGATGCACGCCGCCGGTCGCCTCACCAAGAAGGATAGCTGGGCCCCCAGGGGCCTCAACCACGGGCGCCGTGGGCAGCGGCTCAACGCCTCCAGCCGCAGCAGTACGGGCCTCAGGAGCTGCCCCCTCAGGAGTGCCGCCTGGCGTCGTCACTCCGGCGGGGGCCCCCTCAGCCTCCGGCGGCCCATGCCTCCCTGCTCCGCCACTCGAGGAAGGACCACCGTGGGCGACTAGAAGGACAGTCACCATCACTGGGTTCTCACGAGGCCCCATGAGGCCAGCAGGGTGCATCCCCCATTCATCGAAGCCAGGCATCTACTTCACAAAGTTGCCCCTGTTCGAGCAAAGGTACAACAAAGCCCCTCCTTGTCGGACGCTGCCGGGGGAAGGGTCCCCAGTCAAGACCAAGAGCATCTTCCTCAGCGCTTCGGGCGTCAGGTCCTCCTCCTGGAGCCTCATGCGATCTTCACACCCGCTGAAGGCCCACATCTGGCGGGAGTGGCGCTGGAGAGGAGCAATGTGGCGTAGCAGGAACTCCTTCACCACCTTGGGTGCCGTCACACCGAGCGCCCTCAAGAGCGCAAAGCGATGCCAGACGAAGATGAGCCGGGGGCTCATGAGCGTCTCCTTGCCCCAGCCTGAATTGGGGACAGCGGGCGATGTTGGCTCCGAAAGCAGGGGGTTGGGCACCCCTACATCCACGTACAGCCACCGCTCGCGGAACCCAGGCACGGACAGAGGAAGGCTGAAATCAATCCCTGAAGCCGCTGTTTTTGGTCGGCAATGAAGCTCACACACCCTGAGCATTGGGTGGGAACGACGAGGCGCAGAGAGAAGAAGTGGCACAGCAAAGCAACCGAAGGAGGGATGCCCATCATCGCCTCGCAGACGAAGGCGAAGACGGCAAGAAGAGTAATGGATTCAGGACCCAAATGCATCATATGGATCTGGTGGTGGGAAAGCATAGCGTTGAAGAAATCGGAAAAGGGGGGAACCAATCTCGCCCACAGGGCGTCAGCGAAGTACTGGACCTAGGTGACCACCCTGTCGATGGAGAAGTGGGATGCAGGCCAGGCCGTCGTCCTCCCGCACTCATTGAAGATGGTGGCCAGAGCAGAGCTGACCTTGCCCAGGCCTTCTCGGTTGAGTATGATCGATCGATCGACGGCGGGGGCCGCCGACAGCGGCGAGCGAAGCGGAGGCACCGGTTTCTTCCCTTTTTCCCTTCTTCGTCGGAGCCATGGCAACAGGAAGAGGGAGGATTCGAGATTGGATTGGAAGCAGAGACTAGAGCTCGAGAGGAGGAAGAGCAGGGGACGGTCGAGCGGTGAAAGGAGGAAAGACTGTGTGCAACCACGGGTCCGCCTAGCTGGGTGCAAAATGAGGAGTCGTGGGGGAACAGGGCCGCCCACGTCCAATCAACCGCCACGTGGCGCCCGAGATCGCAGGCTGTTAGGGCCCGCGGCACTTCGCACTTACCCCTTCGCTTCTCTGCTCAGTCAAGTCCGGGCGCGCCTTGGGTCCGGGGGCTATTGTTGGTTTTCTGGGAACGGGGGTCCCCAGACATGCCTGCCTGCGGCATGTGGTGTGGCTCAAGGGGCGGCCCGGCGCGGCCCATTTTCATCAGCACGAGCTCAAGACCCTCGCGAGGCGCCAAGCCTCGCGGGGTGGGCGACAGAAGGCTTCCTCAGGCACGGCCTCGTCAGGCTGGCTCGCGAGGAGGCGAAGAGATCAAGGCGGGGTACCTCACGAGGTGCCCATGACGCAAGCCATGACGATCAAAGCTAGGTGGGCGCCAGGCGGGCGCCAGCCTGCGCAGAGTCCTTGTTTCCTCTTTGGTGTATAGGGAGCAAGCACAGGCAAAAGTATCAAGCAAAGGCAGCCATTTCGGTGCAACAAGACCAAGACCAGCAGAACGGCAGGATGGAGGTCATCGTGGAGCCCAAGCTAGCGTCACCACCAGAGCCTTTGGCAGGCGAGGACCAACTTTAGTCAGGATAAGTGTACTAGATGTTCCCCTTCAAAATGGCCAATTGTTGGCGCCCTTCCCGCCCAATATTTGGGAAGAGTCCCAGGGCCTTTGACTATAAATAGGACTAGCCACCCACAAGGTAGAGGCATCAGATCCTCATCTGGAAGCCAGTAGAAAGAGCGACTGGACTCCCCCTTGCAGTTCATCGCACCAGCCAAGAACAGACCCTCATGAGGTTGTTCTTCCTTGTATTGTTCATCATCAGCCCAAGAGGCAATCCACCACACCACACACTAGAGTAGGGTATTACACCTCAATGGTGGCCTGAACCAGTATAAACTCTGTGTCTCTTGTGTTGTTCCTTTGATTCCTTAGATCATAGCGAGGCGGTGAGGTGCAGGTAGGTAGTGGGAGAGATCTCCGTGTGCACCCCAGTGTTCGAGGCTAGAGGGTCTGCCGGAACCCGAAATCCGACAGTAGCTCTTTGATGATTTGTCCTTCCTTTCCGAATCCTTGCTTCTTTGGGATGTTCTTCGTTCATAATGATCATATCTACTCTTCCTCTCTCTTGGCGGTGATTCTTATCTTCTACTTCTTATTTTTGGAGAATCTTCTCTTCTTTTGTAGGGAGCCGTACACTCATTAGAATAGTGTTCGGGTCTTCCACAATTGTAGCAATTGCTCTCATGACTAGAAGATCTTTTGTCATTGTAGGACCTTGACTTGGAACTTCTTTCCTTGCTTCTACTCTTGTAGAACTTGTTGAAGTTCTTCACCATTAGACTCAATTATTCATTGAAGGTTTGTTTCTCACTTGATGATGTGGGAGCTTCACATGAGGCTTTGTAAGCACCACTTGACTTGTTGTGGAGCTCTTCCTTATCCTTGACTGACATCTCATGAGCAACAATTCTTCCAATGACCTCTGTTGGTTTGAGATCTTTGTAATTGGGCACCATTTGGATCAATGTGCACACGGTATCATATTTTCCATCCAAGGCTCTTAGGATCTTCTTGATGATGAATTTGTCGGTCATCTCTTCACTCCCTAAGCCGGCAATCTCATTTGTGATGAGAGCAAGCCTAGAGTACATTTCAGCGATGCCTTCACCATCCTTCATTTTGAACTTGTCAAGTTGACTTTGAAGCACATCCAATTTGGATTCCTTGACAGAGTCGGTACCTTCGTGCATATCAATCAAAGTATCCCATATTTCCTTTGCATTCTCAAGACGGCTGATTTTGTTGAATTCTTCGAGGCACAATCCGTTGAAGAGAATATCACAAGCTTGAGCATTGTATTACAGCATCTTCAACTCTTCCGCAGTAGCTTCACGGTTTGGTTCTCTCCCATCAAAGAATTCACCTTGAAAGCCAATACACACAATAGCCCAAATGGCGGGGTTATGTACAAGAATATGCATTTTCATCTTATGCTTCCAACTAGCAAAATTAGTACCATCAAAGTAAGGACCTCTATGGTGGTAATTTCCCTCGCTAGACGCCATACTCTCCTAGGTTGTGAGACCAAGGCTATGACCACCAAAAGCTATGGAAATCAAGGCAAATGGAGACCAAAGCTCTGATACCAATTGTAGGATCAAAAGTATGTCTAGAGGGGGGTGATTAGACTACTTGACCAAATAAAAATCTAGCCTTTTCCAATTTTAGTTCTTGGCAGATTTTAACAACTTAGCACAAGTCAAGCAATCTTAACACAATTCAAGAAAGCATGCAAAGAGTATATAAGCAGCGGAAAGTAAAGCATGCAACTTGCAAGAATGTAAAGGGAGGGGTTTGGAGAGTGCAAACGCAATAGGAGACATAGATGTTTTTGTCGTGGTTCCAATAGTTGGTGCTATCGTACATCCAAGTTGATGGAGACTTCAACCCACGAAGGGTAATGCCTGCGCGGGTCCATGGAGGGCTCCACCCACGAAGGGTCCACGAAGAGGCAACCTTGTCTATCCCACCATGGTCGTCGCCCACGAAGGACTTGCCTCACTAGGGTAGATCTTCACGAAGTAGGCGATCTCCTTACCCTTACAAACTCCTTGGTTCAACTCCACAATCTTGATGAAGGCTCCCAAGTGACTCCTAACCAATCTAGGAGGCACCACTCTCCAAAAGGTAATAGATGGTGTGTTGATGATGAACTCCTTGCTCTTGTGCTTCAAATGATAGTCTCCCCAACACTCAACTCTCTCTCACGGGATATGAATTTGGTTGAAAGAAGATTTGAGTGGAAAGCAACTTGGGGAAGGCTAGAGATCAAGATTCATGTGGTAGTAATGGAATATCTTGACCTCAACACAAGTGTAGGTGGTTCTCTCTCAGAAAATATATGTTTGAAGTGTAGGCGTGTTCTGATAGCTCTCTCCACGAATGAAGAGTGGGTGGAGGGGTATATATAGCCTCCACACAAAATCTAACCGTTACGCACAACTTACCAAACTCGGTGGGACCGAATCATGAAACTCGGTCAGACCGATTTAGTTCATAATGTGACCGTTAGGTATTTCGGTGGGACCGACATGTTAACTCGGTGGGACCGATATCATTAGGGTTAGGGCATAAGGTAATCTCAGTGACACCGATTACACAAACTCAGTAAGACCGATTTTGGTAATAAGCTAACCAGAGAGTTGGTCAGGTAAACTCGGTGGGACCAATTCGCTCATTCGGTTGGACCGAAACCTTACGAAGGGGAAACAGAGAGTTTGCATTGCAATCTCGATGGGACCGATCGCTCATCTCGGTTTGACCGAAATGTTACGAAGGGAAACAGAGAGTTTGCAATCCCATATTGGTGATACCGAGATCCCTATCGGCGAGGCCGAAAAGACTAGGGTTTCTGGTAGTGGCTATGTCAATTGAACTCGGTGGCGCCGGATAGAAAGTTTTGGTAGGGCCGAGTTTGACTTTTGGTTTGGTACATATGTGGATGTGAGAAAGTAGTTGACGGTTTTTGGAGCATATCACTAAGCACTTTGAGCAATAAACTCATTAAGCAACACCTCACCCCCTCTTAATAGTATTGGCTTTCCTATGGACTCAATGTGATCTTGGATCACTAAAAGTAAAATGTAGAGTCTTGTGCTTTGAGCTTGAGCCAATCCATTTGTCCTTAGCATTTTGAGGGGTACACATTTCTCATCCATGCCATGCGAAACATTGAGCTTTCCTGAAATATTTATCTTGAAATATGTCACATCCCTAGTCCTATTAATGCCTAGTGCTAGCATCTAGTGTTGCATCATGTTTAAATTTTAGTTAAACCTGAAATGGGGATTGCCTAAACTCTAGCATCAAAGGAATCCACTAGGTTCAACTAAAATATTTTCAGTAAATCCAAATGGCTTTAAAAAATGTTCATCATTTATGGGAAATGTTGTAAATAGTAACCAGAGGTGATGCACATTTTTCCATGACATATTTGGGCTCTGAATTAAACCATATGGTATTCTCGGCATTTAAATTCTATAAAATATTTTAAATGCTCAAATAATCATAAACTTAAATGTTTGTTGTTGGATGTTTTCCAAACAGTGGGCTTGAGCAAGTTTCATGATTTCTGGGATAGTATTAGTATTTTTAATAAAGCCCTAAAGACTACAGAATAATAGAAAAACAAAAACAATTAGAAGAGAGGGAGAGAAGGAATTACCAGACTTACCTGTCCCGGCCCAGCTCCTGTGCTGGCCCACCTGCGGCCCAGCCCACCACCAGCCTCCCTGTTGTCTTCCTCCCTGCCAGGAGGACGGGCGCGTGCCCGACACGCGCGCACCGCCGTGCGGCCACCTCCACCCTGCTTGCCTACGTCCTCAACGCCTGGACGTATCCAACACCGCCACGCACGTCCCTGGAACCCCCTCGCACTCTCCCTCGTCCCCATCTCCCTCTCTGTCTCTCTCTCCCGCGATCGCCGTGACCGCCCGAGAACGCCGACGAGCACCCCCGTGACCACCGGCCACCCCTCGCCCTCCGTTGAGCCTAGAGGCTCAGCCGCAACCTCTTCTCCCTCCTCGCCGAGCTACACGAGCCAGGACGGCCCCAAGACGACGCCTGTGGCCTTCTTCCCCGATCACGGCCGTCGGATGCCGCCATCCGATTCGCCGTCTTCGCCGCCTCCTCGAGTCTGCTGAGCTCCGCTTCGACCTCGCCGTGAGCTCCTCTACCGAACCCCTCTCTCCTCGCCGTAGATCCCCTTCTCTAGCTCCGCTGACCAATGCGGCCGAAGCTCGCCGCCGCCGTGCCTCGTCGCCAGCGTGGATAGAGCCTCAATAGCTCGAAGCCAAGCACACCGCTGTGCTCAGCACGGCTCCAGGAGCCCGTAGCGCCCACTAGCTCCCCCTACCTTGCACCGTAGCGCCGAACCCGTCGTTGCTCGAGCTCCGGCCGCCGCCACGAGCTCGACTCCGGCGAGCTCACTTCACCGCAGCCTCTCTCGCTTGCTCCAATGGGTGCGCGAGAGTGCCAGTTCTCTGTAGGTGGTCTCAGCCGCTAATTTGGTCGACGGAGGGGAAAATCCGAGCCCCTCCGCCGTCTCGGCCTCGCCGGCGACTCGACGCCGGTGGGATTGACCCCGCTGACCGTTGACTGGGTGGGCCCAGTTTGACCCCCTGGGTCACTGACGTGTGGGCCACCCTTGTTAATTATTACTTAGGTTAGTTTAGCGCTAATTAACCTAGATTAGTGCTTAACCTAACACTAACTAACTCTGTTTAGTTAGTTAACTAACCACTGACATGTGGGTCCCATAGGTCAGGTTTGACCTGGCCGACCCAGTTGACCGCTGACATCCCAGTGACGTCATGCTGACGCAGTAAGTCATTTTCTGGATTTAAGTTAATTTAGGAAATTCCAGAAAATAGTGCTAACTTCTAAAAATCATAGAAATTCAACCGTAACTCCAAATCAAACAAATTATATATGAAAAATGATCAGAAAAATCCAATCTATCCATCCGTACCATTTTCATGCACGTTAGAACAACTTATAGCTGCTGATCAGGTCAAATCAATTAAATGGCATTTAAACTCTCACATATGGAGTTTGAATTTGAACCTAGTGTTCAAACCAACCCCATTTAACTTGTTGCTAGATGCATTAGGCAAATCAACAGCATATTGCCATGGCATCTTCATGCATCATATTGTTGCATGGCATTGATTGTGTTTCTCCTTTGTTTGTCGGTGTTTGTCCCCTCTTAGTAGACGACGTACCGACGATGAGTTCGATGACACCGATGAAGAACTATATTATCTTCAGAAGTGCCAGGCAAGCAAAACCCCCTTGTTCATTCCGATACCATCCTACTCTCTCGCTCCTACTCTCTTTTATTGCATTAGGACAACAACGATTCATTTGTTACTTGCTGCGGTAGCTGAACCCCTTTATCCTTTGCATGACCTGTCATTGCCACAGTAAATAGATGAAACCCACTAGCATGAGTAGGAGTTGTTTAAGCCCTGTTGTGCCTACTCATTCATGCTTGTTTGTCATGCCTGCTACTGCTTAGAGTTGAGTCAGGTCTGATTCATCGGGGATGAATCAGAGGTGTGTGAACATGTCCTACTATGTGTGAGCTAAGTGTGTGAACATGATTTGGTAAAGGTATCGGTGAGAGGCCATGTAGGAGTACATGGTGGGTTGTCTCATTGAAGCCGTCCTCAGGAACTGAGTTCTGTGTTTGTGATCCATGATTCAGCTACTACCATGCATTGGGCCCTGAACTATGACCCCGCTCGACTTCTTATTCACCCTTGTCCTCTGTCCAGGAGTTGCAAGTAGTTTCTGGTGTTTGTAGTATGCTGGAGGCCGTGCGCAGCGCTGACCGGAGGGGTGGGCTGTGATGCGGTAGGCACGTGGCCGGGTATACCGGGCGCCCGTTTGGTGTCACGGAACCCTGTACACATCGTTCGGGGCCGTATGTGGAAACCTCGGCCGGACTCCCTGCGGATGGAACCTGAATAGGCGATAAACCTGGACTAGAGACTTGAATGTTTAGGTAGGTCGTGGTCTACACCCACGTCGGCTTTCGCTTGAAGTCTGCCGAGCACATGTCGTGTGCAGACGCTAAGTGGTGGAAACATGTATGAAGAAGTACACCCCTACAGGGTTAACATCATCTATTCGAATAGCCGTGACCGCGGTAAAGGACTTCTGGGTTGCCTATAACAGTTCATAGACAAGTGAAAGTGGATACTTTAAAATGCGCAAGATAAGCGTGAGTGCTATGGATGGCGTTCTCGTAGGGAGACGGGAGCGGATCCATAGTGGTGTATTGGTTGGGGAATATGTGGACTCGTGTGTGCCACCTCAAAGAGTTACTTGCAATCGTAGTTTAGGATAGCCACTGAGTCAAAGCTGGCTTGCTGCAGTTAAACTCCACCATCCCCTTTGTTGATAATGATGCATATGTAGTTAGTTCTGATGTAAGTCTTGCTGGGTACATTTGTACTCACGTTTGCCTATTTTATGTTTTTGCAGAGAGACTTCAGTCTCACTAGTAGTTCCACGTGGACTTCAACGTTTAGCTTGTTACCTCAGCTACGATCTTGTGCCCTCGGCAGGATCTTATAGATAGTCAGGCTTCTCAGCCTTTTCCATTTGTAGATGTCTGTACTCAGACATGTTAAGCTTCCGCTTGTGCATTGACTTGTATGCTCTGAATGTTGGGTCATGAGACCCATGTTTGTAATATCTCGCTCCTCGGAGCCTATTGAATAAAATACTTGAGTTGTAGAGTCATGTTGTGATGCCATGTTGTATTTGCACATATCGAGCATATTGTGTGTATGTTATTGAAATGCTTGGTATGTGTGGGATCTGACTATCTAGTTGTTTATCCTTAGTAGCCTCTCTTACCGGGAAATGTCTCCTAGTGCTTCCACTGAGCCATGGTAGCTTGCTACTGCTCCAGAACACTTAGGCTGGCCGGCATGTGTCCTTCTTCGTTCCTGTGTCTGTCCCTTCGGGGAAATGTCACGCGATGAGTACCAGAGTCCTGTTAGCCCTCTACAGCCCGGTTTACCGGAGTCCTGCTAGCCCAGTTGCTACAGCCCGGATTCACTCGCTGATGACCGACACGTTCGTTGTTGGGTCATGTATGCCTGTCCCTGTAAGTTAGTGCCACTTTGGGTTCACGACTAGCCATGTCAACCCGGGTTCTTTGTCATATGGATGCTAGCGGCACTATCATATACGTGAGTCAAAAGGCGCAAACAGTCCCGGGCCAGGTAAGGTGGCACCCGTGGGAATACCGTGGTGAGGCCGCAAAGTGATATGATGTGTTACATGCTAGATCGGTGTGACTTAGGACCGGGGTCCTGACAAAATAGCATTATCTCAATGAGATATATGTTGTTAGGAAATATGCCCTAGAGGCAATAATAAAGTTATTATTTATTTCCTTAATTCGTGATAAATTTTTATTATTCATGCTATAATTGTATTAACCGGAAACTTAGTACATGTATGAATACATAGACAAAACCTATAGTCCCTAGTATGCCTCTACTTGACTAGCTCATTAATCAAAGATGGTTATGTTTCCTAACCATACACATGTGTTGTCATTTGATGAACGGGATCACATCATTAGGAGAATGATGTGATGGATATGACCCATTCGTTAGCTTAGCATTATGATCGTTAGAGTTTCATTGCTACTGCTCTCTTCATGACTTATACATGTTCCTCAGACTATGAGATTGTGCAACTCCCGAATACCAGAGGAACACTTTGTGTGCTACCAAACGTCACAACGTAAATGGGTGATTATAAAGGTGCTCTACAGGTTTCTCCGAAGGTGTTTGTTGGGTTGGCATAGATTGAGATTAGGATTTGTCACTCCGTGTTTCGGAGAGGTATCTCTGGGCCCTCTTGGTAATGCTCATCACTGTAAGCCTTGCAAGCAATGTGACTAATGAGTTAGTTGTGGTATGAAGCATTACGGAACGAGTAAAGAGACTTGCCAGTAACGAGATTTAACTAGGTATGATGATACCGACGATCGAATCTCGGGCAAGTAACATACCGATGACAAAGGGAAACACGTATGTTGTTATGCGGTTTGACCGGTAAAGATCTTCGTAGAATATGTGGGAGCCAATATGAGCATCCAGGTTCCGCTATTGGTTATTGACTGGAGATATGTCTCGGTCATGTCTACATATTTCTCAAACCCGTAGGGTCCGCACGCTTAACGTTCGATGGCGATTTGTATTATGAGTTTATGTGATATGATGTACCGAAGCTTGTTCGGAGTCCCGGATGAGATCACGGACATGACGAGGAGTCTCGAAATGGTCGAGAGGTAAAGATCGATATATTCGAAGGCTATATTCGGACATCACAAAGGTTCTGAGTGATTCAGGTATTTTTTGGAGTACCGGAGAGTTATGGGAATTCGCCGGGGGAAGTAGTGGGCCGTAATGGGCCATACAGGAAAGGAGAGAAGGACCTCAAGGTGTGGCCGCGCGCCCACCTCCTTCCTTCTCCCCTCTTCCTCCTTCCCTTCCTTCTCCTAGTTGGAATAGGAAAGAGCGGGTGAATCCTACTTGGACCGGGAGTCCAAGTAGGACTCCCCTTTTGGTGCACCCCTCTAGGTCGGCCTCCTCTTCCTCCCTCCTTTATATACGTGGGCAGGGGGCACCCCAAAGGCACTCCAAGATTTGTCTTAGCCGTGTGCGGTGCCCCCCTCCACAGTTACACACCTCGGTCATATCGTTGTAGTGCTTAGGCGAAGCCCTGCGCCGGTAACTTCATCATCACCGTCACCATGCCGTTGTGCTGACAGAACTCTCCCTCGGCCTTAGCTGGATCTAGAGTTCGAGGGACGTCATCGAGCTGAACGTGTGATAAACATGGAGGTGTCGTACGTTCGGTGCTAGGATCGGCCGGATCGTGAAGACATACGACTACATCAACCGCGTTGATATAACGCTTCCGCTTTCGGTCTACGAGGGTACATGGACACATTCTCCTGCTCGTTGCTATGCATCACATAGATAGATCTTGCGTGATCGTAGGTAAAATTTTGAAATATTGCGTTCCACAACAGTGGCATCCGAGCCAGGTCTATGCGTAGATGTTATATGCACGAGTAGAACACAAAGAATTGTGGGCGATAATAGTCATACTGCTTACCAGCATGTCATACTTTGATTCGGTGGTATTGTTGGATGAAGCGGCCCAGACCGACATTACATGACCATGTTCATGAGACTGGTTCTACCGACGTGCTCCGCACACAGGTGTCTAGTTGGTGTATGTTTCTCCAATTTTAGTTGAATTGAGTTTAACTATGCCCGGTCCTTGTTGAAGGTTAAAACAGCACACTTGACGAAAAGTCGTTGAGGTTTTGATGCATAGGTAAGAACGGTTCTTACTAGAAGCCTGTAGCAGCCACGTAAAACTTGCAACAACGAAGTAGAGGACGTCTAACTTATTTTTGCAGGGCTTGCTGTGATGTGATATGGTCAAGTCATGATGTGATATAAATTGTTGTATGAGACGATCATGTTTTGTAACAAAGTTATCAGCAACTGGCAGGATCCATATGGTTGTCGCCTTATTACAATCCAATTGCCATGTAATTGTTTTACTTTATCACTAAGCGGTAGCGATACTCGTAATAACAATAGTTGGCGATACGACAACGATGCTACGATGGAGATCAAGGTGTCGCGTCATTGACGATGGAGATCATGACGATGCTTCGATGATGGAGATCATGAGCACAGGATGATGATGGCCATATCATGTCACATATTTTGATTGCATGTGATGTTTATCTTATTATGCATCTTATTTTGCTTAGTACGGCGGTAGCATTATAAGATGATCCCTCACTAAATTTCAAGGTATAAGTGTTATCCCTGAGTATGCACCGTTGCGATAGTTCGTCGTGCCGAGACACCACGTCATGATCGGGTGTGATAAGCTCTATGTTCAAATACAACGGGTGCAAGCCAGTTTTTGCACACGCATAATACTCGGGTTAAAATAGACGAGCCTAGCATATGCAGATATGGCCTCGGAACACTGAAACCGAAAGGTCGAGCGTGAATCATATAGTAGATATGATCAACATAGTGATGTTCACCATTGAAAACTACTCCATCTCATGTGATGATCGGACATGGTTTAGTTGATATCGATCACGTAATCATTTAGATGACTAGAGGGATGTCTATCTAAGTGGGAGTTCTTAAGTAATATGATTAACTGAACTTTAATTTATCATGAACCTAGTCCTGATAGTATTTTGCAAAGTATGTTGTAGATCAATAGCTCGTGTTGTAGCTTCCCTATGTTTTTTATATGTTCCTAGAGAAAAATAAGTTGAAAGATGATAGTAGCAATGATGCGGACTCGGTCCGTGATCTAAGGTTTATCCTCATTGCTGCATAGAAGAATTATGTCCTTGATGCACCGCTAGGTGACAGGCCTATAGCAGGAGCAGATGCAGACATTATGAACGTTTGGCTAGCTCAATATGATGACTACTTGATAGTTTAGTGCACCATGCTTTACGGCTTAGAATCGGGACTTCAAAGACGTTTTGAACGTCATGGAATATATGAGATGTTCCAGGAGTTGAAGTTAATATTTCAAGCAAATACCCGAGTTGAGAGAAATGAAGTCTCTAACAAGTTCTAAAGCTAAAAGATGGAGGAGAATAGCTCAAGTAGTGAGCATGTGCTCCGATTGTCTGGGTACTACAATCGCTTGAATCAAGTGGGAGTTAATCTTTTAGATAAGATAGTGATTGAAAGAGTTCCCTAGTCACCATCACCAAGTTACTGGAACTTCGTGAGGAACTATAATATGCAAGGGATGACGAAAGAAATTCCCGAGCTCTTCATGATGCTGAAATCGACGAAGGTAGAAATCAAGAAAGAGCATCAAGTGATGATGATTGACAAGACCACTAGTTTAAAGAAAAGGGCAAAGGGAAAGAAAGAGAACTTAGGGTAGAATGTCAAGCAAGTTGTTACTCCCGTGAAGAAGCCCAAAGCTGGACCTAAGCCTGAAACTCAGTGCTTCTATTGCAAAGGAAATGGTCACTCGAAGCGAAACTACCCCAAATATTTGGCGGATAAGAAGGATGGCAAAGTGAACAAAGGTATATTTGATATACAGATTATTTATGTGTACTTTACTAGTGTTCATAGCAAGCCCTATGTATTTGATACCGGTTCAGTTGCTACAATTAGTAACTCGAAACGGGAGTTGCAGAATTAACATAGACTAGTTAAGGGTGAAGTGACGATGTGTGTTCAAAGTGGTTCCAAGATTGATATGATCATCATCGCACACTCCCTATACTTTCGGGATTAGTGTTGAACCTAAATAAATGTTATTTGGCGTTTGCGTTGAGCATGAATATGATTTGACCATGTTTATTGCAATACGATTATTCATTTAAAGTCAGAGAATAATTGTTGTTTTGTTTATATGAATAAAACCTTTGATGGTCATACACCCAATGAATACAGTTTGTTGGATCTCGATCATAGTGATACACATATTCAGAATATTGATGCCAAAAGATGCAAATTTGATAATGATAGTGCAACTTATTTGTGAAACTGCCGTTTGGGTCATATCGGTGTAAAGCGCATGAAGAAACTCCATAAAGATGGACTTTTGGATCACTTGATTATGAATCATTTGATACTTGCGAATCGTGCCTTATAGGTAAGATGACTAAAACTCCATTCTCCGGAACAGTGGAACTACTTACTTACTTATTGGAAATAATACATACTGATGTATGCAGTCCAATGAGTGTAGATGCTTGTGCGGGGTATCGTTATTTTCTGACCTTCACAGATAATTTGAGCAGATATGGGTATATCTACTTAAATAAACACAAGTGGAAACATTTGAAAAGTTCAAACAATTTTAGAGTGAAGTGGAGAATCATCGTAACAACAAAATAAAGTTTCTATGATCCGATAGCTGAGGCGAATATTTGAGTTACGAGTTTGGCCTTCATTAAAACAATGTGGAATAGTTTCACAGCTCACGCCACCTGGAACACCACAACGTAATGGTGTGTCCGAATGTCATAACCACACTTTATTATATATGGTGTGATCTATGATGTCTCTTACCGATTTACCACTATCGTTTTGGGGTTATGCATTAGAGACAGCTGCATTCACTTTAAACAGGGCACCATCAAAAATCCATTGAGACGATGCCTTATGAACTGTGGTTTGGCAAGAAACCAAAGTTGTCGTTTCTTAAAGTCCGGGGTTGCAATGCTTATGTGCAAAAGCTTCAACCTGATAAGCTCAAACCCAAATTGGAGAAGTGCATCTTCATAGGATACTCAAAGGAAATTGTTGGGTACACCTTCTATCACAGATCCGAAGGCAAGATATTCGTTGCTAAGAATGGATCCTTTCTAGAGAAGGAGTTTCTCTCGAAAGAAGTGAGTGGGAGGAAAGTAGAGCTTGATGAGGTAATTATACCTTCTCCCGAATTGGAAAGTAGTTCATCCTAGAAACCAGTTCTATTGATTCCTGCACCAATTAGTGAGGTAGCTAATGATGATGATCATGAAACTTCAGATCAAGTTACTACCGTACCTCGTAGGTCAACCAGAGTACGATCTGCACCAGAGTAGTACGGTAATCCTATTCTAGAAGTCATGGACCATGATGAACCTACGAACTATGAGGAAGCGATGATGAGCCCAGATTCCACGAAATGGCTTGAGGCCATGAAATCTGAGATGGGATCCATGTATGAGGACAAAGTGTGGACTTTGGTGGACTTGTTTGATGATCGGCAAGCCATTAAGAATAAATGGATCCTCAAGAGGAAGACGGACACTCATAGTAGTGTTACTATCTACAAAGCTCGACTTGTCGCAAAAAGGTTTTCAACAAGTTCAAGGTGTTGACTACAATGAGATTTTCTCAACTGTAGCGATGCTTAAATCCATCTGAATCATGTTAGCAGTTGCCATATTTTATGAAATCTGGCAAATGGATGTCAAAACTACATTCCTTAAAATAGATATTTCTTAAAGAAGAGTTGTATATGATGCAACCAGAAGGTTTTGTCAATCCTAAAGGTACTAACAAGGTGTGCAAGCTCCAGCGATCCATCTATGCACTAGTGAAAGGATCTCGGAGTTGGAATATTCGCTTTGATGAGATGATCAAAGCATGTAGTTTTATACAGACTTGCGATGAAGCCTGTATTTACAAGAAAGTGAGTGGGAGCTCTGTAGCATTTCTAATATTATATGTGGATGACATATTGTTGATTGGAAATGATATAGAATTTCTGGGTAGCATAAAGGGATACTTGAATAAGAGTTTTTCAATGAAAGACCTCGGTGAAGCTGCTTACATATTGGGCATCAAGATCTATAGATAGATCAAGACGCTTGATAATATTTTTCAATGAGTAAATACCTTGACAAGTTTTTGAAAGAGTTCAAAATGGATTAGTTAAATAAGAAGTTCTTGTCTGTATTACAAGGTGTAAAGTTGAGTAAGACTCAAAGCCCGACCACGGTAGAAGATAGAAAGAGAATGAAAGTCATTCCCTATGCCACAGTCATAGGTTCTATAAAGTATGATGTGATGTGTACCAGACCTATTGTGTACCTTGCCATGAGTTTGGCAAGGGGGTACAATAGTGATCTAAGAGTAGATCACTGGATAGTGGTCAAAATTATCCTTACTAAGGACTAAGGGAACGTTTCTCGGTGATGGGGGTGATAAAGAGTTTGTTGTAAAAAAAGTTACGTCGATGCAAGCTTTTACATCAATCCAAATGACTCTAAGTCTCAATCTGGATACATATTAAAAGTGGGAGTAATTAGCTAGAGTAGCTCCATGCAGAGCATTGTAGACATAGAATATTTGCAAAATACATACGGCTCTGAATATGACAGACCCATTGACTAAACTTTTCTCATTAGCAAAACATGATCACACCTTAGTAATCTTTGGGTGTTAATCACATAGCAATGTGAACTAGATTATTGACTCTAGTAAACCCTTTGGTTGTTGGTCACATGGCGATGTGAACTATGGGTGTTCATCACATATAGATGTGAACTATTGATGTTAAATCACATGGCGATGCGGACTAGATTACTAACTCTAGTGCAAGTGGGAGACTGAAGCAAATATGCCCTAGAGGAAATAATAAAGTTATTATTTATTTCCTTATTTCATGATAAATGTTTATTATTCATGCTAGAATTGTATTAACCGGAAACTTAGTACATGTGTGAATACATAGACAAAACATAGTGTCCCTAGTATGCCTCTACTTGACTAGCTCGTTAATCAAAGATGGTTATGTTTCCTGACCATAGACATGTGTTGTCATTTGATGAACATGATAACATCATTTGGAGAATGATGTGATAGACATGACCCATCCGTTAGCTTAGCATTATGATCATTACCATTTCATTGCTACTGCTCTCTTCATGACTTATACATGTTCCTCAGACTATGAGATTATGCAACTCCCGAATACTGGAGAAACACTTTGCGTGCTACCAAACGTCACAACGTAAATGGGTGATTATAAAGGTTCTCTACAGGTGTCTCTGAAGGTGTTTGTTGGGTTGGCATAGATCGAGATTAGGATTTGTCACTCCGTGTTTCGGAGAAGTATCCCTGGGCCCTCTCGGTAATGCTCATCACTGTAAGTCTTGCAAGCAATGTGACTAATGAGTTAGTTGCGGGATGAAGCATTATGGAATGAGTAAAGAGACTTGCTGGTAACGAGATTGAACTAGGTATGATGATACCGATGATCGAATCTCGGGCAAGTAACATACCGATGACAAATGGAACAACATATGTTGTTATGTGGTTTGACCGATAGAGTTCTTCGTAGAATATGTGGGAGCCAATATGAGCTTCCAGGTTCCGCTATTGGTTATTGACCGAAGATATGTCTCGGTCATTTCTACATAGTTCTCGAAGCCGTAGGGTCCGCACGCTTAACGTTCGATGACGATTTGTATTATGAGTTTATGTGATTTGATGACCGAAGCTTGTTCGGAGTCCCGGATGAGATCACGGACATGACGAGGAGTCTCGAAATGGTCGAGAGGTAAAGATCGATATATTGGAAGGCTATATTCGGACACC
This sequence comes from Triticum aestivum, assembly GCF_018294505.1. NCBI lineage: Eukaryota > Viridiplantae > Streptophyta > Magnoliopsida > Poales > Poaceae > Triticum > Triticum aestivum. Next base: position 588,011,535 of record NC_057813.1, on the reverse strand, counting down.
AGAAAGGTTCCGAGTGATTCGGGTATTTTTCGGAGTACCGGAGAGTTACGGGAATTCGCCGGGGGAAGTAGTGGGCCTTAATGGGCCATACGGGAAAGGAGAGTAGGGCCTCAAGGGGTGCCTCCCCCCCATGGGCTGGTCCAAATTGGACTAGGAGGGGGCGGCGCCCCCCTCCTTCCTTCTCCCCTCTTCCTCCTTCCTTCCTTCTCCTAGTTGGAATAGGAAAGGGGGGGTGAATCCTACTTGGACCGGGAGTCCAAGTAGGACTCCTCCCTTGTTGCGTCCCCTCTAGGCCGGCCTCCTCTTCCTTCCTCCTTTATATACGTGGGCAGGAGGCACCCCAAAGGCACTCCAAGATTTGTCTTAGCCGTGTGCGGTGCCCCCTCCATCGTCGTAGTGCTTAGGCGAAGCCCTGCGCCGGTAACTTCATCATCACCGTCACCACACCGTTGTGCTGATGGAACTCTCCCTCAGCCTCAGCTGGATCTAGAGTTTGAGGGACGTCATCAAGCTGAACGTGTGCTAAACACGAAGGTGCCATACATTCGGTGCTAGGATCGATCGGATCGTGAAGACATACGACTACATCAACCGCGTTGATATAACGCTTCCGCTTTCGATCTGCGAGGGTACGTGGACACACTCTCCTGCTCGTTGCTATGCATCACATAGATAGATCTTGCGTGATCGTAGGTAAAATTTTGAAATACTGCGTTCCCCAACATTGGCATCCGAGCCAGGTCTTTTCGTAGATGTTATATGCACGAGTAGAACACAAAGAATTGTGGGCGATAATAGTCATACTGCTTACCAGCATGTCATACTTTGATTCGGCGGTATTGTTGGATGAAGCAGCCCAGACCGACATTACATGACCATGTTCATGAGACTGGTTCTACCAACGTGCTTTGCACACAGGTGGCTAGTGGGTGTCTGTTTCTCCAATTTTAGTTGAATCAAGTTTGACTACGCCCGATCCTTGTTGAAAGTTAAAACAACACACTTGATGAAAAATCATTGTGGTTTTGATGCGTAGGTAAGAACAGTTCTTACTAGAAGCCCGTAGCAGCCACATAAAACTTGCAACAACAAAGTAGAGGACGTCTAACTTGTTTTTGCAGGGCTTGTTGTGATGTGATATGGTCAAGTCATGATGTGATATAAATTGTTTTATGAGACGATCATGTTTTGTAACATAGTTATCGATAACTGGTAGGAGCCATATGGTTGTCGCTTTATTATATGCAATGCAATCGCCATGTAATTGTTTTACTTTATCACTAAGCGGTAGCGATAGTCATAATAACAATAGTTGGCGAGACGTCAACGATGCTACGATGGAGATCAAGGTGTCGCGCCGGTGACGATGGAGATCATGACGATGCTTCAGTGATGGAGATCATGAGCACAAGATGATGATGGCCATATCATGTCACATATTTTGATTGCATGTGATGTTTATCTTATTATGCATCTTATTTTGCTTAGTACGGCGGTAGCATTATAATATGATCCCTTACTAAATTTCAAGGTATAAGTGTTCTCCCTGAGTATGCACCGTTGCGACAGTTCGTCGTGCCGAGACACCATGTGATGATCGGGTATGATAAGCTCGACGTTCAAATACAATGGGTGCAAGCCAGATTTTGCCCAGCAGAATACTCAGGTTAAACTTGACGAGCCTAGCATATGCTTATATGGCCTCGGAACACTGAGACCGAAAGGTCGAGCGTGAATCATATAGTATATATGATCAACATAGTGATGTTCACCATTGAAAACTACTCCATCTCACATGATGATCGGACATGGTTTAGTTGATATGGATCACGTAATCATTTAGATGACTAGAGGGATGTCTATCTAACTAGGAGTTCTTAAGTAAAATGATTAACTGAACTTTAATTTATAATGAACCTAGTCTTGATAGTATTTTGCAAATTATGTTGTAGATCAATAGCTCGCGTTGTAGCTTCCCTATGTTTTTATATGTTCCTAGAGAAAAAATAAGTTGAAAGATGATAGTAGCAATGATGCGGACTAGGTCCGTGATCTGAGGTTTATCCTCATTGCTGCACAGAAGAATTATGTCCTTGATGCACCGCTAGGTGACAGGACTATTGCAGGAGCAGATGCAGACGTTATGAACGTTTGGCTAGCTCAATACGATGACTACTTGATAGTTTAGTGCACCATGCTTTATGGCTTAGAATCGGGACTTCAAAGACGTTTTGAACGTCATGGAATATATGAGATGTTCCAGGAGTTGAAGTTAATATTTCAAGCAAATACCCGAGTTGAGAGATATGAAGTCTCTAACAAGTTCTAAAGCTAAACGATGGAGGAGAATAGCTCAAGCAGTGAGCATGTGCTCAGATTGTCTGGGTACTACAATCGCTTGAATCAAGTGGGAGTTAATATTCCAGATAAGATAGTGATTGAAAGAGTTCCCTAGTCACCATCACCAAGTTACTGGAACTTCGTGATGAACTATAATATGCAACGGATGACGAAAGAAATTCCAGAGCTCTTTGTGATGCTGAAAATCGACGAAGGTAGAAATCAAGAAAGAGCATCAAGTGTTGATGATTGACAAGACCACTAGTTTAAAGAAAAGGGCAAAGAAAAAGAAAGGGAACTTCAAGTAGAATGTCAAGCAAGTTGTCACTCCCGTGAATAAGCCCAAAGATGGACCTAAGCCTGAAACTGAGTGCTTCTATTGCAAAGGAAATGGTCACTGGAAGCGGAACTACCCCAAATATTTGGCGGATAAGAAGGATGGCAAAGTGAACAAAGGTATATTTGATATACAGATTGTTGATGTGTACTTTACTAGTGTTCATAACAACCTCTGGGTATTTGATACTGGTTCAGTTGCTAAAATTAGTAACTCGAAACGGGAGTTGCAGAATTAACAGTGACTAGTTAAGGTTGACGTGATGATGTGTGTTGGAAGTGGTTCCAAGATTGATATGATCATCATCGCACACTCCCTATACTCTCGGGATTAGTGTTGAACCTAAATAAATGTTATTTGGCGTTTGCGTTGAGCATGAATATGATTTGATCATGTTTATTGCAATACGGTTATTCATTTAAAGTCAGAGAATAATTGTTGTTCTGTTTATATGAATAAAACCTTCGCTGGTCATACACCCAATGAAAATAGTTTGTTGGATCTCGATCGTAGTGATACCCATATTCATAATATTGCTGCCAAAAGATGCAAAGTTGATAATGATAGTGCAACTTATTTGTGGCACTGCCGTTTGGGTCATATCGGTGTAAAACGCATGAAGAAACTCCATAAAGATGGACTTTTGGATCACTTGATTATGAATCATTTGATACTTGCGAACCATGCCTTATAGGCAAGATGACTAAAACTCTGTTCTCCGGAACATTGGAACGACTTACTGACTTATTGGAAATAATATATACTGATATATGCAGTCCAATGAGTGTAGATGCTCGTGTCGGGTATCGTTATTTTCTGACGTTCACAGATAATTTGAGCAGATATGGGTATATCTACTCAAATAAACACAAGTCTGAAACATTTGAAAAGTTCAAAGAATTTCAGAGTGAAGTGAAGAATCATCATAACAAGAAAATAAAGTTTCTACAATCTGATCGCAGAGGCGAATATTTGAGTTACGAGTTTGGCCTTCATTAAAACAATGTGGAATAGTTTCACAGCTCACGCCACCTGGAACACCACATTGTAATGGTGTGTCTAAATGTCATAACCACACTTTATTAGATATGGTGCGATCTATGATGTCTCTTAGCGATTTACCACTATAGTTTTTGGGTTATGCATTAGAGACAACTGCATTCACTTTAAACAGGGCACCATCAAAAAATCCGTTGAGACGACGCCTTATGAACTGTGGTTTGGCAAGAAACCAAAGTTGTTGTTTCTTAAAGTTTGGGGTTGCGATGCTTATGTGAAAAAGCTTCAACCTAATAAGCTCAAACCCAAGTCAGAGAAGTGCATCTTCATAGGATACCCAAAGGAAACTGTTGGGTACACCTTCTATCACAGAATCGAAGGCAAGATATTCGTTGCTAAGAATGGATCCTTTCTAGAGAAGGAGTTTCTCTCAAAAAAAGTGAGTGGGAGGAAAGTAGAGCTTGATGAGGTAATTATACCTTCTCCCGAATTGGAAAGTATTTCATCACAGAAATCAGTTCTAGTGATTCCTACACCAATTAGTGAGGAAGCTAATGATGACGATCATGTAACTTCAGATCAAGTTACTACCGAATCTCGTAGGTCAATTAGAGTACGATCTGCACCAGAGTACAACAGTAATCCTATTCTAGAAGTCATCTTACTAGACCATGATGAATCTACGAACTATGAGGAAGCGATGATGAGTCCAGATTCCGTGAAATGGCTTGAGGCCATGAAATCTGAGATGGGATCCATGTATGAGGACAAAGTGTGAACTTTGGTGGACTTGGCCGATGATCGGCAAGCCATTAAGAATAAATGGATCTTCAAGAGGAAGGCAAACATTGATAGTAGTGTTAATATCTACAAAGCTCAACTTGCCGCAAAAAGGTTTTTGACAAGTTCAAGATGTTGACTACAATGAGATTTTCTCAACTATAGCGATGCTTAAATCCGTCCGAATCATGTTTGCAGTTGCCATATTTTATGAAATCTGGCAAATGGATGTCAAAACTACATTCCTTAAATAGATATTTCTTAAAGAAGAGTGGTATATGATGCAACCAGAAGGTTTTGTCAATCCTAAAGGTACTAACAAGGTGTGCAAGCTCCCGCGATCCATCTATGGACTGGTGAAAGCATCTCGGAGTTGGAATATATGCTTTGATGAGTTGATCAAAGCATATAGTTTTATACAGACTTGCGGTGAAGCGTGTATTTACAAGAAAGTGAGTGGGAGCTCTGTAGCATTTCTAATATTATATGTGGATGACATATTGTTGATTGGAAATGATATAGAATTTCTGGGTAGCATAAAGGGATACTTGAATAAGAGTTTTTCAATGAAAGACCTCGGTGAAGCTGCTTACATATTGGGCATCAAGATCTATAGATACATCAAGACGCTTGATAATATTTTTCAATGAGTAAATACCTTGACAAGTTTTTGAAAGAGTTCAAAATGGATCGGTCCAAGAAGAAGTTCTTGTCTGTATTACAAGGTGTAAAGTTGAGTAAGACTCAAAACCCGACCACGGTAGAAGATAGAAAGAGAATAAAAGTCATTCCCTATGCCACAGTCATAGGTTCTATAAAGTATGATGTGCTGTGTACCAAACCTATTGTGTACCTTTCCATGAGTTTGGCAAGGGGGTACAATATTGATCTAAGAGTAGATCACTGGACAGCGGTCAAAATTATCCTTACTAAGGACTAAGGGAATGTTTGTCGGTGATGGGGGTGATAAAGAGTTCGTCGTAAAAAAAGTACGTCGATTCAAGCTTTTACACCAATCCAGATGACTTTAAGTCTCAATCTGAATACATATTGAAAGTGGGAGCAATTAGCTAGAGTAGCTCCATGCAGAGCATTGTAGACATAGAATATTTGCAAAATACATACGGCTCTGAATATGACAGACCCATTGACTAAACTTCTCTCATAAGAAAAACATGATCACACCTTAGTAATCTTTGGGTGTTAATCACATAGCAATGTGAACTAGATTATTGACTCTAGTAAACCCTTTGGTTGTTGGTCACATGGCGATATGAACTATGGGTGTTAATCACATACAGATGTGAACGATTGATGTTGAATCACATGGCGATGTGAACTAGATTACTGACTCTAGTGCAAGTGGGAGACTAAAGGAAATATGCCCTAGAGGCAATAATAAAGTTATTATTTATTTCCTTATTTCATGATAAATGTTTATTATTCATGCTAGAATTGTATTAATCGGAAACTTAGTACATGTGTGAATACATAGACAAAACATAGTGTCCCTAGTATGCCTCTACTTGACTAGTTCGTTAATCAAAGATGGTTATGTTTCCTAACCATAGACATGTGTTGTCATTTGATGAACGGGATAACATCATTAGGAGAATGATGTGATGGACATGACCCATCAGTTAGCTTAGTGTTATGATCGTTACAGTTTCGTTGCTACTGCTCTCTTCCTGACTTATACATGTTCCTCAGACTATGAGATTATGCAACTCCCGAATACCGGAGGAACACTTTGTGTGCTACCAAAGGTCACAACGTAAATGGTTGATTATAAAGATGCTCTAGAGGTATCTCCGAAGGTGTTTGTTGGGTTGGCATAGATCGAGATTACGATTTGTCACTCCGTGTTTCGGAGAGGTATCTCTGGGCCCTCTCGGTAATGCTCATCATTATAAGCCTTGCAAGCAATGTGACTAATGAGTTAGTTGCGGGATGAAGCATGACGGAATGAGTAAAGAGACTTGCCGGTAACGAGATTGAACTAGGTATGATGATACCGACGATCGAATCTCGGGCAAGTAACATACCGATGGCAAAGGGAACAACGTATGTTGTTATGCGGTTTGACCGATAAAGATCTTCGTAGAATATGTGGGAGCCAATATGAGCATCCAGGTTCCGCTATTGGTTATTGACCGGAGATATGTCTCGGTCATGTCTACATAGTTCTCGAACCCGTAGGGTCCGCACGTTTAACGTTCGATGACGATTTTTATTATGAGTTTATGTGATTTGATGACCGAAGCTTGTTCGGAGTCCCGGATGAGATCACGTACATGACGAGGAGTCTTGAAATGGTCGAGAGGTAAAGATCGATATATTGGAAGGCTATATTCGGACATCGGAAAGGTTTCGAGTGATTCGGGTATTTTTCGGAGTACCGGAGAGTTATAGGAATTCGCCGGGGAAGTGGTGGGTCTTAATGGGCCATACGGGAAATGAGAGAAGGGCCTCAAGGGGTGGCCGCGCACCCTCCCCCCCCCCCCCTCATGGGTTGGTCCGAATTGGACTAGGAGGGGGCGGCGCCCCCCTCCTTCTTTCTCCCCTCTTCCTTCTTCCCTTCCTTCTCCTAGTTGGAATAGGTAGGGGGGCGAATCCTACTTGGACTGGGAGTCCAAGTAGGACTCTCCCCTTTGGCGCGCCCCCTCTAGGCCGGCCTCCTCTTCCTCCCTCCTTTATATACGTGGGAAGGGGGCACTCCAAGATTTGTCTTAGCCGTGTGCGGTGCCCCCCTCCACAGTGGACACATTCTCCCGCTCGTTACTATACATCACATAGATAGATCTTGCGTGATCGTAGGTAAAATTTTGAAATACTGCGTTCCCCAACAATTGGATCACCGCCTTCAACAAAATCTCTTTCCCTCCTATAGACACAAACTTTTGTGTCCAACTCTTCAACCTGTAAGTTACGTGCATATTTGGCTCATAGTCCGAGTGTAAAATATTTTCAGTGTTTATGCCATAAATTTTCTAAGCTTCATGTGGTATCCAATATAGAATTACACTTTTGCCATAGGAATGACCAAAAAATCGTCAGATTTGGTGTTCATTTGCTCCAGTAGGAAAAATAATGTAGCAATGTTCCCCTATGAACTAAACACGACTTATCTTTTTCTTTACATTGGCGTTAACACTTAGAGTTCATACCATTTGTTGCTCTTTGGTTTTCAATCACCTCACTAGATAATCCTTCATTCATTTTCCTGATAGAATGACCTAAAATAATGCAAGAACCGACGCGTACTATTCCAACCATTTTTTTTGGAGACTTTGCAGTCTTCTACTCCCTCCGTTCGGAATTACTTGTCGTAGAAATGGATGTATCTAGATGTATTTTAGTTCTAGATATATCCATTTCTGAAACAAGTAATTCCGAACGGAGGGAGTATGTTCCAATCATCCATGTGTCTATCATAATAACAGAATAAATGGACCGTTTGTAACACCGGGGACACCTTTTCCTATCATAAGAACAGAATAAATGAACGGTTTGTAACACAGGGAACATCATATCAATTCATTAGTCATGATATTAATTTTTTTTCATGTCCGCAAGGAACTGTTCAAGGAACCCACAGTTATATAAGCTCAATTTATGACACATACACTGCATTCAGATCAAGTGGTCGCATACAAAGAATCTAATTCGCCGGATGTATGCGCATTGTGTTTATATCCCGTTGATGCTTCATTTTAAGTTAATAAAATCCATCTCTTATCGGAAAAAAAATGCAATGTATGAGAGTTGGACCTACTTTGTCTGACCTCAAGAAGCACAAGACATGGCACATTACTTTCATATAATAGCCTAATGTCCCACATGGCATATGTGGACAAAATGACCTAACAAGTTCATTTTAGATGCAATTTTAGTAAGTAGTACTCCGTAGGAGACAATGGCTTGCTTGTAGCTTTGTGCAGAAAGAGTGAGACAAGAACAAATTGGTTGGCCGTGCTGCATGCTGCCTGTCGCAGCCAGCCGCATCGTTTGGGTTGGTTCTTGGAGATGCTTCAGAGTGGGTCCTTAAGGCACGAGAATTCTTCCCTTTCGTTGCATCAAGTCTGCGTACGCATAAGGGGATGGGCAGAATATGCACAAGATAAGTGTCTTTCAGACGAATTTGACACCGCTGAGCAAAGGAAAGGAAATATGGACAGGATATGCCGGCGCTGGTTCTATGTTATCTTTGCAAAGTTTCCCTCAAATGCTCTTTCGTTACCTTATTAGTGGAATTGGCGTTTCTGAATGATAGTACAAGTTCAGAGTAAGGAACTTGGAATCTCTATTTGACCATGAATGATGCATAGGCGCTTTCATGTTTTTACCATCCCACTTTAGCGTCCGTTTCATTATCCTTTCTTCAGTTAAGTTGGTTTGGAAAGCAAGGCGGGAGGATAAGCTAAGAGCTGACAGCTGATTTTGCTGAAGAAAGAGACGGCGCATTCGCGCCACCGAATGCAATCCGAGGCGACGCCAATGGCAGGGGCGACCCGATTAACATGTCGACCAAGAAAAGCAGCGGTGCGTGGCAGGCACTTGGAGGCATCCTATACCTGTCAACACTCAACACCACTTCCCTTTGTGCCTGTGGATTTGTGGTCTCTCCCGTATTTCCGGGACCATGAGAAAAGCAGCGTGTCAAACTTACAGCTAATCGTTCTGCATAATTTTCTTGGGTTGCAGAAAGATGATGGCTGCCAAATTGAGCGTTAATAAAGGCTATCATAATCATTCGCAGAAGGGTGTGCTTAGGTCTCAGTCGACTGAGACTTAATCAAGTCTCAGTCAAGTGATATAGTATGTAATAAAAAAAAGAAAAAAACTGAAAATATTTTTTTGTACGAGTCTCCATGCAAAATCAAAAGAAGATAGCATCGACAAAGACATAATGAAGTCTCAGTTGACTGAGACTTAGCAAAACTGTTCGCAGAATCTATGAACGGGTCGAACGAGACCTGAAATGGTCTGTGATCACGACGCGGCACAAATGGCAGCACCGAAGTTGGTTAGTTGGTTTCTCCATTTAATCAAGGCAAGAAAGGGACCTGACCCTTATACCAAAACCAATGCACCAGGTTATGCAATTCAAACGTGTGCTACGAATGGCTTGAAACGGAGCGCTTGACCTTGTAAAGGAGTGGGGTTCATGGCCGGCATACTCTGGTGTTATGGAATCACATTCCGGCCTCCACTTCCTTCTCGTATGCTATAGCTTGGGCTCTCTGCCTACTTTTCCATGGCCATCTAATTTCCATTTCTTATCTAGGGAATCAAACTTAGGGCAACTCTCGTAAAAGTCACCATATTGCGTCGGTCACCATAATAATTGCCAATATGACAATTTTAGACTAAAATCGCACGTACCAGGGTCGTCATGCGCCCCGAGCTGCCATAATTTATGAAAGATGCTCTATATCCAACCCGTGAGCCTCCATATTTGGAGGCTACGAGCGTTGATTTGGAGCGCACTCCAACCATCATCCGCTTGCGCAGGAGGAAAGTATCACTTCCCAACTTCCCTCCTTGCCTACCACGTTGGTCCGTGGCAATTTTACCGCCACTTTTTCCTGCCGCTTGCGGTTATAAATAGTTTATAAAAAGCCGCATGGCTTCCAACTCCGTTCTCGTCGCCTACACCCTCCACTTTTCTTCTAGCCGCGCACAACCTTCACTAACACTGTTGGCGGACTGGGTGTTGTTCTCAGAGGAGGAGAAGCATTGGTAAAAATTATACTAGTCGTTTTGGGAGACATAAGGATTTCCACAAGAATTACCGTATGTGTCTCCAAACTGGTTAGCATGATTTTTCCTTTAGATGGGAAGAAATAGGAGAGACTCGACGACGAGTAATGCATGGAGGAGTGAAATCGACGTTGGTGTTTGAAAATGTGAGAAACATGGGATACATAGATTCTTTGCTTCTGACATTTGCGAGCATCGCTGCCATCGGAATCGGCACGCCGAAGCTAAAATTGACATCGATTTTTGAAACTGTGAGAAGCATTAGATGGGGCATCCATGTGGATACCTATCGTAATGCTTCCACAATTTCGAGCATTGCAGATCGGGCCGCCGCGGTCGGAATCGGCAGCCGAAGCTGAAATCGTTGTAAAAAACGAGTCACCGACGACAAAATTGGTACCATCTTCGATTTTCCTCACCCTCGCTGCTCGTCATCGTCTTATCCCTCGCCGCCGTGCTCGGGTTTAACTGAATGTTGTTGGTTTAATTGAATATATATGTATTGGAGATTGGGAAAAAGAGGATGTCTCACTGCCGAGTGGGTTATACGATAAGGAGGCAGCTCTTATGGAGATTATGTGTTTGTGGTTTGGCTCGGTAATCCTCATATCCATATGGAGGCTGACACGACAGCTCTACTAGAGTTGCTCTTGTGTGTTGAGAAACCTTGATCATCTCTTTACTTGGACAGCATACTGTTGTTCCCTACCATTTCCTGCTCCTGGTTTTTTTTTTTAGGAAAGGAGGAGGACCCCCGGCATCTGCATCTGGGCGATGCATGCAGCCACTCCTGTTCTTGGGTGTATTGGACAGCATACTGTTGTTCCTGGGTGTATTGAGGTTTACTTGGAGCTCTGGATGTTTGACTGAAAATATCACATGATTTGTTGCAGGTGTTCACAGCTCACCTTGGCCGTAGTTATGAGAAACTTGGACCATCCATGGCATGTTAGCATCCTCTGTCACCAGCTGGCTGGAGCCACCATGCCATACAGTGCAGTGCACAGAACATTCAAACTCCACTCTATTAACATGTACTTCCTCGGTTCGGAATTACTTGTCTCGGAAATAAATATATCTAGAACTAAAATACGTTTAGATACATCCATTTTCACGACAAGTAATTCCGAACGAAGGGAGTAACTGTTTCAAAAAATAACTTGATTCATTCATATGGGATATACTTGTTGATTAACTGGACCCACTGTAACATTTACATGCATGTAACTGTGCCTCCTATCCCACGGCATTTATATGATTATATGCTTTATTACATGATGAAGAAAAGAATTGGGCTGGAACAAATCGGTTATGACAATATGGCTTGTGTGAGCATATGGGGCGTGCATGGGCAGGGAGAAGAGGAGAGACACATGACAACTGATTGGCCCATCCATCCATTTACCCTCTCTACTGAATGTACGTGTGATGCTACCATGGCAGCTACTCCTCCAGCTAGGCAAGCAACATTAGTTGACCTTGGTGCACACCCGTCGGATCTCGCCGTCGGAGCCGGCGGTCTTGACCCCGATGCGGCCGAGCTTGGCCATGGCGGCGACGAAGGCGTCGAAGAAGGCGGTCTGGTTGGCGGCGAAGTAGTTGACGGTGGCCCGGGAGCGGCGGTCGGCGAAGAGCACCTGGTCGGACGACAGCAGGCCCTTCTGCTGCTGCAGCGTCTGGTAGTATCCGTTGTCGAACTTGTTGGGCGTGACGGCGTCCAGCATGGCCACCGTGGTGGGGTTGTAGTTGAGCGGGCACGTCCCGCGCATCTGCCGCAGGAACGCCAGGTTCATCGGCGGGCTGTACTGCGGCCGCGCCCCCTTGAACGTGTACAGCCGCCGCACGAACTTGTCGCAGTGCGTCACCCCGATCGTGTGCCCCCCTGCACCACATTTTTTTTCCACGTCAGTAATTGTAACAGCATTATTACTGGCAGTTGTCAATACTTGTCATCTTTAAAATATCAGTAGGATGTGATGTTGTAGTCGTGACGAGTCACTGGTCAGTGACAATGAAATGGCTTGCACGCGCTGCAGCCAAAGTACTTGCATACCCAACGCCAGGCTGGAAGGGCCATGCATTTCTACGAGCATGCAGTAGGCCTTGGCTGGCAATGGCTTGCACGCCTGATCGGATCGGTTGGTACACTTGTGGAGAGAAATGTCGTACTGATGGGGATATGAGAAGTGATGAGCGCCCTCACGGCGCCGCTTCCAGCCATTCGGCCACTCCGGTTGGGTACCACGCATGGGACTTGCGAACCACCGTTCCAACTATCTATCTTGATCGGCTAATAATTCAGAGGGAATGTTTTGGCACGATGTTGCCGGAGTGAGGAGATGATCAATCAATCAATCAACCAGCCCCCGTACTGACCTGAGAGGGCGATCATGTCGGTCTGGGTGAGGCCGTTGACGGCGAAGAGCTTGTTGAGCTGGTCCAGGGAGAAGCCGGCGCCGGGGAGGCTGTGCTTCACCACGGCGCGCGTCCCCACCTTGCCGTCCAGCCGCCCCAGCTCCACCGGGTACGACGGCCCTCCCGCCTGCATCATCATCAAACCAAAACATCATTAGTACCATCATTAGCAGTGAGATTATTACAGCACGGTACAGTACGAGCCGACGAGCACGCGCTTGAGCAGAGCTTCCGGCACGGCGCGCAACTTGCGCGTCTCAATAATTGACGGATTAATTCCGCAGCAGCTCTGCCGCTGCCGCCACCACAGTGACGGCTCGGCGGATTAGTTGCCGTACCTACGCGGTTCATTTACGCGGCCAAATCGTGTGTACGCACCACGCCGGGGAGACGCTTTTTTTCACCGGGCCGGCTGAACCCGGTCAGGTCAGAAGAGGAGGCTGGTCCGAGACGGACAGCGCAGCAGTAGAAGTAACTCGCCCCCGTCGCGTCCGTCCCCACGCCGTGCCCTCTGGACTCCGGAGCACTGCTGCTGGATGAACGAATAAATACGACAGCGGAGTTCCGACCGGCTTCGCCACAGCCGGGACCACGACTGTGTCGGCCCCGAAATTTTAGCGCCAAAAGATCCCAACTTTTCGAGCAAACTACTTACTCCAAAACTGTGCGATGAAACCCAAAAGAATGTTACTCTCCTACAAGTGGGATCGATATGGTAGCAAATGACATTAATACTGCTTAATCTAGTTGTAGTCCTCCTCCTACTGGTACTTCATCCAGTACGAGTATACGAGTAGTTGTTTGTTGGGCGCGCGGCGCCACTTACTCCAATCCTAGCTAGCTGGTGGCAATGGTTTCGGCACCACCGAGGTTGCGACGCGCGCACACAAACTCCGGGCATGGCGCGTGGGCACGTACGTACGTGTTCCCGGCACAGGGAGAGGCGTAATTGCGTCGTCACTGAAAACAGCTAAGAGAGAGAGAGAAGGGTCGTCGCTATGGCTGCCCAGAGAGCTCCAGCGCGCCAGTGTGTGCACACGGCGTGGGACATGTCAGCCCCATCCATCATAGTTGTCTCTCGGTGTGCAGATGCGGCGCGGTTAGCTCTAATAAGCACACGGAGAGCTGGGCTAAGTGAGGGTTTAGGCGCACGCTTTGTTAGCCCACCTCTTAATTGACCCCGAGCGTCGCCGTCTACACAAAGACGTCGCTCGAAGGGCGCTCCACGCTTGCTTTCAGGCCGAAAACGGCGGCGCGGAGAGAGAGACGGGGTTTGCTACGGGCGGGCGCGGGCGGCGTACCTGCTGGACGACGTCGCGGGTGGCGAGGGCGAGGATGTCGGCGCAGGAGACCTTGTTGGAGCAGCTGGCGTCGGCGTCCACGGCGGCCTTGGCGCGGGTGATGAGGTCCAGCGCGTCCGGCGACAGCGTCGTGTCCGCGCCCGCGCTGTGTTCGTCGCCCGGCCCGGAGATGAGCACCGAAGCGTCGCACCCCTGCACACACCATCATATCAACCATTCGATTAATCGATGCAAACAACAGTCAAACATCAGAAGCAAGTTTTGATTTTTGTATGCGGCGCGCGTACCCTGACGAAGCAGTCGTGGAAGAAGAGGCGGAGGGTGCCGGGCGCGGCGTTGAAGGTCTCCTGGAGCTTCTGGGTCACGGCGCCGCGGACCAGCGCCTCCACGTTGGGGCACGTCTTGGCGTAGTAGTTCCGGCTCAGCCCCGCCGCCGCGACGCGCGGCGCCGCCGTCGCCAGCAGCAGCACGCCGACGACGACGGCCGCGGCGACGAGCACGCTGTGCTGCCGCCGCGACCGCAGCTGCAGCCCCCTCGACCTCATTGCCATCTACTATAGGAGCTGCCTGTCTCCCTCCCTTGGACTCTTAACTAGCTAGCTCTTCTTGCTTATTCCTCTCTCTGCCCTGCCTGACCTTAATTGATGCTTGCACTTGCCGCTGCCCTCACTCTCCCTCTCTCTCTCTCTCTGTAGCTAACACTCGGCGTGCCTTAAGTGAGGAGAGAGGCGGGCGCGCGCGCGCTTATATAGATGGGGAAGATGAGCTGGGCGTCGCTCGCCTCGCCTCGCCCCGCCGGCGAAGGAGCTGGCTAGGACTAGACTCGAGACCAAGGGTGGAGTGCTACGAGCTGCAATGATGTGGACGACGGTAGGATTGAGAGAATATTAAGGCATCGGCATGGGGACACGCCCTGCTCGGCTCCGCACTAAACAAGAGCCCAACGCCAACCCGCCAACGGCTGTGATCCTCTGGCCGCCCTGAGAAAGAAACAGAGGAACACTAAGCAACCACAGTCCAGATTAACGTAATTTAATACGAGCTTGCAGTACACGGTGCGCAGGCATTTGCTGAAACCCGTGATTAAACTAAACTGGGGGTGGCGCGACGATCCCAGCGGCCAGCTTGATCACCGTTTGCTTCCGCGGCAGCTAGCGAGCTAGCGAGCTCGTGTGCTTTGCTCCTCGCGCACGCCAAACGTGTCACGTCACAGCTGTGCCCGCATCCGGCCCATGCATTTCGGCGCGACGGATAGACTTTAGTATTCGAGTACCGAAACCTGACGACAAGGTTACCGGTCAGGAAAGAAACTCACGGGCTCCGCCACGACGCCGCCGGTACGTACTCGCCGCGCCCGCCCGGGAACGGAGGAGGCGGGGGCGAGGCGTGCGCGTGTACGTGCGTGCTCACTGGTCAGGCCATGTGCCGGGCTCGCAGCACTGTGCAATCAGTTAGCTGTACCATGTCAATCGCGTACGTGACCAAGTTTCAGAAAAACAAACCGAGAGCTGTGCAGAAAGATGTTGCGTCTGGACTCTGGAACTCTAGATACCGCCGCCGCCTCGAGTCGAGGCCCACACGTACGTAGGTACGCCACGGGTGCCACGGGAAGAAGAGGGGGGGAAAGCGAGAGGAGCGGCGGCGAGGAGGTAGAGAGGCCGAGAAAGGGAGGGCAGCAGAGTCAAAAAGGCTTGCGCGTATATTCATTCCCGTGTGATCTTACGGGCATAGTTAATACTAAATCTTACGGGAGTGGTAGTGTGGTGCTGCCCGTTATAGTGCACGAGACATCCTCTACCTGTTTCTGTATGTCACTACTAACAATGGGTAGGGTGCCCCCTAAAAAAAGAAAAGAAAACAATGGGTAGGTACGAGTGATTCGTTGGTGGCTTTTGTTTAGAGTAAACTGACTGGAGTGAACAGATCCGGCCTGCTGGGACTCGACTGCCGTGGTACACGACAAACGTCGCGGAAACCAGGTGCAGAGATGTGCGTTTTCTTTACACGGGATGAGGCGCAGAGATGTCTCTGTAAGTAAATAGATGTATGCAAGCCGTTGTTGCAGATACGCTAGTCGTATACAGCCTTGCTCATAGCATTTTTTTTATTTTTTTAGAAAAGGAGGATGTACCCCGGCCGACCGATGCATGCAGCCATTTCATTAGTTATTCACAAAGATTATACAAAGTAGGACGAGTCTACGTAGCGGCCGGCTGCTCGCTGGCATGCGTGAGCGGCCGGCCTAAAATAGAAATTCTTTTATCCGCTAGCGTTTGCTCTGCATAGACATGCATGTGTGTAATTTCTGTCCGCTAGCGCATGTATCTTTTAGCATTTAATACATTCACATTGGTCACAATCAGTTGAAAAAACAGATCACATATGCATTTGTTTCGGTTTTTAAATTTTCAAAAAGCTATATCTTCCAAACCGCGCGTCGGAATTAAGATCCGTTTTCACCGCTGGAATCCTCGCAACGTGCTTTTCAAAGCTATATCCCGCATGGGGATGTTTCGACGAACTAGTCTTCCCGCCAACTAAACATCAATGTGTGTGCAACTAGACTAGATTGCCGCGCCAACTGAGCATGTGTGTGTGTGCCAAAAAAGTCCTGCCAACTAAACATCAATGTGTGTGCAACTAGACTAGATTGCCACGCCAACTGAGCATATGTGTGTGCAACTAGTGTCCTGCCAACTAAACATCAGTGTGTGTGCAACTAGACTAAATTACAAGCCAACTAAGCATATGCGTGTGCAATTAGTCTTTCTGCCAACTAAACATCAATGTGTGTGCAACTAGACTACATTACAAGCCAACTAAATATCAATGTATGTGCAACTAGACTACATTACAAGCCAACTAAACATCAATGTGTGTGCGACTAGACTACATTACAAAAGGAGGTTGCACATCGACTTTCGTCGAGGCAATAGACTAGTCGCGCATCAAAGTTGTCGTGGTTGCCAGGTTGTAACCTCATACGAAGGCGCAGCTCCAAACATTAGTTTTGGAAAAAAGTTGCACGATGTAGTAATAAAGTTGCACAATGCAGTAATAGAGTTGCACTATATAGCTCCAAAGTTGGCATCGAAAAAAATTCGTCAAAATATACCCATGCGGGATCTAGTTTCAAAGATCTCGTCACGAGGATTTCAATGGTGAAAACAGATTTGAATTCCGACGCGCGGTTTGAAAGATATAGCTTTTTGAATTTTTAAAAACCCGAAATAAATGCAGATGGATCTATATTTCTTAAACTAAAGAAGCAGTGTGAACGTATTTAATGCCACGCCTACATGCACTAGCAGACAAATAAATTACCACATGCATGCGCTGTGAGAGCCGGCCGCTCGGTTCGACCAAAAAGTGCGCGGCCACTTTTTAGATTTCAGGTACAAAGTAATACTTGTTGCTACTCCTGAAATCACCATCTAGGCAACACTTGTTGCTACTCCTATCCCTTGGTGAAGGGTGCCGAATGTCCGAGTCAAATACCAAACAGACATCGCACCAAAGCCTAACATCTAAACCCGGATGCCCCAGCCCAGCCACATGCCAGGACTGGGTCACACACCGGACCGGCGCACTGTCAGAGGCTGCCGCCGCCATCTTCCACCAGTCCATCTTCAGAGCAGGAACTGACGCATCGGCCTTGTCTGGCCCGCCGTTGACGCCACCACCCTGCACGTATCTGTCCACACGCGCCCTCACCGAACCTCAGCAGCGCCATGCCTTCGGGATTCGCCGTCGGCCTTGCGGTAGATGTAACACTGCTCCTCCTCTTGTCCCCTCTAGCCAGCACTTGCTCCAAAATGATGCCCCCAGGAGGGACAACGACATTAAAGGTGCCATCATCGTCCGATCCGATAGACCCAAATCTAGCCCCCCCCCCCCCCCAGCATCACGAGCGGGTGCCACGACCTACAATAACGATACCTCGAGAAGGGAACGACGTCACAGACGCCGCCATCGTTCGCCATGACCGTAGTCGGCACGATTTTCACCGCGAGAGGGTGAGCGGTCGGAAGAAACCGCTAGCCCAGGGGAGGCAACGCCCAAAAAAGTCCTCATAGCAAATGCGATGTGTTAATTTTCTTTTTCTTTTCTGGACTGGCAAAATTTTGGATAGTCGCTCGGGAGGAAAACTCAATCATAAAGAATCTCTCCCACACTTTGGATAGTGCTTTCGTTGTTCCTTCACGGGTTGGTCCATCAAGTAACTCGTGTTTGATTCTCCACAACCGAAGAGCAGTTTCCCTCCCTTAGAAAACGATTCCCAGCGACTGAAAAAACCGTATAGTACGTTTTCTTAACGCGGGTACGTGCTTGGCGAAGAAGGAAAGTGCTATGGTTCGATCGAAGTGGAGGGAAAGCATCAAAGCAAACCAGACGCACCTCTCGGTACGGGGCTGCGTCGACCTATATAGAAATTCAGGTCACATCCGGCTGATTGGCAAGCCACTGGAATCAAATCTCCTTGGAATTTCGGTCTTGTGTGGCTGCGGAATAAAGAGCGCCCAGCTTTCAGGCTTTTAGCAAAACACGAGTGGGTTTATCCTCCTCCGGGATTTGTTACTGCACTAAGTATATCTTGCAGTGAAGGGGCACTGCATTTTCATTCCCGTTGCTTTCGGTTGGGCGTTATAGAATTTGGAATCTCCAACAGGCATTGCTGTTTCCCGTTATTAATTTCATCTTTGTCCCGTACACAAGTGTGTAATGTTGGACAGGGATATGCAGTTTCCAATGTCACACTATATCCTCCAAAGAATCTCGGAGAACAAGCCGTGCTCCCTGTGTGTGGCACATCTGATTCCCGTTAACTGAACTCCAGTGCCGTTGCATGGAATGACGACTCGTATGGGCTATATACGGAGTAAAGCAATTATGCCGCGGGTTGCTCTGGAATACAAGTTTTGCTGGAATATGCTTGTCCCAACCGGCCAAGTAATGCTCGTTTTCTCTTTTCAGCTGATTAGACCCAACAAATCTTTTGCACAAAACATTGTCTGTATCCTGCATGCAGTGTTGTCAAGTCGAGTAGAAGTGAGTGCCAAGGCGAATGATTAAAGAGAACACACGCTGATCAGTTCGTGTAAGAGTATGAGCGGCATTCCGAGACCGGTCAGTAGGACAATCGGACGCTTTAACGGTAACTGCTTTGGAAAAAGCTTGACAGTTACTACTACAAGTGCAAAGTGCGCCACTTTACCCTGCTTCCAGAACAAGATAAAAGAATAGCTTGGGAGAAAAATAACAGCCCTGTCGTAGTGGCAGTGGGACGCACGGTGGAGGTCGCAATTATCTCGCGGATATATACGTTTGCCACTGACGTAACTTGGACGGCAAAAAGGCCCATGATTAAAAAAGCAGGGGTTAGGGGATGATTACAAGATCTTCCAACGTGCGAGATACAAGACACAACGGCCGGGGAGCAGATGTATACACACCTCCCGAACCACATAATTTCATTTTTGCCTTTTCGAGAAAACTGACCACATGTCGGCAATTCGTCGATCACATGTCCGCGGAAATTTATCAGTACTAGTAGCACAGCAGTAGTACTCCATATATGGCTATATGGTTGGTTCTGTTGCGATCCATGAAGCATGTCGTTGCGTGCGTGCGGGCGGGCGCGCGCATAGAATCGCGCAGCTAGCTCCGGCATTCATCCTCGTGGACATGCGTGACGCCTAGCTAAAATCCATCCTAGCCGCACGGACGCGCGCACCGCGTGAAACTCTTGACGAACCAAGACCATCAATGTTCGTTCGTTCGATGCGTCGCGGCATTTCAGGCCGGGACGCCGATCGGTAAGGCGGCGCGCCTGGATATGACCCCCGGCCTTTCTTGAGCTGGCGCCTGGATATATTGACCACCGCCGGGAGCACGCACGCACGTACGGGCGTCGCATGCATGCGCCGGATACCGGTGGAGCGCGCCCGCGGCTTCCGTTCCGATCGGCATGGGCCGAGGCGAAGGCACGTAGGACGTGTGATCCGCCGTTCGCAGCGGCAATTGACGCATTCACGCGATCTATGCATCGATCGTGACGGATACATAGGCGGAGGAGAAAATCTTAAGTGAGGTCGCCGTCCGGTCGTTGAGGACGCACGCACGCACGGACCGTGTTGTTTTCGCGCCCATGTCGACGGCCATCACGTCGTTTTTTCCGCGGATTCCGTCGCACCCGGCCGCCCCCCGTGGGTGCCCTGCCTTGTGTGCATCGTGGTGGATGGATGTGGCCATCCGTCCTGCTGGGATCGGATGTTCTGTCACCAATGCACGGTCTTATCCTTCCCAGCAGGCTACGCATTCGTGCATCTATAATCTATGTGTGAATGTTGAATGTTCTCCGCTCTAAATAAATAAAGTTGGTCACAGGGACGAAGCTAGAAAAAATTGTCATTGGGGTCAACCAATGTCCAATGCCTACTACAGCACATGCTATGGTGTGACTCACGCTGAGAGCAATATAAAGAGCAAAAACCAAAAATATGCCCACTACAACAGAAATAGAAATATCATCCAAGGGCGACATGAAGAGCGAAAAATATGCAATGAGCCAATGATAAACTAGTATCATAATAATAAGATTGTCATACCAAGTACTGGTTCCACAAAGTCATTTGTTTACATATTTAGAGAAAATAAGCAAAAAACGATGACTTCCTGAAAAGGATGAACAAAAGTAATATATTATATTCACAACAATGGTGTGTAAGAAATAATATAGAGAATAAATAGCAGAAACAAAAAGTTAAAGTGATGTTAGACTCACATTTTATAACTTGCCTTCTCGATCTCCCATCTTCTTAAATAGATCAATTACGGCGTCATTTGTAATGGTAGCAAATATATCTTTCTCCACATAGCAAATCAAGCAATCACTCATGAACTGGTCACCCATTTTGTTGTGTAAAACACTCTTCACAATATTCATTGCTGAAAAGCATCTCTCCACTGACGCTGTGGCAACCGGCAAAATTAGCACTAGCTTTAGAAGTTGATACACCAAAGGGAAAGCAAGATGCTTCTTAGTATATCCACCAACTTTTTAGCAAGATCCGCAATGCCATCCAAATTGGCAAATTTTTGGTCTGCTCGGACATTGTCAATGTAAATCCGAAGTTCATGTCCAAGATCCATCAATTTTGATGAATCGAAATCCTCAGGATAAAACTCAGCTAGCTTCAACAAACTCTCCAAGTTAAAAGCAGCGAAAGAGTTTTTTGGGTTGAAAGAAGCCATGTGAATAAGCAATGCAGAATTTACTTCATTGAATCTGTCATCAAACTCTCGAAGTTGCCAATCAATAACAGTGTTAAGACACTCTATTTGATAATGATGCAGGTTTGTTATATTGGTTCTTTTTCGTGTATTATGTCGTTTGACATATTCATCTTGCATGCTTAGCTTTGGAATGTCATGTTCTTCACAGAATGCATATACCTTCTCCAAAAGTGATTCCCACCCATTATCTCTTAGTTGTTGTAGATCATTCCTTGTTGACTTCACACATGACATTGCATTCAAGATATCTTGATCCTTTTATTGCAATGCTTGTGACAGAGTGTTGGCACTCCCTAATATATGGAACATCATGTGCAAATAGAATACAAAATCAAAGGTTCCAAAATATGATAGAAGACCACGTGCTTCACTTTTCTTGGAATCTTTCTTGCCTTCTTTTGATACATACTTGAGGACACTGACAATTGACAACAAATGCATCATTCCCACCTTGACAGTCGATGCAATCTCTGAACAAATAGCAACATTGGCAAAATGCCTTATGCACTTTATCACTGTACTCTAGCCAATGATAATATTTAAACCATTCTGGCTTGAATCTTCTTTCGAATCCTCCGATGGTCTTCTGCGGATATACAAAGCCTTCTTTTGGCCTATAAGGTCCTCTAGTTAAATATATTCTTCTGATCTCATCTTGCTTCTTTGGATTCTTAGTGTACTGTGATATTCCTTTTTTCGATTGGCCGGATCAAAAGGAAGTTCATCCAAATTAATATCTGCTGTAGTAGTAGTACCAATATTTGATGCATGATCTTGCCTTAGTCTAACTGGCCTTGAAGTCCCTGCCAGATCAGTCTCTGGTGCCGTTCGTTTCAGCAGAAATCTGTCCACATCCTTCTAGCCCTAGCCTCCTAGATGCAGCCAAAAAACATAAACGCAGATTTAGTAATTAGCCATCCGATGAGAGTGAGAGACAGAGTTGTTAGTGCGTGAGACCAAAAGAAACTGAGAAAGAGATTGGCGTACCTGCGTGAGAACAGCCTACGAGGAGGGCAAGTGCCAAGTGGGCAACCAACACTCGAGAGATTAAGGATTGTACGGCGCCGGCCGGCCGGCTGGCCGGCATCACCCTTGGAGATTAGGGATCGCCGCTGTTCGTCGCCGATGCAAATTGGGGATTAGGGATTGAGAGTTGAGGTGAGGAAAAGATTAGGGGAAGGCGATGAGACGGAGGGGCGACCAGACGATGGCGGAAGAGACGAAGAGGCGACCTGGGCTGTTCACGAAACGTCAAACGTGTACGTGTATTATGCATTGGGCCTTGTGTGCTAACGCTGTGTGGAGCTGTACACCACATTCTTTTATATCTTTTACTAGAATTTACGGATGTTATGGGCTAAGACTATGAATAATTGGACATTAGCTACTGGGCTGGGGTCAACACATATTTTGGGCTGGGGTCAAACGCAGTTTGGATGGACCTAGTTAGCTTCAAATACTCGAAGGCATTGGGGTCAATTGACCCCAGCGGCCATACTAGAGCTTCGTTTTGATCATCATGAAAGTGTTCGTCGGATACGTAAGTGCAAATCCCGCAATGCGCCCGCCCGTGAGCTTTAGGCCGAACCCATTGGCGCCATGCGCTGTACTACGCGGGCTCAGAGCCTGGATATTACGTTCGCCCGTGAGCAAGTCGACCAGCAAAGCAGCCCAATGACGATGCCCTTTGAAGAAAGCTCGATCGCTAATGATTCCGAGGAGTGAAAGTGAATTGACTGCTCGCGAAAGAAGAGAAGTGCCGTCGCAGACGCGATCATATCCGCGACGACGTGGATAATTAATCCACATCGTCTCATGCCCACGTGTCTCCCTTGGGTCGGCGCTGGCCACCGGCCGCCTTTGTCTGCTTCCTCTGCGCGCGAACGTACGTAGTACGCCCGGCACACGGGCGCGCGCACTGAAACCCACAATGTCTGGCTGGCTGGCGAGCGGCGAGCGGCGACGCATCATTGGCGGGAAAACGATATTGCATGCGACAGGGCCACTGGAGGCCAGGGGTTGGCGATGCATATCCATGCATATATCCATGTGCATCTTTCGTTCTTTTCCATCTCAATCATTCCGCCCTGATCTTGGATTCGTGTACGGCACTTCTCCTGCATACATGCCCAACGATTCGCCCCCTGCCGCTGGCCTGCATGATATACTTCTAGTGGTACTACAAAGCACACCCGCGTCCTCCGCTTTGTGTTGCTTTACGGGTGTCACTCTCTCTGATAGCCTGAAACATAATATATATTTTTGAGTGAAAATATACTTCCTCCGTTTCTAAATATAAGTTTTTTTAGAGATTTCACTATGGACTACATACGGAGCAAAATGAGTGAATCTACACTCTAAAATATGTCTATATACATCCGTATGTAGTTTGTAGTGGAATATCTAAAAAGACTTACATTTAGGAACGGAGGAAGTATAACATAGGGGGCGTTTGGTTCAGAAGTCCTAGGACTTTTTCTAGTCCCAGGGACTAATCAAAAAAGACTCTTCAGTAGAGTCTTTTTCTAGTCCTTGTAAAAAAAGTCCCTCCCATTTGATTCCTAGGGACTTTTTAGGGATTTTTTCTAGTCTCTGGAACTAAAAAGTCCCTGAACCAAACACCCCCATAGTCTAAACATTTCGAAATACTGAAAAGCTAAGCTTGTGCGCGTGTTGCGTTTCATATACGTGCAACAGCATGCTAAGGCCTAACTATCTTCAAGGATAAGCAAAGGTAGAGACTAGAGTGCCTTTAGTGGTGCCTCCCGCGTCTAGCGGCGCACGTCAAAACTACAAAACACACGACTAGAGTACTACATATACATAGGCATACGCAAGAAGAGCACTTTCGACGGACGGACGGACAGATCGTTCTCTGGATATGGCATGGGTGCATTTTAATTCTGTGCGCCGAATGCCAGGCTGGAAATCGTTGGATATGCGAGCGAGCCTGACCCTACACGACCGAATGCCTGGATGAGGCCGGGGCTGCTTGCTCACAAGGTGTGCCATGGAACCACGGACAGCCGTCGAGCTACATACACGAGAATGTCTACTAGCGAACCGGACAGCGACGGCCCAACTGCCGCTACAGCGGTAAACAGCCTATCGGCGACGCCGGCCGATGCGGTGCATCCTGTTGGCCGGATTCATGCTGCGTACATGCATGATGCGTCCGCTGCAAGCTAGCCAGCTTCTGTTTGGTTTGCTGCGTGCACAGTGCACTCCGTGACATGATCTCGTTCATTGGTGAGGTGCAGGCTTTGGTCGATGGAGCACTAGGTACAGAGAGCAGTGAGCAGTGGCCAGGCAACTACCTACGTACGTACCTCAGCCCAACATGGATGGACTGCACAAGCACAACCGTCTCCGCGGCCGCCCCACCTCTGGCTAGTCGGTCGTCACGAGCCGGCTAATGGCTGGCCTGATATGAGTACACCCGAGATCAACTGAGGGCAATACAATCAAGAATTACGTACGTTAGATCTGACGATACCAGCCACTAGCTATCCCGTGACGACGAGATGGGCTCTCTGACCCGATTGATCTCTGCTCGTGGCGAACATGCGCTCGTGCCCGCGCGCGCAGGGCGGAGCCAACATTTTTCTGCGCGCGGACGAGCCGGTCCCGGCCGGACTCCCAGGAACGACCGATACACGAGGGATTCGGAGGCGCGTCCACCTGCTCCCACGTACCCCTGTCCGGGTCCGCGGCGCTAGGCAGTCGGCATCCATGGACCGGCGTGCGCATGTCTCCCTAACCGATCTGGGTCTTGGAATGTTGCGGACCTGCTAACCAGGTCTGCAGAGGCTAGTGCGGCTCGACCGCTCGAATTGTGGCGAGGTTGGCAGACTCGATCCGCTGCTGGGTGGCAATTCTGGCATCTGTATGACCTCTCTCGTCCTAGAGCATCTGCAGCCGGAACTACTAGAATCCTCCAAGTCCCTTGCTTTTAATACCTGCTTACTTTGATTAGAAACGCATTTCTCATTTCCTCTCGTCTTGGGGAGCACCTGGACGGCCGGATCCATCTTCTGGACACGAACCAATGTCGGATCAGGATACTATTTTGTATGCAAAAGTGTGATTTTGGTGAGCATACTAAAGTGGTGACCTACCTATCTTGATTTGGAAAAGAGCTGATTGGGTATGTGAGTATGCACAAGCTTATTTTAGAAACCGATTTAACTTTATTCATACCCGTAACTGTTACAGGTGCAATTCTTTGAATTCAAGATTCAGAAAATTACAACAGTAACTCTTTACAATTAAGAGCTACAACAAAAATTGCAACCTGGCATGGTATCAGTCTTTGCAAAAAAACAAGACCGTTTTTACGGTACCCTGTACTGCTGACCGAAGAGGGAGCAGTATATTAAAATCTGGCCATCGATTTTCTGGGGATAGGATTGACATTCTGTAGTTTAAAAATTAGCTAGGGGCTAGAGATTTCATTTTCTAGGCAACACTCGCCGCAGATTGATCCGTTCGTCACCTTCTCCCTGTCGTAACCCTCCCATCGCCGTGGTCTCATCTGCCCGGCACTACCAGCTGCCGTCGTGGACGAGCAGTGTGCACCTCGAGCCATCGGATGTCCGGAAGGCGGAGACGTCAGTTCAGAGGTTCTAAACCTTTTCGGCCCAGCTGTCCTCGGTGAGGGAGGAGGCGGCGGTCCAGTCCCGGGAGAGCGAGACGGCGTCGCTGAAGTCGGCGACGCGACCAAGCTGGGGTGAGGCGGCGCGCGTGCCAGAGGGGAAGCGGCAGATGGCGCAGGGCATCGGCAGGGACTTTCGTGGAGACAAAGATGAGGGAAGAGTAGTCGCCGGTGAGCGCCAGGGCGACGGGGTCCTAGGAGATTAGCGGTGTCAGGGGCGGCGAGTCCTCCTCGAGCTCCTTGCGGCAGGAGGAAAAGGGTGGTCCATGTCGGCACTCGACACTCATGGGAGCTGAATTTTTACGTCCCAAAGTACCCTCAGAATAGTATACTGGAGGACGGGAACAAAGCAGTGTTGCTCGTGATTCAACTGGCAAAATTGGAGCAGTACAGTTCGCTTGTCACCGTTAGATTTCGTCAATGGACCGCCCATATTTGTCGCTGGGTACCGTAAAAGAGCTCAAAAAACAATACTTCCATTCAAGATTAAGAGCTACAACAGTAAAGAGATCTCAATTAGACTGGGGTGCCGATGTAGTCTTCCATTCATCGACACGAACTTGATTACCAGTAAAAGTTTTTGAAATCCCCTTGACTCCTTGAGCCCTCCATCCAAATAGATTTTTTGAAGCAAAATCCATCCAAATAGATGGGAAGCTAAGGTTGATGAATGTTCCGGGCTGAGAATAATCCCCTAGAAAATGCAGGCCGTTGAATTACAAAATCTTAACCACAAGGTCCACAAAGAATCAAACCAACCAAAATGACACATAACAATAACATAAACTCATCAAATCTGAGAAAAACGGGTGTGCGAGGAGCCAAATCTCTCTTGCTCCATAGCACTGCCACAATAGAGAGAGAAATTCTACTTGCAAAAAGCCTACAAAGGCACCGATAAAAATCATAAAACTCGTAGATCGGTCCCTCACTTCTCAAAGCTGAGATGGCATCCGGAGGATAGGGTGTCAAGGAAATCATCATCAACTGCGGCTGTTTCACGAATCCTACGCCTTGCTTTGTTCATGATCTTATCCTCTTATTCTCCTCCACTTAAGAGGCAAAACACGACAGGTCTGACACGCGCGGGAGATTATGGGCCTACCCATATAAGATATAACCAGTTTTCATGTTATGAAAAAACATTATTTACATATTTTCCATCAGTTTTTCTTTACTTTTTAACTTCATGTGAAATACTCCACTTAATGTTCACGGTTTTTGTATGAAATAGTTTTTTTAATGAATTTTAACGATTGCACCTGAATTTTCTAAAAGATATTCAGTAAATATAAAAAATGTCTACTAATTTTAAATAGAATTCATAATTATTCATAAATCTTCAAAAAATTATATGCTTTTAAGAATTTATAAATAGTTAAGGAATGTAAAGCAAATATTCAGAAACATAAAATCTCATGAATTTTAAAAACACTTATTCACAATTGTTTTCAGAAATTTCAAATTTAAATGAGTATGTATTTTTTAAATAAATTCGTGCACTTTAAAAATTTCCATGCATTTCCCTAATTATTAATGCATTTACACATGTTCATAAACTAGAAAAATCGAAAAGAATAAAATAGTAAAAAGGATTAAAATAGTGTGAAAAATGGTTCTTAATTAAAGAACAAAAACACAGAAATAAAGAAAGAATAAAATTAGAAATAAAAATAGAAATTAAAGGGAAGAAAAAGAGAAAAGTAAACCTGCAGCACTAAAACAACGAAAATACCTTGTAGTGTAGAACTGCGAAATCACTAATTAAGGAGCACTCCTTGCGGAGATCACTCCAACTTCCCCAGGTTGCGACAAGTGGCGCGCTGCATGTGCGCCACTTGTCGCAACCTGTGAGTTTTCCCTTTTTTTGTAGATCCGTTTATTCAAAATGTTTTATCTCTTAAACCGTGCGTCCAAATCTCAAACCGCTTTCGTCATTGGATTCCTCGCGTCGAGATCTTCAAAACTAGATCCCATGTTGATAGGTTTTGATGAACTTTTTTTTCACGAAAAAACCGGACGAAAAAACCGACGAAAAAACCGAACCTGAAACAGGATTTTTTTCCTTTCCGAAAGAGGCACGCCCGTGCCTCTGACGAAAGCACAACCGTGCCTCTGGCGGAAGCAAAACCGTGCCTCTCGCGAAAGAAAAAAAAACAGAAAACACGTTTTTTTTTCCTTTTCCGAAAGAGGCACGCCCGTGCCTCTCGCGAAAGCACAACCGTGCCACTGGCGGAAGCAAAACCGTGCCTCTCGCAAAAGAAGAAAAAAAACAGAAAACGTGTTTTTTCCCTTTCCGAAAGAGGCACGCCCGTGCCTCTCGCGAAAGCACAACCGTGCCTCTGGCGGAAGCAAAACCGTGCCTCCCGTGAAAAAATGCATTTTTTTGCGTAAAGAAATTATTTTTTTCGGGAAAAATATTTTGGTCGAAAAGCTAGGGAAGACCAGTAGAAACCAAAACTTCAAAAAACCCCGAAAAAAAACCTTTTAAAAAGCCGAAAACGCGTGCGTGAAAATAAAAAAACAAAATCTAGAGGAAGCTTCCAGAGCGCGACACGTGGCGAATGGCTGTGAGCGTGCCAAGTGACGCTGATCGTTGCGAGGCTCCCTAAGCAGCGCTCGTTAATTAGTTGCTCCCGTAGAACTGTGACCTATTAACCAATGCATTGGTCGATTTTTTAGTGCCCCTCTATATCTCGCTACAAGGAGCCGGTGGTGGCCGGCCTAGTAGGGACGTGGGCTGTCGGGCTTTCATCACGTTAATTTATTTTTTATTTTTGTTTGTATTTTTCATAAATGTATTTAAACAATTTAAATTTATTAAAAAAATTGAAACCCTGAATTTTCCAAAAAAAATCTTAGTATGAAAATTTTTAGGAAAATTGAAGAAAAATCATAGCTTTAGAAATATGTCCGTGACAATGAAAACATGTTTCCAAGTTTTGAGAACAACTATGTGAAAATCTTAAAACATGTGTATACAATGTAAAAAAGGTTGTGCATAGTACAAAAAATCTTTCATATCATTAATAATTCCCGTGACATTTTGAAGAAATTTCCCGTGTTTAAAACAAAACTGTTTGTAACACTTACAAAAATGTTTATACAAATGTAAGAATGTTCTCGTTGTTTTCTTATTACCATTGAAAATATGTTACACTGTGTATTTGAAAACGTTGTTGACCATGTATTAAAAAATTGTTGAAACATGCATTGGTAGAAAAATGTACATTGTGCATTAGAAAAATGTTCAACGTGTATAAAATGATGTTTCATGTATACACTAGAATATATTGTGGACATGTGTTAAAAAAATAAAACCAATAAACTTGAAAAAAACAAAAACAAAATAGAAATAAACGTAAGATTAATGAAAAATCCCAAGAAGAAACAAGAAAAACCAAAATATAACAAAGAAGGACAAAAAAACCAAAGCGAACAACGTAGCAGTGTAGCAATAGCGAGCGGGCGACGAATGCATCAACATGGGCTGGCTCAGTACTGTAGCGCGAAGAAAAATTTCCAGGTGAGATTTGCTTCCATCTCTCATTGAGCGAAATATCAAAATAACTAGTTAAGGGTTACCCCTCGCAAATGAGACTCCCACCATCTCAGGTGCTAAAAAGTGACGCATTGCATGTGCGCCATTTGTCAGAATCCGAATTTTTTTCTCTTTTCATAGATTCGTTTGTTCAAAATATTTTATCTCTTGAACAATGCGTCAAAATGCCAACCATTTTTGCCATTGGATTTATCGCATCGAAATCTTGGGAACTAGACCCCATATTAATAGATTTCGATGAACTTTTTTCCATGAAAAATCAGGGAACAACCAAAAATCAAAAATTAAAAAATGGATACAAAATATAAATCCAAAAAAATGGAAACAAAAAACCGCCAACAAAAATAAATAAGAAAAACCCGAAGCTCGGAAGCAAAGTTGTGGTTTTCACTTTTTTGGGAGGCACAAGCTGTGCTTTTCCCTTTTTACGGGGGGAAGCACATGCTTCTCACAGAACCAGAACTATGTTTCTCATTGAACCACAACTGTGCTTTTCCCTTTTCGAGTAGAAGCATGACTGTGCTTCTCACGGAAGTTAATCTACGCTTCCACTTGAAACACAACCGTGCTTGTCGGGGAAGCATATTTTTTTCAAGAAGCACAGATGTGCTTCACAATAATATTAATAATAGTATAACCAATTTTTTCTTCAAAACCTAGGCATAAAACGAAAAATCAAAAAACAATAAAAAGCCATCTAAAACCCAAAAATGCATGCACAAAAAAAACAAAATCTAGAGGGAGTGCCTAGCAGGCGACACGTGACGGCGGCTGGACGCACCACTTGAAGCGCTCTCAGATCATGAAAGTGGTCCTTGCGGGAGCCCCAGGGGTAACCGTTGGCTAATTGTTCTCCAGAATATAGGTTTGGCGGATTTTTTTAGTTAATTATTATGTTTGTCTTTATAGAGGGTGATAGCCCAAAGGACCGTCCGCAATTTCTTTTAGGAAAAAAAGAAAGTTAACTATTTTTATTGAGTTGAGACAATACCGAATATCCTTTTTTAGAAGAGCCAATAGTAAATATCCAAACACAGCCGTTTAGCTCTCGAGGTTGTGCAACTACCTTTTCCAAATTTCTTGCAGTAATGGCACGGTCTAGTTGAGCAACCCTTGTAGGCCCAAGATATGGCCTTATGTAGAAACGGGCGAAATTCATTTTACATACAAACCGGAGTAAAAACTACTCTAAACATATTTTAAATGATCGCTGGCGTCCGTCCCTCATGGCCGGCCATGAGCCCAGAGAATTGAAGCTCCCTCTATTGCCTTCGCCTTTTTCAAATTTATGCAATTTCACAAACAACATCCAGATTTATCTTCTTAGTTTCCTTTTTTGCTTAGTTTATGGTAGACCTGGCCATCCTCCGGGCCAGGCCGGGCTTCGGGCCGGGCCTGACCAAGCCCGAGGTAGAAAAATCAGGCCCGAGCCCGGCCTGGCCCGACCGTCGGGCCTAGTTTTCAGGCCCGAGCCCGGCCCATCACAGCAAAAAACACGTCGGGCCTCGGGCCTCGGGCCGGGCCTCTTCAGTAAATGGCATAAACAGCGGGCCCAGGCCCGGCCCGACCTAGTCTTTGGGCTCAAAACCTAGGCCCAGGCCCGGCCCGGGAGCAGCGTCGGGCCGGGTTGGGCCGGGCTTTTTCGGGCCGGGCTGTCCGGGCCGGGCGGCCCATGGCCAGGACTAGTTTATGGTATAGTAAGCCATTACATATCAATCATGTGTTTTTCTAATCTGCATTTTATATCTCTGTGGTTCGTAAGGATTTAAAGTTCTACGGACATGTCAAGTACAATTAGTCATTTGAATTGTTAAAACAATTAATATTGACATGATAAAAAAAGTGGCGACTTAAAAGCATGATGAAGAATATTTAAGTAATTATTGATGAGTATCCATTAATGACTATATAAGACCAAATTTAGAGGTAATCAGATTAAAGATAGCATCCTCACCAAAAAAATATTAAAGATAGTATGTGTCGTAGTTACAATGAAAATTTGTCGTAGTTACAATGAAAAACTGATGAAACTAACAATTTTGATGGGGAATAACTAGCCAAAAGCAATGACATCCATTATTCACACAGTGTATTTTCTTTGATTTTTTTATAATTTAAAATGTATATAAATTTTAAAAAATACTTCAAAGTAAACATAAGAATTGCAAAAAATTAACTAGAATATTCGATGGGAAGTCGATTAACTAACAATTTAATGGGGAACTAACTACCCAAAAAAACGGCATCGAACTTCACAAGGTGTATTTTCACTTCAAATATTTTATAGTTTAAAGCATGTATTATTTTCAAATATATCTCAAAGTTAGCATAGTAAATATGTCCAAAGTTATGAAATAAAGGAACTAACGAATCCATCCAGGCAAATGTTCGGGTCATTATTCTAGTTCTCCAAAAGAACATGATTTTGTATAAAACAATAGTACCTATATGCAATGGAGAACGCCAAATAAGTGGTCATTGTGTGTTGACAAAAATAAGGACATATATATCTTCAAATTGCACAAATATTTTCTTAACTTATTAAATTGGTAAGATAAATATGATGAACATAGAGGCTACGTCATACTAAAATATCATGTGTCGCACTTTAATGGCAAGTTGGTTAGCATCATATTATGAATGTATTATTCACAACATCTATTTGGCTTGGTGGATGTGAATGTTTCTCTTGCTTGGGTGAAATCTTCAAATAAATGATTACCTAGTACATATGAAATGGTGGCTATCGACATAATATGATGACCATTGCCCATACATAATATATTGGCAACTATCATTGTTGTTATCTAAATCATCTAGCATTCGTAGTTGTGAATGTGTGAAAATAGGTGTAGTGCAGCATCATACTAATTTATATTCCGCTAGATACATCTAAGTATACTTCCCTGTTGGGAAACGTTGCATGGAAGAGAAAAAAAATTCTACACACACGCAAGATCTATCCATAGAGATACATAGCAACGAGAGGGGAGAGTGTGTCTATGTAGCCTCGTAGACCGTAAGCGGAAGCGTTTAGTAACGCGGTTGATGTAGTCGAACTTCTTCGCGCTACAACCGATCAAGTACCGAACGTACGACACCTCTGCATTCAGCACACGTTCATCTCGCTGACGTCCTCCGCCTTCTTGATCCAGCAAGATGGAGAGGTAGTGGATGAGTTCTGGCAGCATGACGGCGTGGTGACGGTGATGGTGAAGCTATCTCCACAGGGCTTCGCCTAAGCACTACAAAAATATGACCGAGGGTCTAAACGGTGGAGGGGGGCACCGCACACGGCTAAGCAATTGTTGTGGTTGTGCTAGGGCCCCCCTCCCACATATATATAGGGGGGGGTGAGGGAGCAACCATGAGGCACCCCCAAGTATGCCGAATCCTACTTGTGGTCCTTCCCAAGTGGCACCCCCCTTATCATATTTGTCGGAGGGGGGAAAGAAAGGGGGAAGAGGGAAGGGAGGGGGAGGCTGAATCCCCCCTTTCCTTTCCCCTACTTGGGCGGCTTCCATAGGGGGTGCGCCATCCCTTGTGGGCTGGTGTGCTCCCTTCTAATGTCCCAACCCATAACTGTCCCGGGGGTGTCTGGTACCCCCTCTGGTATTTCGATGACTACCCAATACACTCTGAAACACTTCCGGTGTTCGAATACCATCATCCTATATATCAATCTTTACCTCTCGACCATTTCGAGACTCCTCGTCATGTCCGTGATCTCATCCGGGACTCTGAACAATATTCACTCACCAAATCATATAACTCATATAACACTATATCGTCAACAAATGTTAAGCGTGCGGACCCTACGGGTTCGAGAACTATGTAGACATGACCGAGA
Organism: Triticum aestivum; assembly: GCF_018294505.1. Taxonomy (NCBI): domain Eukaryota; kingdom Viridiplantae; phylum Streptophyta; class Magnoliopsida; order Poales; family Poaceae; genus Triticum; species Triticum aestivum. Next base: position 587,978,238 of record NC_057813.1, on the reverse strand, counting down.
CACCTCGTTACTCATATTGGCTCCTACATGCCATATGATCAATAGCGGAACCTAGCACTACAAAAAAAGACATATCCATGACATTTTGGGCCGAACGAATTTTTTTTCTGTCATACATATGACACTTCTATGACGACAATTGTGACAAAACCCGATATCATCATAGATGTGGTGGGCTCCTACTTCTATGACAAAAAATCATGACAGAAAATGGGCTTTTTGTCCTGGGCGGGCCGGAGACGCAACTGCATGACATTCTTTGGGCCGTCCATGACGGAAAAAACCATGGTAGAAGCGAGGGGGAGGAAAATTTCGGGGAGTTCCCGGTTACGGTGGGAGGTCGGCGGCCGAGCGATGCGCGTTTCTCTCGTACACGTACGCGCGTGTGTGTGAGGCGTTGGCTCTAACTGAACCCGAGCGAGGCGTTGGGCTCTAACTGAACCCGAGCGATTGCACTGCAGGCTACGCGTTACTGAACCCGAGCGATCGAGCGATGGCTGTTAACTGAACCCGATCGAGCGATTCCTTCACTACTGCTGCTAACTGAAGCCGATCGATTGGATGAAGAGTGAGCATTGCGGGGGGGGGGGGGTTGGATGAACATTGAGCGGTGGCGTTGCCTCTGGATGAACAGGACCCCGTGGTGTGGAGGGTTGGATAAACAATAGATGGTGGAGGGGTGCCCGTGGAGGGGTGGTTGAATAGGACCCCGTGGTGTGGAGGGCTGGATGATCAGTAGATGGTGGAGGGGTGCCCGTGGAGGGGTGGTTTAACAGGACCCCGTGGTGTGGAGGGCTGGATGAACTGTAGACGATGGAGGGGTGCCCGTGGAGGGGTGGTTGAACAGTAGCCGGTGGAGTAGCGCGCGGTGGAGGCTGGATGAACAGGAGCCCGTAGAGGCTGGAGGAGGTCGACGGTAGCCCGTGGAGGCTGGAGGAGGTCGAAGGTGGAGATGAACAGTATCTCGTGGAGTCCCGTTTTGCGGTATGCCACACCCCTCCCGATGAACAGGACCCCCGTTTCGACCGTAGCGCTCTAACACAAGTCCGTTTCGTCCGTTTTGCGCTACGCCACACCCCTCCTGATCAACAGGACCCCCGTTTCGACCGTAGGAGGCCCGTTTCCTCCGTTTTGTGGTACGCCACACCCCTCCCGATCAACAGGACCCCTGTTTCGACCATAGGAGGTCCGTTTCGTCCGTTTTGTGGTACGCCAGACCCCTTCCGATCAACAGGACCCCGTTCCGAACGTAGGAGGTCCGTTTCCTCCGTTCTGCGGTACGCCAGGCCTTGTTTCCATCGCCTGTTCCATCCAAGCCCTCCCGATGAACATGACCACGCATTCCGTTCTGACCCAGCCGGTTGGCTCCCACGCGTTCCGTTGCCTCCCGATGAACACGATGCATTTCGTTGCCTCCCCATGAACACGATGCATTCCCTTGCCTCCCCATGAACACGGCGCATTCCGTTGCCTCCCCATGAACATGATGACGCGCTGTTTCTCTGTTCCGACCCAGCCATGTACACGAGCCCTGGCCGTACGTATGCGTGAGTAGGCGTTCGAGACCCTGCCCGTATGTACGTATGTGGCCGTATTTTCTTTCTTGCACCCTGGCTACTGTATGTACGTGTACATGCTACGTGCGCGCCTCTACTATGAAACATGCGCGCCTCTACATCCACCAGTATATATGTACGTACACGTTCGCGACCAGAATGACAACGCTACGTACGCTTTGATCAAATGGGTCCCGACTGTCAGACACTTCCTTGCCTGCGAAGACGTAGCTGGTGGGTCCCATCGGTCAGAGCAGCGAATTGTTTATGTTTATTTTTGCCCGGACGCACTTCCTTGCGTGCGAAGGTGTAGCTGCTGGGTCTCAGCAGTCAGGGGGCGAATCATTTTTTTGCTCAGACGCACTTCCTTGCATGCGAAGATGTAGCTGGTAGGTCCCAGCAGTCAGGGGGCGAATTGTTTTTTTGCCCGAATGCACTTCCTTGCGTGCGAAGGTGTAGCTGGTGAGTCCCAACAGTCAGGGTGGAAACGTTTTTTTCACGAAATACGGTGGCCCGTCCGGTGGGTCCCTGCTGTCAGGTGGAGGAATCATTATTTTCCGCGTAATAAGGAGGCACTTCCTTGCTGCGCCGTGGACCCAGCTGTCAGCCTCTCCACGTACAATCCACGTCCGATGGAAGTCGTTCCTTGACCATGTGGACCACGCTGCGCCGAGAGCACCAGGGCAGTGGACGACGGCGAGGCCTAGGAAGGGGACGACGCGGAGCCGGTGAAGACGCAACAGTGGATGCCCACGCGGAGAGGAGTATGAGGGTTCACTCGTTCGGCTGCGGTGTGAGGCTGCCGTTGCCGCAGGGCCTGGCCAGCGGTGGGAATAGTAGGGGCGATGAGGCCTCCGCGGCAGCACAGCCGACCACGGGAGGCAGGAGCAGGCGACACGACCGGCACTGCTTTGGGCGGCTGGAGCAAGAAGAACAGAGGTTGAAGAAGCACTACGGCCGTTGGATAGACATTGTATGGTCAGTGGAGCTAGAATCGTTCATATTGACTAAGTTGACAAAGCCCTCCGTCCCGGTCAACTTAGTAGGCTCCCAAGTCAGCCTCCCACCAGGTGGGTCCCAGCTAGCAGGGGGAGTATTCATTTTTTTGTGCGTAATAAGGAGGCACTTCCGGTGGGTCCGAGCTGACAACGGGGGGAACGTTTTTTTTTGCAACATACGGTGGCCCGTCCGGTGGGTCCCAGCAGTCAGGGGGGAAACGTTATTTTTTGCAAAATAAGGTGGCCCGTCTGGTGGGTGCCTGCTGTTAGGTGGAGGAATAATAATTTTGCGCGTAATAAGGAGGCACTTCCTTGCGGCTGCCGTAGACCCAGCTGTCAGCTTCTCCACGTACAGTACTCTTCCGATGGAAGTCGGTCATTGACCATGTTGACCACGCCACACCGAGAGCACCAGGGTGGTGGACGACGACAAGGCCTAGGAAGGGGACTACGTGGAGCCGGGGAAGACGCAGTAGTGGAAGCCCGCACGGAGAGGAGTACGAGGGTTCACTGGTTCGGCTGCGGTGTGAGGCTGCCGTCGCTGCAGAATAACAGGGGGTGTGGGTGAGTGGAGGGATGGCCTGGCCAGCGGTGGGAGTAGTATGGGGGCAGTAAGGCCTTCGCGGCAGCACAGCCGGCCCCGGGAGGCAGGAGCACGCGGCATGACCGGCGCTGCTTTGGGCGGCTGTAGCAAGAAGACCAGAGGTTGAAGAAGCACTATGATCGTTGGATGGACATCGTACGGTCACTGAAGCTAGAATAGTTTATTATTGACTAAGTTGACAAAGCCCTCCGTCCCCGTCAACTTAGTAGGCCCGCAAGTCAGCCTCCCACCAAGGTGGGTCCCAGCTAGCAGGGGGAGTATTCATTTTTTTGTGCGTAATAAGGAGGCACTTCCGGTGGGTCCGAGCTGACAGCGGGGGGAACATTTTTTTCACGAAATACGGTGGCCTGTCTGATGGGTCCCAGCAGTCAGGGGGGAAACGTTTTTTCATGAAATAAGGTGGCCCGTCCGGTGGGTGCCTGCTGTCAGGTGGAGGAATAACTATTTTGTGCGTAATAAGGAGACACTTCCTTGCGGCCACCGTGGACCCAGCTGTCAGCCTCTCCACGTATAGTACTCTTTCGATGGAAGTCGGCCGTTGACCATGTTGACCACGCCGCGGCGAGAGCACCAGGGCGGTGGACAACGGCGAGGCCTAGGAAGGGAACGACGCGGAGCCGGGGAAGACGCAGCAGGGGAAGCCCGCGCGGAGAGGAGTACGAGGGTTCACTGGTTCGGCTGCGGTGTGAGGCTGCCGTCGCCGCAGAATAACAGGGGGTGTGGGTGAGTGGAAGGATGGCTTGGCCAGCGGTGGGAGTAGTATGGGGGCGGTGAGGCCTCCGTGGCAGCACAGCCGGCCACGGGAGGCAGGAGCAGGCGGCACGACCGGCGCTGCTTTGGGCGGCTGGACCAAGAAGACCAGAGGTTGAAGAAGCACTACGTCCATTGGATGGACATCGTACGGTCACTGAAGCTAGAATTGTTTATTATTGACTAAGTTGACAAAGCCCTTGGTACGCTCCAACATTGGAGGCCCACAGGTCAGCCTCCGAAACGGTGCGCCCCAGATGTCAGGGGGAGGAATCATTTTTTGGGCGGCCGAAGCTAAGAATATCCGAGATTGAAGAAGAAGCACGACATCCGTTGGATAGACATCCAATGGCCAATGCTGCTAGAACCGTGTGTTGACTATAATAAGTTGACAAAGCCTTGCATACGCGTCAACTTATTTTTTTAGGGGACGCATCACTTAGTAGGCCCACAAGTGTCTGGCAGAGAACTTATAGCCCATTTGCATTTTGTAAGAATGTACAACCCATTTTTGTGTTGAGGAACGTAGTAATTTTCAAAAAAATTCGTACGCACACGCAAGATCATGGTGATGCATAGCAACGAGAGGGGAGAGTGTTGTCTACGTACCCTCATAGACTGTAAGCGGAAGCGTTAGCACAACGCGGTTGATGTAGTCGTATGTCTTCACGATCCGACCGATAAAGTACCGAATGTACGACACCTCCGAGTTCAGCACACGTTCAGCCCGATGACGTCCCTCGAACTCCGATCCAGCCGAGTGTTGAGGGAGAGTTTCGTCAGCACGACGGCGTGATGACGATGATGATGTTCTACCGACGCAGGGCTTCACCTAAGCACCGCTACAGTATTATCGAGGTGGACTATGGTGGAGGGGGGCACCGCACACAGTTGGGAGAGATCAACCGATCAACTTGTGTGTCTAGAGGTGCCCCTGCCCCCGTATGTAAAGGAGCAAGGAGGGGTGCAGCCGGCCAACGGGAGGGCGCGCCAGGAGGAGTCCTACTCCTACCGAGAGTAGGACTCCGCCCTTTCCTTGTTGGAATAGGATTCGGGAGGGGGAAAGAGGAGGGAGAGAAGGAAGGGGGGGCGCCGCCCCCCTCTCCTTGTCCTATTCGAACTAGGAGGGAGGGGCGCACGGCCCAGCCCTGGCCGCCTCTCCTCTTCTCCATAAAGGTACACTAAGGCCCATTTACCTCCCGGGGGGTTCCGGTAACCTCCCGGTACTCCGGTAAAATCCTGATTTCACCCGTAACACTTTCGATATACAAACATAGGCTTCCAATATATCAATCTTCATGTCTCGACCATTTTGAGACTCCTCGTCATGTCCGTGATCACATCCGGGACTCCGAACAACCTTCGGTACATCAAAACATATAAACTCATAATATAACTGTCATCGTAACGTTAAGCATGCGGACCCTACGGGTTCGAGAACTATGTAGACATGACCGAGACACGTCTCCGGTCAATAACCAATAGCGGAACTTGGATGCTCATATTGGCTCCCACATATTCTACGAAGACCTTTATCGGTCAGACCGCATAACAACATACGTTGTTCCCTTTGTCATCGGTATGTTACTTGTCCGAGATTCGATCGTCGGTATCTCAATACCTAGTTCAATCTCATTACCGGCAAGTCTCGTTACTCGTTCCGTAATACATCATCCCGCAACTAACTCATTAGTTGCAATGCTTGCATGGCTTAAGTGATGTGTATTACCAAGAGGGCCCAGAGATACCTCTCCGACAATCGGAGTCACAAATCCTAATCTTGAAATACGCCAACCCAACATGTACCTTCAGAGACACCTATAGAGCACCTTTATAATCACCCAGTTACATTGTGACGTTTGGTAGCACACAAAGTGTTCCTCCGGTAAACAGGAGTTGCATAATCTCATAGTCATAGGAACATGTATAAGTCATGAAGAAAGCAATAGCAACATACTAAACGATCGTGTGCTAAGCTAACGGAATGGGTCATGTCAATCACATCATTCTCCTAATGATGTGATCCCGTTAATCAAATGACAACTCATGTCTATGGCTAGGAAACATAACCATCTTTGATCAACGAGCTAGTCAAGTAGAGGCATACTAGTGACAATCTGTTTGTCTATGTATTCACACATGTATTATGTTTTCGGTTAATACAATTCTAGCATGAATAATAAACATTTATCATGATATAAGGAAATAAATAATAACTTTATTATTGCCTCTAGGGCATATTTCCTTCAGTCTCCCACTTGCACTAGAGTCAATAATCTAGATTACACAGCAATGATTCTAACACCCATGGAGCCTTGGTGCTGATCATGTTTTGCTCGTGGAAGAGGCTTAGTCAACAGGTCTGTAACATTCAGATCCGTATGTATCTTGCAAATTTCTATGTCTCCCACCTGGACTAGATCCCGGATGGAATTGAAGCGTCTCTTGATGTGCTTGGTTCTCTTGTGAAATCTGGATTCCTTTGCCAAGGCAATTGCACCAGTATTGTCACAAAAGATTTTCATTGGACCCGATGCACTTGGTATGACACCTAGATCGGATATGAACTCCTTCATCCAAACTCCTTCATTTGCTGCTTCCGAAGCAGCTATGTACTCCGCTTCACATGTAGATCCCGCCACGACGCTTTGTTTAGAACTGCACCAACTGCAGCTCCACCATTCAATGTAAACACGTATCCGGTTTGCAATTTAGAATCGTCCGGATCAGTGTCAAAGCTTGCATCAACATAACCATTTACGATGAGCTCTTTGTCACCTCCATAAATGAGAAACATATCCTTAGTCCTTTTCAGGTATTTCAGGATGTTCTTGACCGCTGTCCAGTGATCCACTCCTAGATTACTTTGGTACCTCCCTACTAGACTTATAGCAAGGCACACATCAGGTCTGGTACACAGCATTACATACATGATAGAGCCTATGGCTGAAGCATAGGGAACATCTTTCATCTTCTCTCTATCTTCTGCAGTGGTCGGGCATTGAGTCTTACTCAACTTCACACCTTGTAACACAGGCAAGAACCCTTTCTTTGCTTGATCCATTTTGAACTTCTTCAAAACTTTGTCAAGGTATGTGCTTTGTGAAAGTCCAATTAAGCGTCTTGATCTATCTCTATAGATCTTGATGCCCAATATGTAAGCAGCTTCATCGAGGTCTTTCATTGAAAAACTCTTATTCAAGTATCCCTTTATGCTATCAAGAAATTCTATATCATTTCCAATTAGCAATATGTCATCAACATATAATATCAGAAATGCTACAGAGCTCCCACTCACTTTCTTGTAAATACAAGCTTCTCCAAAAGTCTGTACAAAACCAAATGCTTTGATCACACTATCAAAGCATTTATTCCAACTCCGAGAGGCTTGCACCAGTCCATAAATGGATCGCTGGAGCTTGCACAATTTGTTAGCTCCCTTTGGATCGACAAAACCTTCCGGTTGCATCATATACAACTCTTCTTCCAGAAATCCATTCAGGAATGCAGTTTTGACATCCATTTGCCAAATTTCATAATCATAAAATGCGGCGATTGCTAACATGGTTCGGACAGACTTAAGCATCACTATGTGTGAGAAGGTCTCATTGTAGTCAATCCCTTGAACTTGTCGAAAACCTTTCGCATCAAGTCGAGCTTTGTAGACAGTAACATTACCGTTAGCGTCAGTCTTCTTCTTGAAGATCCATTTATTATCAATTGCTTGCCGATCATCGGGCAAGTCAACCAAAGTCCATACTTTGTTCTCATACATGGATCCCATCTCAGATTTCATGGCCTCAAGCCATTTTGCAGAATCTGGGCTCACCATCGCTTCTTCATAGTTCATAGGTTCATTATGATCTAGTAGCATGACCTCCAGAACAGGATTACCGTACCATTCTGGTGCGGATCTTATTATGTTTGACCTACGAGGTTCAGTAACAACTTGATCTGAAGTTCCATGATCATCATTATTAACTTCCTCAGTAATTGGTGTATATGTCACAGGAACCAGTTCTGTTGTGAACTACTTTCCAATAAGGGAGCAGGTACATTTACCTCATCAAGTTCTACTTTCCTCCCACTCACTTCTTTCGAGAGAAACTCCTTCTCTAGAAAAACTCTGAATTTAGCAACAAAAGTCTTGCCTTCGGATTTGTGATAGAAGGTGTACCCAACAGTTTCCTTTGGGTATCCTATGAAGACACATTTCTCCGATTTGGGTTCGAGCTTATCATGTTGAAGTTTTTTCACATAAGCATCGCGGCCCCAAACTTTAAGAAACGAAAACTTTGGTTTCTTGCCAAACCATAGTTCATAAGGCGTCGTCTCAACGGATTTTGATGGTGTCCTATTTAATGTGAATGCAGCCGTCTCTAAAGCATAACCCCAAAACGACAGCGGTAAATCAGTAAGAGACATCATAGATCGCACCATATCAAGTAAAGTACGATTACGACATTCGGACACACCATTACGCTATGGTGTTCCGGGTGGCGTGAGTTGCGAAACTATTCCGCATTGTTTCAAATCTAGAACAAACTCGTAACTCAAATATTCTCCTCCACGATCAGATCGTAGAAACTTTATTTTCTTGTTACGATGATTTTCCACTTCACTCTGAAATTCTTTGAACTTTTCAAAAAGTTTCAGACTTTTGTTTCATTAAGTAGATATACCCATATCTACTTAAATCATATGTGAAGGTGAGAAAATAATGATATCCACCACGAGCCTCAACATTCATCGGACCACATACATCTGTATGTATGATTTCCAACAAATCTGTTGCTCTCTCCATAGTTCCGGAGAACGGCGTTTTAGTCATCTTGCCCATGAGGCACGGTTCGCAAGTACCAAGTGGTTCATAATCAAGTGGTTCCAAAAGTCCATCAGTATGGAGTTTCTTCATGCGCTTTACACCGATATGACCTAAACGGCAGTGCCACAAATAAGTTGCACTATCATTATCAACTCCGCATCTTTTGGCTTCAACATTATGAATATGTTTATCACTACTATCGAGATTCAATAAAATTAGACCACTCTTCAACAGTGCATGACCATAAAAGATATTACTCATATAAATAGAACAACCATTATTCTCTGATTTAAATGAATAACCGTCTCGCATCAAACAAGATCCAGATATAATGTTCATGCTCAACGTTTGCACCAAATAACAATTATTTAGGTCTAATACTAATCCCGAAGGTAGATGTAGATGTAGCGTGCCGACCGCGATCACATCGACTTTGCAACCATTTCCTACACGCATCGTCACCTCATCCTTAGCCAATCTTCACTTAACCCGTAGCCCCCTGTTTTGAGTTGCAAATATTAGCAACAGAACCAGTATCAAATACCCAGGTGCTACTGCGAGCATTAGTAAGGTACACATCAATAACATGTATATCACATATACCTTTGTTCACCTTGCCATCCTTCTTATCCGCCAAATACTTGGGGCAGTTCCGCTTCCAGTGACCAGTCTGCTTGCAGTAGAAGCACTCAGCCTCAGGCTTAGGTCCAGACTTGGGTTTCTTCTCCTGAGCAGCAACTTGCTTGCTGTTCTTCTTGAAGTTCCCCTTCTTCTTCCCTTTGCCCTTTTTCTTGAAACTGGTTGTCTTATTGACCATCAACACTTGATGCTCCTTCTTGATTTCTACCTCCGCAGCCTTTAGCATTGTGAAGAGCTCAGGAATCTTCTTATCCATCCCTTGCATGTTATAGTTCATCACGAAGCTCTTGTAGCTTGGTGGTAGTGATTGGAGAATTCTGTCAAGGACGCTATCATCCGGAAGATTAACTCCCAGTTGAATCAAGTGATTTTTATACCCAGACATCTTGAGTATATTCTCACTGACAGAACTATTCTCCTCCATCTTGCAACTGTAGAATTTATTGGAGACTTCATATCTCTCAATCTGGGCATTTGCTTGAAATATTAACTTCAACTCCTGGAACATCTCATATGCTCCATGACGTTCAAAACATCGTTGAAGTCCGGTTTCTAAGCCGTAAAGCATGGCACACTGAACTATCAAGTAGTTATCAGCTTTGCTCTGCCAGAAGTTCACAACATCTGGTGTTGCTCCTGCAGCAGGTCTGGCACCTAGCGGTGCTTGCAGGACGTAATTCTTCTGTGCAGTAATGAGGATAATCCTCAAGTTACAGACCCAGTCCGTGTAATTGCTACCATCATCTTTCAACTTTGCTTTCTCAAGGAACGCATTAAAATTCAATGGAACAACAGCACGGGCCATCTATCTACAATCAACATAGACAAGCAAGACACTATCAGGTACTAAGTTCCTGATAAATTTAAGTTCAATTAATCATATTACTTAAGAACTCCCACTTAGATAGACATCCCTCTAATCCTCTAAGTGATCACATGATCCAAATCAACTAAACCATGTCTGATCATCATGTGGGATGGAGTAGTTTCAATGGTGAACATCACTATGTTGATCATATCTACTATATGATTTACGCTCAACCTTTCGGTCTCCGTGTTCTGAGGCCATATCTGTTATATGCTAGGCTCGTCAAGTTTAACCTGAGTATTCCGCGTGTGCAACTGTTTTGCACCCGTTGTATTTGAACGTAAAGCCTATCACACCCGATCATCACGTGGTGTCTCAGCACGAAGAACTTTTGCAACGGTGCATACTCAAGGAGAACACTTATCCTTTGATAATTTAGTGAGGGATCATCTTATAATGCTACCATCAATCAAAGCAAGATAAGATGCATAAAAGATAAATATCACATGCAATCAATATAAATGCTATGATATGGCCATCATCATCTTGTGCTTGTGATCTCCATCTCCGAAGCACCGTCATGATCACCATCGTCACCGGCGTGACACCTTGATCTCCATCGTAGCATCGTTGTTGTCTCACCAATATTATGCTTCTACGACTATCGCTACCGCTTAGTGATAAAGTAAGGCATTACAGGGCGATTGCATTGCATACAATAAAGCGACAACCATATGGCTCCTGCCAGTTGCCGATAACTCGGTTACAAAACATGATAATCTCATACAATAAAATATAGCATCATGTCTTGACCATATCACATCACAACATGCCCTGCAAAAACAAGTTAGACGTCCTCTACTTTGTTGTTGCAAATTTTACGTGGCTGCTACGGGCTTAGCAAGAATCGTTCTTACCTACGCATCAAAACCACAACGATAGTTTGTCAAGTTGGTGCTGTTTTAACCTTCGCAAGGACCGGGCGTAGCCACACTCGGTTCAACTAAAGTGAGAGAGACAGTCACCCGCCGGTCACCTTTAAGCAACTAGTGCTCGTTGTGGTGAAACCAGTCTCGCGTAAGCATACGCGTAATGTCGGTTCGGGCCGCTTCATCTCACAATACCGCTAAACCAAAGTATGACATGCTGGTAAGCAGTATGACTTATATCGCCCACAACTCACTTGTGTTCTACTCGTGCATATGACATCTACGCATAAAAACAGGCTCGGATGCCACTATTGGGGAACATAGTAATTTCAAAAAATTTCCTACGCACACGCAAGATCATGGTGATGCATAGCAACGAGAGGGGATAGTGTTGTCTACGTACCCTCGTAGACTGTAAGCGGAAGCGTTAGCACAACGCGGTTGATGTAGTCGTATGTCTTCACGATCCGACCGATAAAGTACCGAATGTACGACACCTCCGAGTTCAGCACACGTTCAGCCCGATGACGTCCCTCGAACTCCGATCCAGCCGAGTGTTGAGGGAGAGTTTCGTCAGCACGACGGCGTGATGACGATGATGATGTTCTACCGACGCAGGGCTTCACCTAAGCACCGCTACAGTATTATCGAGGTGGACTATGGTGGAGGGGGGCACCGCACATAGTTGGGAGAGATCAACTGATCAACTTGTGTGTCTAGAGGTGCCCCTGCCCCCGTATGTAAAGGAGCAAGGGGGGTGTGGCCGGCCAACGGGAGGGCGCGCCAGGAGGAGTCCTACTCCTACCGAGAGTAGGACTCCCCCCTTTCCTTGTTGGAATAGGATTCGAGAGGGGGAAAGAGGAGGGAGAGAAGGAAGGGGGGGGGGGCGCCACCCCCCTCTCCTTGTCCTATTCGAACTAGGAGGGAGGGGCGCACGGCCCAGCCCTGGTCGCCTCTCCTCTTCTCCATAAAGGTACACTAAGGCCCATTTACCTCCCGGGGGGTTCCGGTAACCTCCCGGTACTCCGGTAAAATCCCGATTTCATCCGGAACACTTTCGATATCCAAACATAGGCTTCCAATATATCAATCCTCATGTCTTGACCATTTCGAGACTCCTCGTCATGTCCGTGATCACATCCGGGACTCCGAACAACCTTCGGTATATCAAAACATATAAACTCATAATATAACTGTCATCGTAACGTTAAGCGTGCAGACCCTATGGGTTCGAGAACTATGTAGACATGACCGAGACACGTCTCCGGTCAATAACCAATAGCGGAACCTGGATGCTCATATTGGCTCCCACATATTCTACGAAGATCTTTATCGGTCAGACTGCATAACAACATACGTTGTTCCCTTTGTCATCGGTATGTTACTTGTCCGAGATTCGATCGTCGGTATCTCAATACCTAGTTCAATCTCGTTACGGCAAGTCTCTTTACTCGTTCCGTAATACATCATCCCGCAACTAACTCATTAGTTGCAATGCTTGCAAGGCTTAAGTGATGTGTATTACCGAGATGGCCCAGAGATACCTCTCCGACAATCGGAGTGACAAATCCTAATCTCAAAATACGCCAACCCAACATGTACCTTCGGAGACACTTGTAGAGCACCTTTATAATCACCCAGCTACGTTGTGATGTTTGGTAGCACACAAAGTGTTCCTCTGGTAAACGGGAGTTGCATAATCTCATAGTCATAGGAACATGTATAAGTCATGAAGAAAGCAATAGCAACATACTAAACGATCGTGTGCTAAGCTAACAGAATGGGTCATGTCAATCACATCATTCTCCTAATGTTGTGATCCCATTAATCAAATGATAACTCATGTCTATGGCTAGGAAACATAACCATCTTTGATCAATAATAAACATTTATCAGGATATAAGGAAATAAATAATAACTTTATTATTGCCTCTAGGGCATATTTCCTTCATTTTGAATTCTAATGGAATTTACAACAACCCATTTACAGTTTGTTGAAAGTACAACTCATTTTCTAGCTAGGACAACGATTAATAATTTCAACCAACCGTTGAAGACACAATTCAATAAAATTTCCCACATTTTGATGGGATCCAAAATATTTTTATCCTGAAATTTCTAGTCAAATTAAATATAAATTTGTATTACGTAAAAATCCAATGAAATATTGCGCGTGCAACAATGAAAATTTAAGATTTTCAAAATCCATAAATAATATTTTATAAACAAATTTCGTGTTTGGTGCATTTTTTATAGTTACTGCCCAGTTTTTATAATTACATCCCATTTATTAATTTTTAAAGCCCATTTTCCTGTTAAGCCTAATGCATCCCTCCTAGGAAAGATTTGCAGCCCAGCGGGGTGGAGAATAACAAGTTGACCTTGCCTGGGTATTCCTCAAAAAGACGTATAGCTAGGCTAGCCATTTTCATCTTGAAAAAATTAGTATCTAGGCTGGATATCTGGCCTGGGCTAGACGGCCCACAGCCCGCCTAGTTAATACCCTGCTCTCCTCTGAGCAACAACGAAATCATCGCCAAGAAAAACTCTGCAGTGCTCACGTCTCAAAAACACAAATACTGCTCCAGCTGCTTGGTCCCAGCTGTCGGCCGCACCTTGTGCAATTCTCTCGTTTATATTGACTACATATGTTGACCATGGTGTGGGACCGTGATGTCAGGAAACTAGGAGAAAGCAAAAAAAATATAGTTGTACATAATAAGGAGGCACTTGCGTACGTATGGCTATGGCCCTAGTGGGTTCCTAGTGTCATCTAGTCAAAATGAAGTCATCTCCTGAATCCTCATGTTCGTTGACGATGTTAACAATGCTCGGTGCCACGGCGAGCTCAACAACTCGAAGGACAACGGAGAGGGCCTCGCGGGCCCTACAGATGGTCTGATACAGTGCCTGCTGCTCATTCAGGAAGCCAGGATCATCGGACACCTATGAGCACCTTCGAGAAACTGAGACGGCATGAAACGGTAAGGCCGCGCTTGGGAGCTCTTGTTTATTTCAAACCTGTATTAACATACACAAGTTTAATTTACTCGTCATCGGAAACAACACGTAAAATATAGGCATAATGAAACTGAGGGCCCGAGGTCTGTAAGTAAAACCGGCGGGTTGCGCATGTAATTTGAGAGACCAGTGTATATTTTACGAGCACTGCTATATGGACGACATTACCAGATGATACATGCACGACGTGCGTATCATGCCATCCATAGGCAAGGCTGAAACAGCAGCTAACGGCTGGATTAGCAGTCGTCCGAGTGTCGTTCAGCATTTTTATCATGTGTGAAGTACTTCCGATATTTTACTAGTCAAAATCGACCAACATAGCGCCTTCGCCCGAGACCATATGCTTTAATTTACAAGCATCAGTTTTACAAGCGGTTTTGGTTGGAAAACGACGATCCAATCACGGCCTAATATCATGAGTTGGTCGGAAGATCATATGGTTTCACGTCTAACCTACCCGACTTGTCGTATAGGCTATGAATGAAACATCAGACGATGAGCTTCTTAAGCACGGAAACAACAAAAGAGGATGATCTTCTTAACAAGTAAATCACTGGCATTAGATCGACATGCAAAACAATACGAAGCATTATTCTCAGGAGGCACGATGAACAACTCGTGATGCCGCATGCCACAACATTCCATGCTCACCTTTGCAATCAAACTCAAGGCCTGGCATTACATAGACAATATTCAGAACAAACTCTTAACACAGGAATATCTCAGCAGAGTAACTATTTACTTCTAAACTGAACACAGGAATAGGAAAAAACACTCGATGCTTGATACGTCTCCAACGTATCTATAATTTTTGATTGTTCCATACTATTATACTACCCCCTTTTAGATGTTTATGAGCTTTATTTTACATATTTATATCATTTTTGGGACTAACCTACTAACCGGAGGCCCAACCCATATTGCTGTTTTTTGCCTGTTTCAGTATTTCGAAGAAAAGGAATATCAAACGGATTCCAAACGGAATGAAACTTTTGGGAGCGTGATTTTTGGAACAAATCTGATCTGGAGAGCTTGGAGTGCAAGTCAAGAAGCTCCCGAGGGCCCCACGAGATAGGGGGCCGTGCCCACCCTATAGGGCGCGCCCCCTGTCTCATGGGCCCCTCGGGCGGCCACCAACGTACTTCTTCTTCCTATATATACCTACGTACCCCGAAAACAACTAGGATCACCACGAAACACAATTTCCACCACCGTAACCTTCTGTATCCACGAGATCTCATCTTGGAGCCTTCGCCGACACTCTACCGGAGGGGGAATCGACCATGGAGGGATTCTACATCAACATCCTTGCCCCTCCGATGAGTTGTGAGTAGTTTACCACAGACCTACGAGTCCATAGTTATTAGCTAGATGGCTTCTTCTCTCTTTTTGGATCTCAATACAATGTTCTCCCCCTCTCTTGTGGAGATCTATTCGATGTAAACCCTTTTTGCGGTGTGTTTGTTGAGATCCGATGAATTGTGGGTTTATGATCAAGTTTATCTATGAATAATATTTGAATCTTCTCTGAATTCTTTTATGTATGATTGAGTTATCTTTGCAAGCCTCTTCAAATTATCAGTTTGGTTTGGCCTACTAGATTGATCTTTCTTGCCATGGGAGAAGTGTTTAGCTTTGGGTTCAATCTTGCGGTGTTCTTACCCAGTGACAGAAAGGGTTGCAAGACACGTATTGTATTGTTGCCATCGAGGATAACAAGATGGGGTTTATATCATATTGCATGTGTTTATCCCTCTACAACATGTCATCTTGCTTAATGCGTTACTCTGTTCTTATGAACTTAATACTCTAGATGCAGGCAGGAGTTGGTTGATGTGTGGAGTAATAGTAGTAGATGCAGGCAGGAGTCGGTCTACTTGTTGTGGACGTGATGCCTATATACATGATCATGCCTAGATAATCTCATAACTATGCGCTTTTCTATCAATTGCTCGACAGTAATTTGTTCACCCACCATAATACTTATGCTATCTTGAGAGAAGCCTCTATTGAAACCTATGCCCCCCCCGGGTCTATCTTGTCATATTTGCTTTCAATCTATCTTTATTTGCATCTTTACTTTTTGCATCTATCTTATAAAATACCAAAAATATATTTATCGTATCATACTATCTTTATTAGATCTCACTTTCGCAAGTGGCCGTGAAGGGATTGACAACCCCTTTATTGCATTGTTGCGAGTTCTCAGTTTGTTTGTGTAGGTGCGTGGGACTTTTGAGGAGCCTCCTACTGGATTGATACGTTGATTCTCAAAACTGAGGGAAATACTTACACTACACTTTGCTACATCACCCTCTCCTCTTCGAGGAAAACCAACGCAAGCTCAAGATGTAGCAAGAAGGATTTCTGGCGCCGTTGCCGGGGAGGTCTTCGCTCAAGTCAAGACATACCAAGTACCCATCACAAACCCATCTCCCTCGCATTTACATTATTTACCATTTGCCTCTCGTTTTCCTCTCCCCCACTTCAGCCTTGCCGTTTTATTCGCCCTCTCTTTCCCAATCTCCTCCTTTCTTTTTCACTTGCCTTCCTTTGTGTGCTTGTTTGCTTGTTTGACCTTATGGCCGAGCCTAAGGGTCCTGACCACCTTCTCAGAAGGATGGATGAGATTGAATCAAACATTAGAAGCTTTATGAATTTGCAATTTGAGCATAATAATTTCTTTAGAAAAGAGCTTAAGGAACAAAAAGGTTTTTTGGGGTTTATGAATAAAGAGCTTGATGATATGAATAAAGAATTTTATGGTGTTAACGCTCAAATTACCCGGCTTGAAAATGCTATAGCCAAAATTTCTGACAAGCAAGCCACCTTAGTCAATAAGATGGCCGCTAAACCAGAAAAATCACATGAAAATAATGATGAGGATCTTAAAGTTATTGATGTGTCTCCGATTAGATCTATGTTTTGCAATATGAATTTTGATGATTATGGGAGTGATGATGAATCAACTTTGCCTAGAAGGCATCAAAAATTTGGAATCTTTAGATCTTGATGTTAAATTTGGTAAAAGAGAGATTGGAGAATCCTCAACTTCTAATAATATTGAACCTACTATCTCAGATTTCAAGGAATTTGATTATGATAATTGCTCTTTAAAAGGTTGTATTTCCTTGTTGCAATCCGTTGTTAATTCTCCTCATGCTTATAGTCAAAATAAAGCTTTTACCAAACATATTGTTGATGCCTTGATGCAATCTTATGATGAAAAACTTAATTTGGAAGTTTCTATACCTAGAAAACTTAATGATGAGTGGGAACCTACTATAAAGATTAGAATTAACGATTATGAGTGTTTTGCTTTGTGTGATTTGTGTGCTAGTGTTTCCACGATTCCGAAAACTTTATGTGATATTCTAGGTTTCCATGATCTTGATGTTTGCTCTTTAAATTTGCACCTTGCAGATTCCACCATTAAAAAGCCTATGGGAATGATCAATGATGTTCTTATTGTTGCAAATAGAAATTTGATGCCCGTAGATTTTATCGTTCTTGATATAGATTGCAATCTTTCTTGCCCTATTATTCTCGGTAGACCTTTCCTTAGAACGATTGGTGCGATTATTGATATGAAGGAAGGGAACATTAGATTCCAATTTCCTTTAAAGAAAGGCATGGAGCACTTTCCAAGAAAGAAAGTCAAATTACCTTATGAATCTATCATCCGTGCTACTTATGAATTTAGTGCCAAAGATGGCACTAGTTAAATCTATCCTTGCTTTTATGCCTAGCTAGGGGCGTTAAACGATAGCGCTAGTTGGGAGGCAACCCAATTTTCTTTATGTTTTTTTGTTTTTGCTCCTGTTTAGTAATAAATCTTGCATCTACCTTCTGTTTAGATGTGTTTTTATCTTTTAATTAGTGTTTGTGCCAAGTAGAACCTATAGGATAACCTATGATGATAGTTGATTTGTTTCTGCTGAAAAACAGAAACTTTGCACGTACGAATATAATTTTGTTAAATCACAGGAACGTGCTTTTGCGTTGATCCTTTTTGATGCTGTTCAATAAACAAATTTTCCAGGACTTCCTATTTTGGTAGGATTTTTAGAGTTCCAGAAGTTTAAGTTTTACAGATTGCTACAGACTGTTCTGTTTTTGACAGATTTTGTTTTTCGTGTGTTGTTTGCTTATTTCAATTCATCTATGGCTAGTAATTCAGTCTATGAACCATAAAGAAGTTGGAATACAGTAGGTTTAACACCAAATTAAATAAAGAATGAGTTCATTGTAGTACCTTATGTGGTGGTTTTGTTTTCTTTCACTAACGGAGCTTATAAGATTTCCTGTTGAGTTTTGTGTTGTGAAGTTTTCAAGTTTTGGGTAAAGCTTTTATGGACTATGGAATAAAGAGTGGCAAGAGCCTAAGCTTGGGGATGCCCATGGCACCCCAAGATATTCAAGCATAGCCAAAAGCCTAAGCTTGGGGATCCCCCGGGAAGGCATCCCCTCTTTCGTCTTCGTTTGTTGGTAAGTTTACTTGGAGCTATAATTTTATTCGCCACATGATATGTGTTTTTCTTGGAGCGTCGTGTATTATATTAGTCTTTGCTTTTTAGTTTACCACAAGCATCCTTTCTGTACACACCTTTTGGGAGAAGCCTATTTGATTAGAATTTGCTAGAATACTCTATGTGCTTCACTTATATCTTTTGAGCTTGATAGTTTTTGCTCTAGTGCTTCACTTATATCTTTTAGAGCACGGTGGTGTCTTAATTTTGAAGAAATTGCTAGTCTCTCATGCTTAACTTATATTATTTTGAGAGTCTTTTAGAACAGCATGGTATTTGCTATTATCATAAAGTTGGTCCTAGAATGATGGGCATCCAAGTTGGGTATAATAAAAACTATCATAAGAAGTGAATTGGATGCTATGATCAACTTGATACTTGATAATTGTTTTGAGATATGGAGGTAGTGATATTAAAGTCATGATAGTTGGGTGACTATGAATTCAAGGAATGCTTGTGTTGAAGTTAGAAAGTCCCTTAGCATGCACGTATGGTTAAAGTTGTGTAACAAATTTGAAGCATGAAGTGTACTTTGCTTGTGCATCCTTATGAGTGGCGGTCGGGGATGAGCGATGGTCTTTTCCTACCAATCTATCCCCCTAGGAGCATGCGCGTAGTACTTGATTTTTGATGACTTCTAAATTTTGCAATAAGTATATGAGTTCTTTTGACTAATGTTGAGTCCATGGATTATACGCACTTTTACCTTTCCGCCTTTGCTAGCCTCTTTGGTAACGTGCATTGCCCTTTCTCACCTTGAGAGTTGGTGCAAACTTTGCCAGTGCATCCAAACCCCGTGATACGATACGCTCTATCACACATAAACCTCCTTATATCTTCCTCAAAACAGCCACCATACCTACCTATTATGGCATTTCCATAGCCATTCCGAGATATATTGCCATGCAACTTTCCACTGTTCCATTCTTCATTTTCGTGACATACTTTACTTTTGTCATATTGCCATTGCATGATCATGTAGTTGACATCGTATTTGTGGCAAAGCCACCATGCATTATTTTCATACATGTCACTCTTGATTCATTGCACCATCCCGGTACACCGCCAGAGGCATTCATATAGAGTCATATCTTGTTCTAGTTTCGAGTTGTAATTCTTATGTTGTAATCAGTAGAAGTGTGATGATCATCATTATTAGAGCATTGCCCAAAAAAGAAAAAAAAGAAAAAAAAGAAGAAAGGCCAAAAAAAGAAAGGCCTAAAAAAGAAAAGAAAGAAAAGAAAGAAAATAAATAAATAAATAAATAAATAAATAAAAAGGGCAATGTTACTATCTCTTTTTCCACACTTGTGCTTCAAAGTAGCACCTTGTTCTTCATGTAGTGAGTCTCATATTTTGTGCTTCAAAGTAGCACCTTGTTCTTCATGTGGTGAGTCTCATAAGTTGTCTTTTTCATACTAGTGGGAATTTTTCATTATAGAACTTGGCTTGTATATTCCTACGACGGGCTTGCTCAAATGCCCTAGGTCTTCATGAGCAAGCAAGTTGGATGCACACCCACTAGTCTTCCTTTGTTGAGCATTCATTTGTAGCTCTAGTGCACCCGTTGCATGGCAATCCCTACTCCTCATGTTGAAATCAATTGATGGGCATCTCCATAGCCCATTGATTGTCCTCGTCAATGTGAGACTTTCTCCTTTTTGTCTTCTCCACACAATCCCCATCATCATATTCTATTCCACCCATAGTGCTATATCCATGGCTCACGCTCATGTATTGCGTGAAGGTTGAAAAAGTTTGAGATTATTTAAGTATGAAACAATTGCTTGGCTTGTCATCGGGGGTATAGAAGTTGGGAACATATTTGTGTGACGAAAATGAAGCATAGCCTAACTATATGATTTTGTAGGGATGAACTTTCTTTTGCCATGATTATTTTGAGAAGACATGATTACTTTGATTAGTATGCTTGAAGTGTTACTATTTCTTATGTCAATATGAACTTTTATTTAGTATTCATTTGGATCTGAACATTCATGCCACAATAAAGAATATTACATTATGAATTATGCTAGGTAGCATTCCACTTCAAAAATTCTCTTTTTATCATTTACCTACTCGAGGACGAGCAGGAATTAAGCTTGGGGATGCTTGATACGTCTCCAACGTATCTATAATTTTTGATTGTTCCATACTATTATATTACCCCCTTTTAGATGTTTATGGGCTTTATTTTACATATTTATATCATTTCTGGGACTAACCTACTAACCGGAGGCCCAGCCCATATTGCTGTTTTTTTTGCCTATTTCAGTATTTCGAAGAAAAGGAATATCAAACGGAGTCCAAACGGAATGAAACCTTCGGGAGCATGATTTTTGGAACAAATCTGATCTGGAGAGCTTGGAGTGCAAGTCAAGAATCTCACGAGGGCCCCATGAGATAGGGGGCCGCGCCCCCCTATAGGGCGCGCCCCCTGTCTCGTGGGCCCCACGGGCGGCCACCGACGTACTTCTTCTTCCTATATATACCTACGTACCCCGAAAACAACCAGGAGCACCACAAAACACAATTTCCACCGCCGTAACCTTTTGTATCCACGAGATCTCATCTTGGAGCCTTCGCCGGCACTCTGCCGGAGGGGGAATCAACCACGGAGGGCTTCTACATCAACATCCTTGCCCCTCCGATGAGTTGTGAGTAGTTTACCACAGACCTACGGGTCCATAGTTATTAGCTAGATGGCTTCTTCTCTCTTTTTGGATCTCAATACAATGTTCTCCCTCTCTCTTGTGGAGATCTATTAGATGTAAACTCTTTTTGCGGTGTGTTTGTCGAGATCAGATGAATTGTGGGTTTATGATCAAGTTTATCTATGAATAATATTTGAATCTTCTCTGAATTCTTTTATGTATGATTGAGTTATCTTTGCAAGTCTCTTCAAATTATCAGTTTGGTTTGGCCTACTAGATTGATCTTTCTTGCCATGGGAGAAGTTTTTAGCTTTGGGTTCAATCTTGCGATATTCTTATCCAGTGACATAAAGGGTTGCAAGACACGTATGGTATTATTGCCATCGAGGATAACAAGATGGGGTTTATATCGTATTGCATGTGTTTATCCCTCTACATCATGTCATCTTGCTTAATGCGTTACTCTGTTCTTATGAACTTAATACTCTAGATGCAGGCATGAGTCGGTCGATGTGTGGAGTAATAGTAGTAGATGCACGCAGGAGTCGGTCTACTTGTTATGGAAGTGATGCCTATATACATGATCATGCCTAGATAATCTCATAACTATGCGCTTTTCTATTAATTGCTCGACAGTAATTTGTTCACCCACCGTAATGCTTATGCTATCTTGAGAGAAGCCTCTAGTGAAACCTATGGCCCCTGGGTCTATCTCTTATCATATTTGCTTTCAATCTATCTTTATTTGAATCTTTACTTTTTGCATCTATCTTATAAAATACCAAAAATATATTTATCATATCATACTATCTTTATTAGATCTCACTTTCGCAAGTGGCCGTGAAGGGATTGACAACCCCTTTATTGTGTTGGTTGCGAGTTCTCAGTTTTTTTGTGTAGGTGCGTGGGACTTTTGAGGAGCCTCCTACTGGATTGATACCTTGGTTCTCAAAACTGAGGGCAATACTTACGCTACACTTTGCTGCATCACCCTCTCCTCTTCGAGGAAAACCAATGCAAGCTCAAGACGTAGCAACGCTGCTCACAGCAAGGGCGTCCCACTCAAAAATATCAAATGCATGTCTTCTCGCTAACATCAATGAGCAAATTTTGACAAGGTTTTCCAATTCCAATATATTAAACTAACGTCTTCTTGGTAACATCAATGATTAAACTTTGACAAGCTTTTCCCATTCAAAATATGTAATGCCTATGATCGTGGAGTCCTGTCATAGCTTCTTAAATTGCCAATGGTCTCTGTAGACTAGTCATGTCACCAGTGTCTAATAATACTCTGTAAAGCTTCTCGCTCATTCCTTCTGTAATGTAGCGCAAACAGTGACTGCTTCTTTCTGAAAA
Source organism: Triticum aestivum (assembly GCF_018294505.1). Classification (NCBI taxonomy): domain Eukaryota; kingdom Viridiplantae; phylum Streptophyta; class Magnoliopsida; order Poales; family Poaceae; genus Triticum; species Triticum aestivum. Next base: position 587,955,563 of record NC_057813.1, on the reverse strand, counting down.
GTGAAACGACCAACTACACCCAGTAATGCAGCAGTTTGCCTTGGACACATTGGCTCCTTTTGTGCAGTTTAACTAAAATCGAAGTCGGAATAAAACCGAGCTTTAATTTTGATATCCCTGTAAGCAACAATATGTGTAAGGGAAACAATTACTGAGAAATAATGGTTGATGACTTGTACTCCCAGAACAAAAGCATCTACTGATCAACTTTATCTTAATGGGAAACAAAGCAGGAGAGTAGCAATTCTCCATCAGTGTGATTCATTCATATTGACTGAGACATTATCTTAATAATGCCTTGTTTCAACATGTATAAAGAACGACAAAGCATAAAAGTACCATTCCTAAAACAATGCAACTGATTCATTTTAACAGAGACATTATCTTAACAATACCTTGGTTAAACATGTAGAAAGAACTACAAAGCAAGATAGTACCATTCTTAACAAGTGTTGCAGTTTTGAACTAAGATTCAGTAGTTAATTAATTCTGAGAGTGGCATTGCTTAATTTTACCAGCGGCATTAGATTAAAGAAAATCATAAACAGTTCCAGGGGAGAGTGGGCGCAACAACAGTATGTGCTTCCATCTACTTATAAAGGGGGTGATGCAGAGTTTGTTGTAACAAAGCAACAAGCATCATGTCTGGGTTGGTCCCATTTTTGTTCACTACTTAATGGGAAAAGACAGCAATACAATAGTTTCAATTCAACATTTATTTAAAACAGTACCAATACAAGTAGCACAACATCTCAGAGCACACTGCACAATCATGTGGATGAAGGCCTGTACTGACCTTTCATGAGACGGACAAGATAAAATACGAATCTGCCAACACGAATAGGAAATCCAATCTCATTTTGTACAGTTGCACTAAAATCAAGCAAAGTGTTTCGCGTAGCAAAGCAAAATGTCGCAATAGCAACAAGTTGAATAGATATCCCTTTTTAAACAGAGGCAAAAAAGGAATCAATTACTGGCTAATAAAGGAGGATGAAACATGCGGCCACAAAAATGGTAATCCCGCCAAGTGTTGCAGTTTTGAAATAAGATTCAATAGTTCATTCTGAGAGTGACATCAATTACTGGCTTATAAAGGGGTGATGCTGAATTTGTTGTAACAAAGCAACAAGCATCATGTCTGGGTTGGTCCCATTTTTGTTCACTACTTAACGGGAAAAGACAACAATACAATAGCTTCAATTCAACATTTATTTAAAATAGTACCAAAACAAGTACAACATCTCGAAGCACACTGCACATCATGTGGATGAGACGTAGATTTGAAACAACTTGCCACGAAGACTGGAAACAAATCTCGATCTCCTTTTGTGCAGTTTCACCAAAATTAAGCAGAGTCACCGGTGTGACATTCAAGTTGAACTGCACAAAACACTCTTAAAACATAAGTATTTCGAGTAGCGAAGCAAAATGTCACAAGAGCAACATGTTGAATCAATACCCCTGTTTTAACAGAGGCAAAAAAGGAAACAATTACTTGCCGATAAAGGAGGATGAAACAAACGGTGACAGAAAGAAGCATCTAACTTATCTTGGATGGAAAACAAAGTAGGATAGTAGAATTTCTAAAATGGTTGCATTGATTCATATTAACAGAGACATTCTCTTGAAACAACATTCGTTAGAAAATGTAATTTACTTTTAACAGTGGCATTGCTTCAATTTTCCGGCGGCATTCTTAGATTAACAACAGCAAAATAGCTGTATGGGACATGCCAGCACCATGTGCGTCCACACATATAAATGGGTGATGCAGAGTATGTAGCCAAGCAGCATATATGCGTTGGTCCCATATTTGTTCTCTTTGAACCTTTTTCCTATGTGAGGGCAGCAAATCTAGTCCTGCACAAACTACCCGACCCCCCAGTTTCTTTCCCTTTTCAACAAAGAGATCGGTTCCTTACAGATGTGTGTACTAGGTTACCCCCTTTTTCCCTTTTCGACCTACAAAGCGGCTGGATAGCCAGTCTATACTACTTTGCGCCCCTCCTTTCCTCATTAAACCACGTCCTAGATTCTTTCTCCAGCCCACCGCACCCTTCTTTCCTCTTTGAACCAAGACCTAGATTCGACTACAGATCGAAAAAGATCCACATGCAGCTAGAGCAACGACGGTTTCAAAGAAACTTATACCTTAGGGTCGTCGGGATGTGGCAAGGCATGCGGCGGGAGGCCGGATCTGCCCACAGCAAGGAAGAAGGGGTCGGTGGCCCTCCCGCACAGGCGCTGGGTGAAAGAGAACAGCGCAACCGGCAGTGGATTGCCTCCCTCGCCGAAGGCGATAGAGTGAACGCTGCACCTACTCCCCTTCCCGGTGCGATGGGATACGGACGCCTCCTTCACCAGCTGTGAGGGGAGAGAGAGAGACAAGAGGCCAACATAGTCTTGTTTAGATCTGGTGAAGAGAGGGTGACAGACTGTGAATATAGCAAACCCTAGCAGATTAACGCCGAGCCTCCAGCATGTAACATATATGTAGTGCGGCAAGCGTGTGGAGAGTGCAAACCCTATCGAACAAGCGCTGTGGCTCCCGCTTATATATATACTACTACTGTAGTACGGACTGAGCTCTTCCTGGTCGCACTTCCTGTCCTTCACGTGTGGTACACTACCCTCCCTTAAGTGAACAACCACACATGCGCCAAATTATCGGAAACATGTGAGAGTGTGTACAAATAAAGAATTTTAATTTCAATTATCGGAAAGGTTTGAGAGTATTACAAAGTTTGACTTCAGTCAAATCTAATATGCGGAGTAAATAAAAATGGAGGGCTACTACGTCCATCCGGGTTTTTATTCCACACCATTTTTTAAATCAAAGTAAATAGCTGGACAAATGAAATTACAGGGGAGCTGGAGACAAAGTTGTGAGAAGGCTTAGAAATCAATACAAAACTTATGCTCTTAGTACCAACGTCGATCCTTCTTCGAGGAAACATTTGGTTCATAGCCAATTGTGTGATAAAATTGCACCAATGTGAAAGACGACTGCGTCTCCAATGCAACCAAGGTGAACTGACAAAGGATATCATCTTTGTGCGTAACAAGCAAAGAGCACTGATGGAAGACAGCTTGTTTTTCATTGAAAATCAATCGGCTTCACCAGCCGACGCAACCATGAGGCGCAACCATGAGCATCGATAGGTCATCGTGGTGATGCATCATCCATTTGGCATCAAGTTTGGGTGAGGCACCTATGAAGTTTGACAAATCCTCACTGTGGTTTGTTTCTTCTCAGTAATCAAGCTCGAGGAAGGAAGAACCACGTGGCAGAGGACAGTGAGGCGGAACAACAATGGCCATCCAATTTTGTGCAGTTCCACTAAAATTGAGGAAGACATGCCCGGGTATGGAGACACGCATCGTTGTTTCCAAAAATATAGAAAAGGGTTAGCAACAACATCTCAATTGTCAATAAGAATTAATGAAAAGTACACCAACAAATAGAAGCATCATAATTATCTTGATGGGAACTAAACCAGGATACCCGAGAAAAAATACATTTCTTCATTTAACCAGTGATAGTACTACCACCATATGGACAATGACCGCACAACCGCCATGTACTTTTTTTCGAAACAACATGTATACCTCCACCGAGGCATAAATCAGGACAACTTTTAGAGTGGCATTTCGTCTATAATAGTACTAGTAGGTGATGTTGGACCAACCGACGAACCCTAGCTACTATGCATGGGGAGCTGGGGAGTAGTCGCATAGAAGAAAACCCGCACGTAGCAACCCAGGGAGCTGGACCAGTACAAGAAGTTATACCTCAGGTGGGCGAGATGTCGTTTAGGCGGGTGGGCGGGGTCTGCCCACACGATGGCAGCGAACAAGGACACGGAGGATCTTCGTCCGCGCCAGCGCTGGCTTTGAGAGGATGGTGCGCATCGGCTTCCTCCATCGCCGACAGCGACAACGTCAACGCTGCACCTCCTCAGCTCCCGCAGCGGACGGGATTCAGCCGGATCTGTGACCACCGGTGAGGAGAGAGATAGAGTGGACACTGTCATCTTGTTTTGATATGGAGAGGGTGAGAGAGCAAGATGCGAGAAACTCTATCAAACAAGAGGCTATAAGGGAGTAAAAAAAATCTCTCCATAGCAGTGGTTTTAAATAGAATACGCGCGTTCCCGGAAAAAAAAAGAAAATTGGTGGGCAATTTTTTAAGGGTCTGTCTAGGAAACATCTAGATGTGACATAGTTATGTCACATCTAAGTTGATGTCCACTCTGTTTGTGGTCTATTTTTTTTTGTCCTAGTTTTTTTTGTTTCTTGTTGCTACATTATATACTTGTGGGAGCTTAGATGTGATATCCTTAAATAACATCTAGATGTGAATTAGACAAATTGATTTTCTAACGTACCAAGAAAGAAAACTCGATCAAAAACACGCTCCCGCTTCCAGGTCGCGAGAGTCATCGCGCACACACACATAGACATAGACATGCATATCCGTGTTTACATAAAATTCGATTTCCATCTCCATCTCCAATCATATTTGTCCAACTGGCACATTATTTACGTTGTTAATTATATACGCAGCAATATTAACGTACATCATCTCTTGTTTGCGCACGTCCGGACCGCTGCCACGGCCGGTCCTGACCAACCCGAACCGTCTTCATCACCCGCGCGTGCTTCCCGCCCGAAACGGTTAGTGCCGCATTCATGCCCCGCCAGATCGGACGCGACCTCTCACTGGCGCCGGCATTGAAGCGGCACGCCGGCCGAGAGAGCGTCGCCCGCGCCGCTTCCGGGTGCATGTGGCTACTCCGCTTTCAAAGGTCGCAATAGCCGGCTACAACATGCATGTAAAAAGTTCTTGGGAGTCCGTGCTACAACTAGATGTCCTCCCCCAACTCGTCAATCTCTTCCTGTAGTGCTAGTACTCCATGGCGCGGTCCATCGACAAGCAGGCGGGAAAGTTATCGTATACTACTCGGTTTGCGGCGAGTGGCATGCCGAGCGACCGTGTGGGGTCGAGCCGTGGAGGAGGGTGAGGCATGAACACGACAGACGTGATTTAAACGTTGGTTTTGCTCGATGGCGCGATCCAACGAAACGAAACGTTTGTTTCTCTCCGTTTCCATTTTTTCTCCGGAAAAACGGAAACTTTCCACTCCATTTTCATTCCTATTCCAAGGTTGCCCCGATACAATATTCCATCAAATACAAAGGAAAAATTAACATGCATGCTGATGCATCTCAATGATTCACAGATCATAGCCAATATTTACTTCACAACTAAAGAAAAAAGTTGTGAGAGCGTGTACAAAAGAAAAACTACTGATGGGGTCACTACGACTTAAACCCTAAACCCTAAACATGACTTAATTTCCTGGCCAGGTAGAACCCGTTGAAGGAAAGACGATTGGCACCCTCAGATCATACGATGCTTTTGTGCAGTTCCAATAAAATCAACCCGAGCATCCCTGATGACAAAGATATTGAAGAAGTGTGATTAGAATAATAGTACTGGCACTAGTTCATGAGACATAAACTCATCACAAGTAGAAGCCGGTAGAAGTAGAGAAAGATCAACATGGAGATGGAGATACGGCAGTGGAGCAAGCCGGCTCCAAAAGGAAGATGGACTATACCTGGGACGTCGGGCTGTAGCTAGAAGGGCGGTTGGGATGCGGCATCGGCCCATACCGTGGTGACCCCGATTGGGACGCACCGACTGTGGGTTTTCTCCCTCGCCGATGTCGACCGTGTCTACGTAGAACATTGTTCCCTTCCCCCAGCTGCAGGATCAGGCCTGTCATTCTATGCTTGTGAAGAGAGCAACCTAAGCAAGCAGGCTTGTAGCTTAGGCTCCTACTAGTGTATATATAGTGATTTTCTTTTTCTCTCCATATCAACCATTTTATATTGCGTACGTGTCATTCAAGAGTGAAATGATGGTTGCTTCTTCCGACTAACTTACTGTGTGATTTGACTACTCGTTAGTGGCCCCTACACGTACTGCCACTACGTGTATGCAACAGTCACACGTACACATGGATGCAAAAACACGCGCGACGCCCTAATGCATGCATATCCGAGCACACGACGGAAGACACATGGTCACGCTCAAGTGCTCGACCTACACGTGCATGCACACACATACTCAGTCAGGGTGAGCTAGTGACCGTATAAACACCGGAAAATAAATATATTGAGCGCAATGAGCGTATTATGAAGTCCAACGACCAGTACCTTGGCTGATCGTCCTAAGAATGCTTATATATGAATAAAGCTCTCTCATTTACCCACAAAAATGATTAAGCCATATTAACCGGAAAGGAGGGAGTATGGACTAGCACTACTTTTTGGTGTGTCCCGTCAACTCGCAGAACGAGGAGAAGCTTGCAGGACAAGGTGAAGCTCGCTTACGCCTTTTGACTAATGCAACCTACCCTCGGTGGACATGCATCAGTCCATTCGGTGTCAGATTGTCAGAGGCATACACTGTAGTACCCAACACGCGGAGTACCATCATTGTTCGACTTCATGAAGAGGCGAAGAGCCAAGCACAGTAGTACGAGTAGTACTACTACTAGAACCGCATGGTGGAGCGTCTGTACTCTTATTTTTTTTATCTCTGATAAAGTATACGTTTATTCCGAAGAAGGGCGGAAAACGGCATCCCAACCTGTAATGAATGATATCGATCAACCAACCATGCTCGAATATATCTTGGCCTCCGTGCGAGCCCGTCTGTGTGTTCTCGCTCCTCGTCTCTCTCAAGGAACGGCGGGTTGGCTCTTTGCCGTCAATTGAGATCAGTTTGCTCACACTCCTGTCCCACATGTGAGTGATATGCCAAGAGGAGGTGCGTTGACAGACTGGCCATACACGTACTTGGTTTTGCACCTTCATACTACTCCTCCCTCCGTCACAGTTTACCGGGCGCGCTTCATTATGATGCATTTCTCTCAATGCATTTCCACCACCAGAGAGATTTTAGATGCGTTTGGTTTAATGCTCAATTAATTAGGGCATGGTAACCGCAATCAAGTCCACAATTTTCTCTCCATGTACTCTGTACTACTACGGAGTGGAGTAAGTGCATGCATGTGTGTACCCGGGGTGGAAGCACTGCATGCATGCGTGTACGCATTATTCCCTCTAGTAATAGACGTCATGTTATAACTACCAATGCTATTTTTCAGGCCGATCGCTAGTCGCCTTGGTCCCACAGATTTTTTTTCTTTTTTCTGAAGCGCGCTGTATATACAGTGACGGATGGAGTAGTATGAGCGGATTCAAAGAAGAGCGTATTGATGGTTGCTTCTTCAGAGCAACTTACAGTGGGAAAGGTGGGGCTTATGATTTGACTACTTATTACTCACTATTAATGCGTCGCAACGACCGGGCTGAGTCTCCCATGCGGTTGTGCACTACCCCCTTGGTTCTTAAATATACTCCGGAGTATTTGTCTTTATAAAGATTTCAATGAGTGACTACTCAAATATTAGTCTTTTTAGAGATTTCAAATGGACTGGCACATACGGATGTATATAGACATATTTTAGAGTGTAAATTCACTCATTTTGCTCCGTATGTAGTCACTTGTTGAAATCTCTAGAAAGACGAATAGAATATTTAGGAACGGAGGGAGTACACATACGAAGCAAAATGAGTGAATCTACACTCTAAAATATGCCTATTTGAAATTTGTAAAAACACAAATATTTAGGAACGAAGGAGTATAATTTTGTGCATGGCACATAGACCCGGATGATGAAGAGGCTTCTGGCAATGCTATCCAGCTTCCATCATTTGTTTACATAATTGACGTACTATACAAATAATTTTCTAGCGACATGAAATTGTACAATGGTGTGAGCTTTCAGCTTTTGTTTCGCGTGTCTTGCCATCGATGCTCTTTCGGAAATAATAAAAAACTAACTTCCTTGCTAATGCATGTCAATTATTAGCAGATCAGAGCTAAAGACAGAGTTGTGAGAAGGTGTTAAATTAAAATTGATCCATGCTTTCATTGGCAGCAACGTCCCCCCCCCCAGCTCTGTCTAAATCAACAAGGCATGTTGGGAAAAAAAGTTGCTGTCTGGAGCATGCAACATTCCGATCATTTTGTGCAGTTCCACTAAAATAGAGCTGAGCGTCCCTGTTCCAAAGATATTAAGTGTGATTACGATAAAAGAGAACTGCTGATGAAACAACAAACACACAAATAGAAGCCGGTCACCTTTGCAGTCTCTCTTAAGACTAACTAGTTGGAGAAGATTAGGCTCGGAGTTGGATGAGGAGGATAGAGCAAAACCAATCTCCCTTTGTGCAGTCGCACTGAAATGTAGAGACGTTGCCCGTGTGACATTTTAGTACAACTGCACAAAACACTCTTAAGAAAAAAGTGATTTGTGCAGTTCACCAAAAGGTCGCAATAGCAACAAGGTGAAATGGATAGCCCTGTTTGCAAAAAAGAGGTAGAAAGGAAACAATTACTGGCTAATAACAGTTGATGACACATGCGACGACAAAAAAGAAGCATATTCCTTGTCCTAAGGGAAGATAACCACACGGTTGTGTTTGTCTAAAACGGTGTGAGGATGAGAATGCAATATGGAAAGTACGCCGGACAAGCTACGTTTTAGGCAAAGAACTATGGAAGATCCACATGCAGCGACGTGGGAAGACGGGCAGTGGAGCAAGGCCGGAGGGGATACCTGGAGGTCGTCGGGATGTAACTAGGTGAGCGGCGGCGGGCGGAATCTACGAACAGGTGGCGTAGGCCCTGCCACGCCGAAGCTTGGTTAGAGAGAGCGGTGTGTACCGCAGATCGGGACGTGCTGCCTCGGCGCCGTCGAACGGAGAAACGATGCACTTCCTCCCTTTCCCGTGGCGGACGGGATGCGGCCAGATCAGTGACCAACAGTGAGAGAGAGAGAGAGAGACCACCGCACTCCCTTTCCCCTGGCGGACGGGATGCGGCCGGATCAGTGACCAACGGTGAGAGAGAGAGAGAGAGAGAGCCCACCGCAGCCTTGTGTGAGATACTCAGAAGAGCGACAAACCAGGCAGGCAGGCTCCATTGTATATAGTGAGCAGACTACCTTTTTCTCCATAAAAATCGTTTTATATTCTGTGTACGTGCCATTGAGCGCTATAACTTTATTTAAAAATAACGCGACAACGTGTCAAGTCAAACTTTGTTTCGTGCACGCGTGGTACACGACGTTCCTAGGTAAACAACTGCTACAGGCGTTCAAATTAGCATGTGGGCTGCCATTTCATAAAGAAATGAGCTCCACCGTGTACCCGCGCGGGTGTGGCTGCGCATGAAGTGTGAGTACATGCATGGTGCACCTATTCTCTTCTTGTATATGTACACCACCTACATGGGGTTGTGTGAGAGAGATACAAACCTAGAGAGATATAGTGTGTGGGTTCTTGAGAGTTTTTTTGGGGGGGGGGGTCAATCAAAAAATGTAACATATGCAATGTGTGTGAAATAGAGTCCTGGATATAACACATATATAGAGGGGGCGATCCACGAGAAGAGAGTGGAGGTATCATCAGCTTGAGGTGTCCATAGAATCAAAGAGAGGGATGATGTGTGTGTGTGTGCACGCGCGATTGATAAAGAGTGCCATCAAATTTGTGTGTGCCCACGTCAAAGATATAGAGTGGCTGGCCTACTGGAACGTGAGAGGGGACATGTGCAGTTTGTCTCTATGGCATGGATACCTACCTGCAGCGCTCGACTATCGGTGTGTGGTGGGGGAAGAGGGAGGCCCAATTAACTATAGAGGTATAATGGCTGGTATATGTGTGGAGGAGGAGAGAGGCCTACCTCATGTATTAAGGAGATCGACCTGCCTATGTATTAAGGGAGATCGATCGACATCCATGCATATGTGCAGGAGAGGAATAAGGTTGGGAGAGAGACAGAGCTAGAGTGTTGGAGGGGGTGGTAGTGGAGTTGCTTCTAACAAATGGTGGGATAGGCTTGCTAGACAAACGGAGGGCACACCCGCAATATCAATAAGAGAGGAGATGGCTGCATGTTGTTTGTGCACGTGCGTGTGAGAGACGGGTCAGGAGGCATGCACGAATGATGAGGGGGACGATGTGGGTGTGGTAAGAAGATGTAACTACGTAGGAAGATCAATCGCCCTTTGTTAGAGAAAGGAGAGGCATAACTTGTGAGGTACGTCGATCGATGGGGGGGGTAGTTAAAGTCGATCTAGGTATATGTTGGGAGATCGATCGGTATACATGCATGTGTGTGTTAGAAGCAAATGAGGCACGAGGAGAAGGATAGAGAGAGAGGGATGCATGTAGGAGGTGGTACGAGAGGCATACTATATCGAGGGGGAAGGAGTGTGCGAGTACGAGAACGATGAAAAGAGTGGTGGGAGTGAGGCATGGACGGTGACAAGAGAAGAGGGGAAGCTTGTGTTTGTGCTAGGAACACCTGGCTAGAGAGGCATATCGATCGATGTGTGCCGTAAAGAAGGGGCTGGGGGGCCTACACACACCATGGGTGAACGACCTAAAGTGAAAAGACGAATTTGCGCGATGGAGCTAGAGAATGCTGAGGGAGGGTGAGAGGGATGCGGGCGTGTGCATGCACAAGAGAAAGTTAGCGCTAGCTACAAAGATAAGAGGGTTGTGTGGGTGTAAAAGACGAATAGAGATCATATATACTTCATTATAAAAAGCGAATTCAGATATTTGAAGAATTTATCATAGTGTTTTAAACCGACGCATGTGTGAATATATATAACGGTGATACACATGGTGTGGTTATGAACATGTTATACTACATTTAATATATTTTATCTCTACTCTTATAAAAAACGGAGTTGTTGATGATGGTGTGCCTGCCATCCTGCATTATAGGCCGTCCGATTTATATCTGGCGGATAGCAAGGAAACTATGATGGTTGAAGTTGGCAACAATCATGATTGTAGATTCTTATTGAAATAGAGAAACGAATTCAAATTTAGTTCGAATTGCAGCGGTAGTATAGACATTTGGAATGCACTAAAATGTTGGTATGAGTAGGTTACATGCATTATACAGCAAGCGAAAAATTTAATCGGACATAACATGGATTCATACTCCCTCCTTCCATCTATATAGGGCGTAATGAGATTTTTAAGACCGCCTTTGACTATTGACAAGATTAATAGTACATGACATGCACAATGTGAAAATTATATCATTGAAAGAACCTTTCACAGACGAATTTAACGGTGTGCTTTGTGTAAGTTGCATGTCATATATCATTGCTCTAATATTTGGTCAAAGTTAGCATCGAAAAACGCATTAGGCCCTATATAGATGGAAGGAGGGAGTAGCTTTGAATAGCATTTGTATAGTAAAACGGGGCAAGACTCTCTCTTTGTGTGGTGTGAATAGTTTTATTTTTTTCGTTTTCTTTTTGGTTGAGGGAAGTGCGAATTGATTTGGTACGTACAAGTACAATATTACTACACGTCTAGGCTTGTCCCTAAAATTCAACCCGCGTCTTGTTATATCCCGAAAATTCAGATATCGTGCTCTCAAAACTGGCGCCTTCACAACCCGCGCCTTGCTATCCCGAAATTACAACGCGCGCGAAAACTCCCTCCAGCTGCCAAATCCCGACACGCGAAATCCCCCTTCTAACCCTGAGCCGAAAGGGCCGCTAGTTCAAATCGGTGGGGGGTACTTTTGTAACACACCCTACATTTTGGACAAGCGCGTCCCTAAGTCATGCTTCACCCCCTCCCATCGCCCCCTTTTCGCCATTTGAAATCCTAGGCCGCCATAACCTCTCCGCTCCAGCCACAAAACCCCACCCTCCTCCGTCCGCCACGTCACCACTGCCCAGCCGGAGCCTCTTCCCCGACGACATCATCCACCGCAACAGCTCGACGTCCCTTGTCCACCTTCCCGGATGAGGATCCTCGTCCATCTCGCTGTCCCGCTAGTTCAGCCGCCCCATCCTCCACCTCCAAGGAGATGCTCCAACAAACGCCTTGTCTATCGCGGCTGCTCCATCCCCACAGTGCCGCCTTGATCTGATCCACCGGAACCGCAACATCCTCACCGACTTCTCGGACGAAGCCGAGGCCTCCTCGGCCCCACCAAAGAGGTTGTACACTCATCGCATCGGACCTTCTCCTTAACTCGACCTCCCGGCGCTGACGATGCTCCATCCTGCACCCCCATGGAGCGGCTACCTTGAAGCCGGCACCGCGGGCGACGTCTCCATGGTGGCTCTCCCCAAGTGCGAGGCCCCTTCGGCGGCAGCGTCCATACCAGCCGGATCTGCTGCTGCTGCTTCGGCTCTCGCTCACTTGCGCTGCTGCTGCTTTGGCTCTCGCTCGATCGCTCGCTCGCCCAGCTGCTGCTGCTCTCCCCCTCGCTCGTGCTGCTGCTTTGCTCCGATTAAGCCACACTTCAGTCGAGTGAATCGATTTTTGGGTCAGTCAATTTTCAGGGGTTGGGGGGGCGCTCGCCGGAGTTAAGGAAGAACCACCCGCAGCGGGGATGGGTGCTCGCCGAAGAGGTACCCCAGTATCTATCTTAGGGTTCAGGGTGGGGGTGGCTAAAGGGCTGGCTGGGGCGACGGTGGCGAGTTGTTTCGGGGCGGCGAGGCGGCGCTGGGGCCGGCGGTTCGGCCGGTGGTGGCTGGCGGCTTAGGGGGGTGCAGGTTGAAGATGAACTGCAGGCCCTCCCTAAACTACATGTCAAGTGCCTCTCTGCTACCATTGCGTTCAGTTTCGACAGTAGCATTCAGATTCCATAGTAAATTTCAGTTTCGACAGTTAAGTTCAGAGTCAACAGTTTTTACCTCATCTGTTGTAGTCAGGTGGTTTTTGGTGATGTTAATTTTACATCCATTTTACATCATCTACTGGAGATGCTATTAGAATCCCACTTGAGATTGACGATGTCTGTCTTGTGCTGCTTCAGCCTTGACGTCTTACGGCTCACCGGAGCTGCTCCAACGACAGAACGATCCATCACAACAGAGCAGTGCCCTGGACGCCGTCTACAGATTCCTCAGATCTTCCTCCACACCTCCGACAGCCACCTCTGCCTCAACTGCTTCAGCGACCAACCCAATGATGCTGAGGTCGACACGGCTACGACAAAGAGGTTGTACACTTGTTGCATCACTTATTACTATACATTCACGTTGATCCATTAGGGCTATTTTGGTTCAACGGAAAAACGTCAATCCACTGGTTGTTACCATCACTCTAAATTTCTGCATGCTCTCCTTACATAATCTCACCATATTTTTTTCGTATGCATGTCAGATATTGTACACAGTCATGCTGAACATGTAGAGAAAAAGAGAAGAGTTTTGCGCGGCAATACAATGTCATGCAGACATCGCTCCATGGTGGGTTCAATGGCAAACCCTCCCCACCCCTCTCCAGATTGTAATCCAGAGGAAGATATCTGTTCTGAGGCGGATTCAGACGCTGCTGACCACTCCTATTTACCCCCAAGGTGTTTGCTCTACCTTGGCATGATGATGTTAGTCATATCATGCATATGTTGCCTTGCAGTGCCTACTTTTGACATCATATATGTCATCTGCTTAGTTTAGACATGTTCTGTAATGCCACCTGTTTAGTTTCTATATCATATATGGGAATTATGCAGTCTCATGTCTTTTAGCCAGCCATAATATATGTGAAATGTGCAATGCCATCCTGTTTAACCAGGCATCATATATTTGAATGATATCTTGCCCATCCTTTTCTTCATTACATTTCCATTTGTCGACAATGTTTGTACATTAAACTACTCTTCCTGTGAATCAGCCATTTGGGTGGGAGATGGAAAAATCTGGAGTGAAAACAAGGCCTTCAGAGCAGACAGTGCTACCTGTCGAAGCAGATCTCTTGTTGGGTCCCGATAGCTCCTCAGAGATGGATTCAGAGACAGATGACCAGTCCTATTCCCCCACTGAGGTGTATGCTCTAACTTGGCACGGTTATACTGCTCATATCATGCATACGGTGTCTTGCATTGCATAGTTTAGACATCATATACACAATATTCAACACCATGTTCTTAGTTCAGACATCATATCGAATGCCCTCTGTTTAGCATATAAATCACATATGTGAATTAAATGATGCGATCTTGATTACTTAGATAACATGTAGGTGAATTATGTCATGCGATCCTGTTTAGTTATTCATCATATCTTTGAATTATGTTATGCTATGCTATCCAGTTTAGATAGACATCATATATGTGAAATTATGTCATGCTATCCGTTTTAGTTAAACAATATACATGTCAACTATTTCATGCCCTCTTTTTTCCACACTATCTATTGCATCTGTCTCTCATACAATGTCTATACATTCAACTATGTTTCCTGTTTATCAGCCATTTGAATTGGAGCGGGTGATGCCAGTATCTAGCGGACTAAAAACACGGTCTTCAAATAAAACAGTGCTACCTCTTGGTGGAGATAGCACCCCGGTTGTACATGCACAAGAACCAGCCCTACCACACATAACCCAAACTCTCGCAGATTGTACCCCTACTGCGATGGACAGAGAACCAGCTTCACCCAATCTAACCCCAACCCCAGCCGATAGTAACCCAGTTCCTGTTGACACAGCACCATCTCCACCACAGAGCTCCCAAACAAGAGCAGTTAGTAAGGCAGCTCCAGTGCCCAAAGGGCCAGTACTATCACGGCGAACCCCAACTCCACCAGTTAGTACGCCTATTCCTGTGGAGGAAGCACAACCAGCTAGTCGTAGTTTAGCATCTATCGCATTTGATGTTGTTAAATCGTATGTGGTATCTTCCCATCTTGGAAATATTATACTGAAGATGAAGGAAAATGCCAGTTGCAGGTGTTTGTCCAGGAGTTATGTGTAAGTAATGTTATTCATGGCAATTACTTTGCTTCGTCCCATACATCCTACCTCCATGATGGTTATAATACAACAAATTTTCCCATTTTCTCTATAGAGAAGGACCGATTTGGAAACTCAGGATGAGGTAACCTGTGCTAATACCTCTGCTATCTTCAAGAATGCTTGGTGGCAGTATCGGAATTACCTGAAGAAAACGTACTTCACCGGCAAAGAAACTCATCAAATTCCCTTACGTTCTCCTGAGACACATTTACTGGACGATGACTGGGAACGCCTTGTTCTGTACTGGTCCCGAACCAAGAATGTGGTAAGGTCTATGAGCTCATTTTCTATTTTTAAGTATTATATTCTTGCTCTTACTGTACTCTGTTCATGTAGAACAAGTGCCTAAACCTGAAGAACAACTGTTCTAATTTAAGATTCCATTGCTATCATAGTTCAAAAAAGCGCTAGGCGTTAATTGTGCGTTTTGCCACCGCCTTGCGCTTTACTGACCAAAGCGCATGCTTATGCGCAGTTATGCATAGATTATGCGTAGTTATGCGCAATGCGTTTTGCCAACGCCTAGAGCCTAGGCGCGCTTAAGCGCTCGCTTAGGCTGCGCCTTTTTTAACTATGATTGCTTTGCTCTTGTATCACTGTATTTACTCATACAAACTTATTTTTAAATTGAAGGATCCAATCGAAACTCCAATGGCACAGCAGGTATGTTCACGCATGTTTCTTTAACAGGTTTGCTCTTATCAATAGCTCTGTTGATTTCAATTTCAATTGTGTATACAGTTGACTTTCATATCATGCACATTACTAGCATCACAACAGAGCCGATAGTGTTGTTGTACATGTAGACCCGTGGTACCCATCTGAAATCTTGTTGTGCCGTGTAGTTCCCCATGCTTTGTATTCTTCACTGCTGCTTTGTCTGGAACTGATATGATTTGAACCGTGTCTCTATTTTGATTTCGCAAGACAATGTAGTGACCATAGGACATAGATATATGTTTGTTTGATGCTTTTATTATGTACTAGTACTTGGCAATAGAAGACTTGGTAGTTTAATCCTGTCCACCTTACTACTAAACTGGTTCACCGAAATGAGTTTCATATACTAGTACATGCTAAACTTGTTATGTGTCTGCTTGTTTCTTCTTTTAGAATGTTGACAGAATATTGGGGAAGAGTGCCTTATTAAGCAATGGTAAAGGAAGTAATGCAGATAAGGTTCAGGATAGTGACACATCCTTGTTGGTCTCCAACAAAGCTGATAATACAGCTAAGGAAGACTATCTTGAAGACAGCGAGACAACCCCAAAGTCCTGTCTTGGTTTAGTGTTCGAGTTACTGGCCACTACCGCTTGCACAAGCTATTCAAACTCACTGTCTGAATCAGTTCGGTTTCTTAAGTCTCAACTACAAGCTGAAAGACATCGATCAGCTGTGCTGCGACAAGAAGCGGAAGGACTGCGGAAGTCCCTGGAGCATTCAGATGCACACTTTCTGGTGTAACAGCAAGCGTTGGAGGATTTTAGCGCCAAACAGGACAAAGCTAATCAGCTTGCTAAGCTTATTGCCAGCATGGTGGATACCCAGGATAACGTTTCTTAAGCTCTTCTGAAGTTGTTTCAGTTATGCTCTTGTTTTGCTGCCGCGTTTATTTGCACTGGTGGCCAATTTTGACGGCTAGTGTATGTAATGTGCTGCTTTGTTCCCTATATTTGCACTGGTGGCAAACTTTGATGCCTAGTGGATGTAATATGTGTAATAGGGGTAATAGGCTAGCGTTAATTGCTTGCTTATTTATTTCCTTATTGTCTTGTTTAGTTGTTTGCTTGTAGTCACTGTAGTTCTTTTTCTATTTTTTTCTAGTGGCCACAATAGCCTATTTTGGTAACTAGGCCAAAATAATCATGGCAACACACGGACTGTTGTAACCATGGGCCTCCTGCAGGATGTATGATCCATGGGCTTCGTCCGGCCGTAGGATCCATTGGCCTTCTATACGGGCCGTAAGATCTATCAGCCTTCTATACGGGCCTTAGGGTCCATGGGCCTTCTACGGGCCGTAGGGTCCATGGGCCTTCTACGGGCCGTATGACCCATGGGCCTTCTACGGGCCGTAGATCCATGGGCCTCATACGGTCTGTAGATCCATGGGCCTTCTATGGGGCGTATCATCATTTCGCCAATCATGGGCCGTACAATTCATGGACCATAACGGGCCGCTAATAGACCATATTTGATAACTCTATGGAAATAGCCCTACGGTTTTTTTGACATGAAACGGCCCAACGTATTAACGGTCCACAAACGGGCCAATTGTAACGACGGGCTGAATTTGGCCCACAAGCAGAAATTGACAGTAATGGGCCGTATGTAACCGAATGCTGCAAATGAGCCCAAGAATCAATGGTCCCTATGAAGGCCGAAAGATAACTTGGGCTGGAAACGGCCCAATAGAATAACGGGCCATTAATGGGTATAAAGTGATACACTGTTCATTACGGGCCAGTTTCACCATGGGCCGTTAATGGGCCAAGAGTTACAAAGGGCCTCATATGGGCCGAAAGAAGTCATGGGCCACACATGGGCCGGAAGTTTAAACAGGCTGGAATCATATTGGACGGCCCAGATGACGCTATCGGGCCTAATTCGGATAGGGCGTAACGGGCCCTGGGTTAGCGGGCTGTAAATGGGCTATATGCGAACAGGTCGTTAACAGGCTTTCCGTGGGCTGGCCCGCCACCTTTTGACCAAGTCAAATGGGCCGGTCTTTTCATAGGAATGGGCCTCTGTTGGGCTGTGCCACGTGTCGCCGTATCATAGGCGCCTTCGGTCCAATGAGCGGATGACATCTGTCCCAACCGTGAGCCGACACGTGTTTCCTCCAGCCAAAGATGATTTTACACGTGGAAAATCCCCATTGGTCGGGGCTGTTAACGGGTTATCGGATCCAAAACCTGACCCAATAGCTTAACGGCGTTCCGTTACGGTGGATGCTACGTGTCGGTCACCCATGACAAAAGCACTTCTGCGACGCGCGATTTATCGTCATGGAAGTGGACACTTCCGTGATGATAATTTTGGTAATGTCATGGAACACTTCTATGACAACACAGGTATGACTATCTTGATTCTGTCATAAAATCATCATGGATGTACATGCATGACAAAAAACGCGACCTACTGTGACAAACACATATCATCACGGAAGTGTATTTTTTTATAGTGTTGGTACGCTCCAACTTAGTAGGCCCACAGGTCAGCCTCTGAAATGGTGCGCCCTAGATGTCAGGGGGAGGAATCATTTTTTGGGCGGCCGAAGCTAAGAATATCCAAGATTGAAGAAGAAGCATGACATCCGTTGGATAGACATCCATCGGCCACTGCTGCTAGAACCGTGTGTTGACTATAATAAGTTGACAAAGCCTTGCATACACGTCAACTTATTTTTTTAGGGGACACGTCACTTAATAGACCCACAAGTGTGTGGCAGAGAACTTATAGCCCATTTGCGTTTTGTAAGAATGTACTGTCCATTTTTGAATTCTAATGGAATTTACAATAACCCATTTACAGTTCGTTAAAAGTACAACCCATTTTCTAGCTAGGACAACGATTAATAATTTCAACCAACCGTTGAAGACAGAATTCAATAAAATTTTCCACATTTTGATGGGATCCGAAATATTTTTATATCGAAATTTCTAGTTAGATTAAATATAAATTTGTATTACGTAAAAATCCAACGAAACATTGCGCATGCAACAATGAAAATTTAAGATTTTCAAAATCCATAAATAATATTTTATAAACTAATTTCGTGTTTGGTGCATTTTTATAGTTACTGCCCAATTTTTGCAATTACATCCCATTTATTATTTTTAAAGCCCATTTTCCTGTTAAGCCTAATGCATCCCTCCTAGGAAAGATTTGCAGCCCAGTGGGGCGGAGAATAACAAGTTGACCTTGCCTGGGTATTCCTCAAAAAGACGTATAGCTGGGCTAGCCATTTTCATCTTGAAAAAATTAGTATCTGGGCTAGATATCTGGCCTGGGCTAGACGGGCCACAACCTGCCCAGTTAATACCATGCTCTCCTCTGAACAACAACGAAATCATCGCCAAGAAAAACTCTGCAGTGCTCACGCCTCAAAAACACAAATACTGCTCGAGCTGCTTGGTCCCAGCTGTCGGCCGCACCTTGTGAAATTCTCTCATTTATATTGACTACATATGTTGACAATGGTGTGGGACCGTGATGTTAGGAAACCAGGAGAAAGCAAAAAAAATATAGTTGTACATAATAAGGAGGCACTTGCGTACGTATGACTATGGCCCTAGTGGGTCCCTAGTGTCATCCAGTCAAAATAAAGTCATCTCCTGAATCCTCATGTTCGTTGACGATGTTAACAATGCTCGGCGCCACGACGAGCGCAACAACTCGAAGGACAATGGAGAAGGGCCTCGCGGGCCCTACGGATGGTCTGATACAGCGCCCGCTGCTCATTCAGGAAGCCAGGATCATCGGACACCTATGAGCACCTTCGAGAAACTGAGACGGCATGAAACGGTAAGGCCACACTTGGGAGCTCTGGTTTATTTCAAACCTGTATTAACATACAAGTGTAATACTCGTCATCGAAAACAACGCGTAAAATACATGCGTAAGGAAACCGAGGGCCCGAGGTCTGTAAGTAAAACTGGCGGGTTACACGTGTAATTTGAGAGACCAGTGTATATTTTATGAGCACTGCTATATGGACGACATTACCAGACGATACATGCACGACGTGCGTATCATGCTATCCATGGGCAAGGCTGAAAGAACAACTAACAGCTAGATTAGCAATCGTCCGAGTGTCGTTCGACGTTTTTATCGTGTGTGAAGTACTTTCGATATTTTACTAGTCAAAATCGACCAACCAAGCGCCTTCACCCGAGACCATCTGCTTTAATTTACATGCGTCAGTTTTACAAGCGGTTTTGGTTGGAAAACGACGATCCAATCACGTCCTAATATCATGAGTTGGTCGGAAGATCATACTGTTTCACGTCTAACCTTCCCGACTTGTCATATAGGCTATGAATGAAACATCAAACGATGAACTTCTTAAGCACAGAAACAACAGAAGAGGATGATCTTCTTAACAAGCAAATCAGTGACATTAGATCGACATGCAAAACAATACAAAGCATTATTCTCAGGAGGCACGGTGAACAGCTCGTGATGCCGCATGCCACAACATTCCAAGCTCAACTTTGCAATCAAACACAAGGCCTGGCATTACATAGACAATATTCAGAAAAAACTCTTAACATAGGAATATCTCAGCAGAGTAACTATTTACTTCTAAACTGAACACAAGAATAGGAAAAAACACTCGATGCTGCTCACAGCAAGGGCGTCCCACTCAAAAATATCAAATGCACGTCTTCTGGCTAACATCAATGAGCAAATTTTGACAAGGTTTTCCAATTCCAATATATTAAACTAACGTCTTCTTGCTAACATCAATGATTAAACTTTGACAAGCTTTTCCCATTCAAAATATGTAATGCCTATGATCGTGGAGTCCTGTCGTAGCTTCTTGTACTTGTTTGGGAAATTTTTGCCCAGGCCAATGGTCTCTGCAGACTAGTCATGTCACCGGTGTCTAATAATACTCTGTAAAGCTTCTCGGTTATTCCTTCTGTAATGTAGCGCAAACAGTGACTGCTTCTTTCTGCAAAGTGGAACAACCAACTGGACCCAGTAATGCAGCAGTTTGCCTTGGACACATTGGCTCCTTTTGTGCAGTTCAACTAAAATCGAAGTAGGAATAAAACCGAGCTTTAGTTTTGATATCCCTGTAAGGAACAATAGGTATAAGGGAAACAATTACTGAGAAATAACGGTTGATGACTTGTACTCCCAGAAGAAAAGCATCTACTGATCTACTTTATCTTAATGGGAAATAAAGCAGGAGAGTAGCAATTCTCCATCAGTGTGATTCATTCATATTGAATGAGGCATTATCTTAACAATGCCTTGTTTCAACATGTATAAAGAACGACAAAGCAGAAAAGTACCATTCCTAAAACAATGCAACTGATTCATTTTAACAGAGACATTATCTTAACAGTACCTTGGTTAAACATGTAGAAAGAACTACAAAGCAGGATAGTACCATTCCTAACAAGTGTTGCAGTTTTGAACTAAGATTTAGTAGTTAATTAATTCTGAGAGTGGCATTGCTTAATTTTACCAGCGGCATTAGATTAACGAAAAGCATAAACAGTTCCAGGGGAGAGTGGGCGCAACAACAGTATGTGCTTCCATCTACTTATAAAGGGGGTGATGCAGAGTTTGTTGTAACAAAGCAACAAGCATCATGTCTGGGTTGGTCCCATTTTTGTTCACTACTTAATGGGAAAAGACAGCAATACAATAGCTTCAATTCAACATTTATTTAAAACAGTACCAATACAAGTAGCACAACATCTCAAAGCACACTGCACAATCATGTGGATGAAGGCCTGTACTGACCTTTCATGAGACGGACAAGATAAAATACGAATCTGCCAACACGAATAGGAAATCCAATCTCGTTTTGTGCAGTTGCACTGAAATCAAGCAAAGTGTTTCGCGTAGTGAAGCAAAATGTCGCAATAGCAACAAGTTGAATAGATATCCCTGTTTAAACAGAGGCAAAAAAGGAATCAATTAGTGGCTAATAAAGGAGGATGAAACATGCGGCCACAAAAATGGTAATCCCGCCAATCCCTAACAAGTGTTGCAGTTTTGAAATAAGATTTAGTAGTTAATTCTGAGAGTGGCATCAATTACTGGCTTATAAAGGGGTGATGCTGAATTTGTTGTAACAAAGCAACAAGCATCATGTCTGGGTTGGTCCCATTTTTGTTCACTACTTAATGGGAAAAGACAGCAATACAATAGCTTCAATTCAACATTTATTTAAAACAGTACTAAAACAAGTAGCACAACATCTCAAAGCACACTACACATCATGTGGATGAGATCAATATTTGAAACAACTCGCCACGAAGACTGGAAACAAATCTCGATCTCCTTTTGTGCAGTTCCACCAAAATTAAGCAAAGTCACCGGTGTGACATTCAAGTTGAACTACACAAAACACTCTTAAAACATAAGTGTTTCGAGTAGCGAAGAAAAATGTCGCAATAGCAACAAGTTGAATCGATACCCCTATTTTAACAGAGGCAAAAAAGGAAACAATTACTTGCCGATAAAGGAGGATGAAACAAACGGTGACAGAAAGAAGCATCTAACTTATCTTGGATGGAAAACAAAGTAGGACAGTAGCATTTCTAAAATGGTTGCATTGATTCATATTAACAGAGACATTCTCTTGAAACAACATTCATTAAAAAATGTAATTTACTTTTAACAGTGGCATTGCTTCAATTTTCCGGCGGCATTCTTAGATTAACAACAACAAAATAGCTGTATGGGACATGCCAGCACCATGTGCGTCCACACGTATAAATGGGTGATGCAGAGTATGTAGCCAAGCAGCATATATGCGTTGGTCCCATGTTTGTTCTCTTTGAACCTTTTTCCTATGCGAGGGCAGCAAATCTAGTCCTGCACAAACTACCTGACCCTCCCAATTTCTTTCCCTTTTCAACAAAAAGATCGGTTCCTTACAGATGTGTGTACTGGGTTACCCCCCTTTTCCCTTTTCGACCTACAAAGCGGCTGGATAGCCAGTCTATACTACTTTCCGCCCCTCCTTTCCTCATTGAACCATGTCCTAGATTCTTGGTCCAGCCCACCGCACCCTTCTTTCCTCTTTCAACCAAGACCTAGATTTGACTACAGATCGAAAAAGATCCACATGTAGCTAGAGCAATGACGGTTTCCAAGAAACTTATACCTTAGGGTCGTCGGGATGTGGCAAGGCGTGCGGCGGGAGGCCGGATCTGCCCACACTACATACAGCAGCGAGGAAGAAGGGGTCGGTGGCCCTCCCGCACAGGCGCTGGGTGAAAGAGAATAGCATAGCCGGCAGTGGATTGCCTCCCTCGCCAAAGGCTATAGAGTGAACGATGCACCTCCTCTCCTTCCCGGTGCGACGGGATACAGACGCCTCCTTCACCAGCTGTCAGGGGGGAGAGAGAGACAAGAGGCCAACACAGTCTTGTTTATTTCTGGTGAAGAGAGGATGAGAGACTGTGAATATAGCAAACCCTAGCAAATGAACGCTGAGCCTCCAGCGTGTAACATATATGTAGTGCGACGAGCGTGTGGAGAGTGTAAACCCTAGCGAACAAGCGCTGAGGCTCCCGCTTATATATATATATACTACTGTAGTATGGACTGAGCTCCGGTGCCTTCACTGCACCTGCTTTTGGCTGTATGACAGGTGAGCCGGCCATATTTTGGGCCCACCTGTCATAAACCCAAAGGCAGGTGCACTAAGTCAATGAAGCTGCGTCCATATAGTACTCTCGTGTATACGACTAATATATAGTGGAGTGGTTTTCTTATTCTCTCCATAACAATCGTTTTAAATTGTGTAAGTACGAAGCGAAACTCTTTATTTAATGTACAGTGAAGAAAACTAGTACTACTTCCGATGAACTAACGATCCACACCCACGCATCCTGGTCGCACTTCCTGTCCTTCACGTGTGGTACACTACCCTCCCTTAAGTGAACAACCACACATGCGCCAAATTATCAGAAACGTGTGAGAGTGTGTACAAATAAAGAATTTTAATTTCAATTATCGGAAAGGTTTGAGAGTATTACAAAGTTTGACTTCAGTTAAATCTAATATGCGGAGTAAATAAGAATGGAGGGCTACTATGTCCATCCAGGTTTTTAGTCCACACCATTTTTAAATCAAAGTTAATAGCTGGACAAATAAAATTACAGGGAGCTGGAGACAAAGTTGTGAGAAGGCTTAGAAATCAATACAAAACTTATGCTCTTAGTACCAACGTCGATCCTTCTTCGAGGAAACATTTGGTTCATAGCCAATTGAGTGATAAAATTGCACCAACGTGAAAGACGACCGCGTCTCCAATGCAACCAAGGTGAACTGACGAAGGATATCATCTTTGTGCATAACAAGCAAAGAGCACTGATGGAAGACATCTTGTTTTTCATTGAAAATCGACCAGCTTCACCAGCCGATGCAACCATGAGGCACAACCATGAGCATCGATAGGTCATCGTGGTGATGCATCATCCATTTGGCATCAAGTTTGGGTGAGGCACCTATGAAGTTCGACAAATCCTCACTGTGGTCTGTTTCTTCTCCGTAATCAAGCTTGAGGAAGGAAGAACCACGTGGTAGAGGACAGTGAGGCGGAACAACAATGGCCATCCAATTTTGTGCAGTTCCACTAAAATTGAGGAAGACATGCCCGGGTATGGAGACACGCATTGCTGTTTCCAAAAATATAAAAAAGGGTTAGCAACGACATCTCAATTGTCAATAAGAATTAATGAAAAGTACACCAACAAACAGAATCATCATAATTATCTTGATGGGAACTAAACCAGGATACCCAAGAAAAAAAGCATTTCTTCATTTAACCAGTGATAGTACTACCATCATATGGACAATGACTGCACAACCACCATGTACTTTTTTTTGAAACAACATGTATACCTCCACCGAGGCATAAATCAGGACAATTTTTGGAGTGGCATTTCCTCTATAATAGTACTAGTAGGTGATGTTGGACCAGCCGACGAACCCTAGCTACTATGCATGGGGAGCTGGGGAGTAGTCGCATAGAAGAAAACCCACACGTAGCAACCTGGGGAGCTGGACCAGTACAAGAAGTTATACCTCAGGTGGCCGAGATTTCATTTAGGTGGGCGGGCGGGGTCTGCCCACACGACAGTAGCGAGCAAGGGCGCGGAGGATCTTCGTCCGCGCCAGCGCTGGCTTCGAGAGGACGGTTAGCATCGGCTTCCTCCGTCGCCGACAGCGACAACGTCAACGCTGCACCTCCTCACCTCCCGCAGCGGACGGGATTCGGCCGGATCTGTGACAACCGGTGAGGAGAGAGATAGAGTGGACACTGTCATCTTGTTTTGATATGGAGAGGGTGAGAGCGAGACGCGAGAAACTCTATCAAACAAGAGGCTACAATGGAGTAAAAAAAATCTCTCCATAGCAGTGGTTTTAAATAGAATACGCGTGTTCCCGGAAAAAAAATGAAAACTGGCGGACAATTTTTTAAGGGTCTGTCTAGGACACATCTAGATGTGACATAGTTATGTCACATCTAAGTTGATGTCCATTCTGTTTGTGGTCTATTTTTTGTCCTAGTTTTTTTGTTTCTTGTTCTACATTATATACTTGTGGGAGCTTAGATGTGATATCCTTAAATAACATCTAGATGTGAATTAGATAAACTGATTTTCTAACATACCAAGAAAGAAAACTCGATCAAAAACACGCCCCCGCTTCCAGGTCGCGAGAGTCGTCGCGCACACACACATAGACATAGACATGCACATCCGTGTTTACATAAAATTCCATTTCCATTTCCATCTCCAATCATATTTGTCCAACTGGCACATTATTTATGTTGTTAATTATATACACAGCAGTATTAACGTACATCATCTCTTGTTTGCGCACGTCCGGACCGCTGCCACGGCTGGTCCTGACCAACCCGAACCCTCTTCATCACCCGCGCGTGCTTCCCGCCCGAAACGGTCAGTGCCACATTCATGCCCGGCTAGAGGGACGCGACCTCTCACTGGCGCCGGCATTGAAGCGGTGCGCCGGCAGAGAGAGCATCGCCCGTGCCGCTTCCGGGTGCACGCGGCTGCTCCACATTCAAAGGTCACAATAACCGACTACAACATGCATGTAAAAAGTTCTTGGGAGTTCGTGCTATAGCTAGCTGTCCTCCCCCAACTCGTCAATCTCTTCCAGTAGTGCTAGTACTCCATGGTGCGGTCCATCGACAAGCAGGCGAGAAAGTTATCATATACTACTCGGTTTGTGGTGAGTGGCATGCCGAGCGACCGTGTGGGGTCGAGCCGTGGAGGAGGGTGAGACACGAACACGACAGACATGATTTAAACATTGGTTTTGCTCGATGTCGCGATCCAACGAAACGAAACATTGGTTTCTCTCCGTTTCCATTTTTTCTTCGGAAAAATGGAAACTTTCCACTCCATTTTCATTCCTATTCCAAGGTTGCCCCGTTACAACATTCCATCAAATACAAAGGAAAACTAACACGCATGCTGATGCGTCTCAATGATTCACAGATCATAGCCAATATTTACTTCACAACTAAAGAAAAAAGTTGTGAGAGCGTGTACGAAAGAAAAACTACTGATGGGGTCACTACAACTTAAACCCTAAACCCTAAACATGACTTAATATCCTGGCCAGGTAGAACCTTTCGAAGGAAACACGGCTGACACCCTCGGATCATATGATGCTTTTGTGCAGTTCCACTAAAATCGTCCTGAGCATCCCTGATAGCTAAGATATTGAAGAAGTGTGATTAGAATAATAGTACTTGCACTAGTTCATGAGACATAAACTCATCACAAGTAGAAGCCAGTAGAAGTAGAGAAAGATTGACATGGAGATGGAGCTACGGCAGTGGAGCAAGCCGTCTCCAAAAGGAAGATGGACTATACCTGGGACGTTGGGCTGTAGCTAGAAGGGCGGTTGGGACGCGGCATCGGCCCATACCGCGGTGACCCCCGATTGGGATGCATCGACTGTGGGTTTTCTCCCTCGCCAATGTCGACCGCGTCTACGCAGAACATTGTTCCCTTCCCCCAGATGCGGGATCAGGCCCGTCGTTCTAAATCAACAAGGTGTTAATTGATCCATGCTTTCATTAGCAGCAATGTCCCCCCAGCTCTGTCTAAATCAACAAGGCATGTTGGGGAAAAAGTAGCTGTCTGGAGCATGCAACATTCTGATCATTTTGTGTAGTTCCACTAAAATAGAGCTGAGCGTCCCTGTTCCAAAGATATTAAGTGTGATTACGATAATAGAGGACTGCTAATGAAACAATAAACACACAAATAGAAGCCAGTCACCTTTGCAGTCTCTCTTAAGACTAACTAGTTGGAGAAGATTAGGCTCGGAGTTGGATGAGGAGGATAGATCAAAACCAATCACCCTTTGTGCAGTCGCACTGAAATGTAGAGATGTTGCCTGTGTGACTTTTTAGTACAACTGCACAAAACACTCTTTAAGAAAAAAGTGATTTGTGCAGTTCACCAAAAGGTCGCAATGGCAACGAGGTGAAATGGATAGGCCTGTTTGCAAAAAAGATGTAGAAAGGAAACAATTACTGGCCAATAAGAGTTGATGACACATGCGACGACAAAAAAGAAGCATATTCCTTGTCCTAAGGGAAGATAACAACACGGTTGTGTTTGTCTAAAATGGTGTGTGGACGAGAATGCAATATGGAAAGTATGCCGGACGAGCTACGTTTTGGGCAAAGAACTACGGAAGATCCACATGCAGCGACGTGGGAAGACAGGCAGTGGAGCAAGGCCGGAGGGGATACCTGGAGGTGGTCGAGATGTAACTAGGTGAGCGGCGGTGGGCGGAATCTGCGAGCAGGTGGCGTAGGCCCTGCCGCGCCAGAGCTTGGTCAGAGAGAACGGCATGTACCGCAAATTGCGACGTTCTGCCTCGGTGCCGTCAAACGGAGAAACGATGCACTTCCCCCCGGCGAACGGGATGCGGCCGGATCAGTGACCAATGGTGAGAGAGAGAGGCCACCGCACTCCCTTTCCCCCGGCGGACGGGATGCGGCCGGATCAGTGACCAACGGTGAGAGAGAGAGAGAGAGAGGCCACCACAGCCTTGTGTGAGATACTCTGAAGAGCGACAAACCAGGCAGGCAGGCTCCATTGTATATAGTGAGCAGACTACCTTTTTCTCCATAGAAATCGTTTTATGTTCTGTGTACGTGCCATTGAGCACTATAACTTTATTGAAAAATAACACGGCAACGCGTCAAGTCGTTGTTTCATGCACGCGTGTACTCGACCTCCCTGGGTAAACAACCGCTACATGCGTTCAAATTAGCACGTGGGCTGCCATTTCGTAAAGAAATGAGCTCCACCGTGTACCCACGCGGGTGTGGCTGGGCACGAAGCATGAGTACGTGCACGGTCCATGTATTATCTTCTTGTATACGTACACCACCTACGTGGGGTTGTGTGAGAGAGATACAAACCTAGAGAGATATAGTGTGTGGTTTCTTGAGATTTTTTGGGGGGGGGGGTTGGTCAATCAAAAAATGTAACATATGCAATGTGTGTGAAATAGAGTCTTGGATATAACATATATATAGAGGGGGCGATCCACAAGAAGAGAGTGGAGGTATCATCAGCTTGAGGTGTCCATAGAATCAAAGAGAGGGATGATGTGTGTGTGTGTGTGTGTGCACATGATCGATAAAGAGTGCCATCGAATTTGTGTGTGCCCACGTCAAAGATATAGAGTGGCTGGCCTACTGTAACGTGAGAGGGGACATGTGCAGTTTGTCTCTATGGCATGGATACCTACCTGCAGCGCTCGACTGTCGGTGTGTGGTGGGGGAAGAGGGAGGCCCAATTAACTATAGAGGTATAATGGCTGGTATATGTGTGGAGGAGGAGAGAGGCCTACCTCATGCATTAAGGAGATCGACCTGCCTCATGTATTAAGGGAGATCAATCGACATCCATGCATATGTGCAGGAGAGGAATAAGGTTGGGAGAGAGACAGAGCTAGAGTGTTGGAGGGGGTGGTAGTGGAGTTGCTTCTAACAAATGGTGGGATAGGCTTGCTAGACAAACGGAGGGCACGCCCGCAATATCAATAAGAGAGGAGATGGCTGCTTGTTGTTTGTGCACGTGTGTGTGAGAGACGGGTCAGGAGGCATGCATGAATGATGAGGGGGGACGATGTGGCTGTGGTAAGCAGACGTAACTACATAGGAAGATCAATCGCCCTTTTTTAGAGAAAGGAGAGACATAACTTGTGAGGTACGTCGATCGATGGGGGGGGGTAGTTAAAGTCGATCTAGGTATATGTTGGGAGATTGATCGGTATACATGCATGTGTATGTTAGAAGCAAATGAGGCATGAGGAGAAGGATAGATAGAGAGGGATGCATGTAGGAGGTGGTACGAGAGGCATACTATATTGAGGGGGGAGGAGTGTGCGAGTACGAGAACGATGAAAAGAGTGGTGGGAGTGAGGCATGGATGGTGACAAGAGAATAGGGGAAGGTTGTCTTTGTGCTTGGCACACTTGGCTAGAGAGGCATATCGATCGATGTGTGCCGTAAAGAAGGAGCTGGGGGGCCTACACACACCGTGGGTGAACGACCTAAAGTGAAAAGACGAATTTGCGCGATGGAGCCAGAGAATGCTGAGGGAGGGTGAGAGGGATGCGGGCGTGTGCATGCACAAGAGAAAGTTAGCGCTAGCTACAAAGATAAGAGGGTTGTGTGGGTGTAAAAGACGAATAGAGATCATATATAATTCATTATAAAAAGCGAATTTGGATATTTGAAGAATTTATCATAGTGTTTTAAACCGACGCATGTGTGAATATATATAACGGTGATACACATGGTGTGGTTATGAACATGTTATACTACATTTAATATATTTTATCTCTACTCTTATAAAAAACGGAGTTGTTGATGATGGTGTGCCTGCCATCCTGCATTATAGGCCGTCCGATTTATATCTGGTGGATAGCAAGGGAACTATGATGGTTGAAGTCGGCAACAATCATGATTGTAGATTCTTATTGAAATAGAGAAAGGAATTCAAATTTAGTTCGAATTGCAGCGGTAGTATAGACATTTGGAATGCACTAAAATGTTGGTATGAGTAGGTTACATGCATTATACAGCAAGCGAAAAAATTTAATCGGACATAACATGGATTCATACTCCCTCCTTCCATCTATATAGGGCGAAATGAGATTGTTAAGACCGCCTTTGACTATTGACAAGATTAATAGTACATGACATGCACAATGTGAAAATTATATCATTGAAAGAACCTTTCACAGACGAATTTAACGGTGTGCTTTGTGTAAGTTGCATGTCAGATATCATTGCTCTAATATTTGGTCAAAGTTAGCATCAAAAAACGCATTAGGCCCTATATAGATGGAAGGAGGGAGTAGCTTTGAATAGCATTTGTATAGTAAAATGGGGCAAGACTCTCTCTCTTTGTGTGGTGTGAATAGTCTTATTTTTTGTTTTCTTTTTGGTTGAGGGAAGTGCGAATTGATTTGGTACGTACAAGTACAATATTACTACACGTTAGGCTTGTCCCTAAAATTCAACCCGCGTCTTGTTATATCCCGAAAATTCAGATATCATGCTCTCAAAACTGGCGCCTTCACAACCCACGCCTTGCTATCCCGAAATTACAACGCGCGCGAAAACTCCCTCCAGCTGCCAAATCCCGACACGCAAAATCCCCCTTCTAACCCTGAGCCGAAAGGGCCGCTAGTTCAAATCGGTGGGGGGTACTTTTGTAACACACCCTACATTTTGGACAAGCGCGTCCCTAAGTCATGCTTCACCCGCTCCCATCGCCCCCTTTTCGCCATTCAAAATCCCAGGCCATGAAACCCCACCCTCCTCCGTCCGCCACGTCACTGCTGCCCAGCCGGAGCCTCTTCCCTGACGACATCGTCCATCGCAACAGCTCGACGTCCCTCGTCCACCTCCCCGGATGAGGATTCGTCGTCCATCTCGCCGTCTCGCCGGTTCAGCCGCCCCGTCCTCCACCTCCAAGGAGCTGCTCCGACGATTGCCTCATCTATCGCGGCTGCTCCATCCCCACAGCGCCACCTTAACCTGCTCCACCGAGACCGCATCATCCTCACCGACTCCTCGGCCGAAGCCGAGGCCTACTCGGCGCCACCAAAGAGGTTGTACACTCATCGCATCGCACCTTCTCCTTAACTTGACCTCCTGGCGCCGACGATGCTCCATCCCGCACCCTGATGGAGCGGCTACCTTGAAGCCGGTGCCACGAGCGACATCTCCACGGCGGCTCTCCCCTAGTGCGACGCCCCTTCGGCGGCGGCGGCCATACCAGCCGGATCTGCTGCTGCTGCTCCGGCTCTCGCTCGCTCGCTCACGCTGCTGCTGCTGCTGCTCCGGCTCTCGCTCGCTCGCTCACGCTGCTGCTGCTGTTGCTCGGGCTCTTGCTCGATAGCTTGCTTGCCCAGCTGCTACTGCTGCTCTCCCCCTTGATCGTGCTGCTGCTCTGCTCCGATTAAGCCACACTTCAGTCGACTGAATCGACTTTTGGGTTAGTCAATTTTCAGGGGTTGGGGGGGGGGGGGGCTCGCCGGAGTTAAGGAAGAACCACCCGCAGTGGGGATGGGGGCTCGCTGGAGAGGTACCCCACTATCTATCTTACGGTTCAGGGTGGGGGGCGGGGGGCCTAGAGGGCTGGCCGGGGCGGCGGTGGCGAGTTGTTTTGGGGCGGCGAGGCGGTGCTGGGGCCGACAGTTCGGCCGGTGGTGGCTGGCGGCTCAGGGAGGTGCTGGTTGAATATGAACTACAGGCCCTCCCTAAACTACATTTCAAGTGCCTCTCTGCTACCATTGCGTTCAGTTTCGATAGTAGCATTCAGATTCCACAGTAAATTTCAGATTCGACAGTTAAGTTCAGAGTCAACAGTTTTTACCTCCTTTGTTGTAGTCAGGTGGTTTTTGGTGATGCTAATTTTACATCCATTTTACATCATCTATTGGAGATGCTATTAGAATCCCACTTGAGATTGACGATGTCTGTCTTGTGCTACTTCAGCCTTGACGTCTTACGGCTCACCGGAGCTGCTCCAACGACAGAACGATCCATCACAACAGAGCAGTGCCCTAGACGCCATCTACAGATTCCTCAGATCTTCCTCCACACCTCCGACATCCACCTCTTCCTCAACTGCTTCAGTGACCAACCCAATGATGTTGAGGTCGACACGGCTACGGCAAAGAGGTTGTACACTTGTTGCATCACTTATTACTATACATTCACGTCGATCCATTAGGGCTATTTTGGTTCAACAGAAAAACATAGCAATAGGGAATTTTCCAATGGCACTCTACTATTCAATTATTCATGCATTTTGTTGAAAGGAATGAAGCAGAACATCCACCTGAACCTACTTTTCAAAATCCTATGCATGAAAACAAGACCAAGTGCATTAGTGCCAGAATAACATTCTAACTGTACACGCTTTCATATGGTTTCACTTTATTTTGGCCATGTTTCTTTGCATTCCTGTGCTCTTCCAATTCCTGTAAACCAAACACCCAAGTTGACAGAAATCCTGTGTTTACAAATGCTCTGTTTACCATGTGCATTTTCCTATTCTATTCCGGTGTTTTTCCTATCCCTACGTTTTAAGAATCATGCAAGCCAAATGAGCCCTTACAGAATTACTTCAGTTACAGGTACATGTCGAAGGGAACTTTGTGTGGTTTGTCCTGCTCCTGCCGTGACATCGTCCACCTCACCTGAGCCGCTCCATCGGCAGAAGCATCCACCAAACCAGACATCACGACTATTGACCGTCTTTCGCCGCCTCAGATCTCCTTCCCTGCCACCAGCACCCACCGCAACGGCATCACCATCATCGACTCAGCAGATGAACCTGAGGAGTACACGGGTCCACAAGAGAGGTCGCACTCTTTTGTTTCTGCTTATGTTATGCATTGCTTAAACTTACCTGCTACTTTATCGTCCTGTTCAGCTCTTGGACTCCCAAGTCAGGTCCAAATTAATGTTCAAACTTGAGTTCTAAATTAGCTGTGGGGCACATATCAAGGCAACAATGATTTGTATGTCTGTCTAATATCTGGTTCACCTAGGTTATGCCTATGTTGTTCATCTTGGGTGGGAAACAAATAGTAAAGCAATCATCATTTGTCTTTTTATTAATTTAAAGCAATCATCAGCCTGCTATCATTATTTTTGGATCCATCCACTGGTTGTTAGCATCACTCTAAATTTCTGCATGCTCTCCTTACATAATCTCACCATATTTTTTCGTATGCATGTCAGATATTGTACACAGTCATGCTGAACATGTAGAGAAAAAGAGAAGAGTTTTGCGCGGTAATACAATGTCATGCAGACATCGCTCCATGGTGGGTTCAATGGCAAACCCTCCCTACCCCTCTCCAGATTGTAATCAAGAGGAAGATATCTGTTCTGAGGCGGATTCAGACACTGCTGACCACTCCTATTTACCCCCCAAGGTGTTTGCTCTACCTTGGCATGATGATGTTAGTCATATCATGCATATGTTGCCTTGCAGTGCCTACTTTTGACATCATATATGTCATCTTCTTAGTTTAGACATGTTCTGTAATGCCACCTGTTTAGTTTCTATATCATATATGGGAATTATGCAGTCTCATGTCTTTTAGCCAGCCATAATATATGTGAAATGTGCAATGCCATCCTGTTTAACCAGGCACCATATATTTGAATGATATCTTGCCCATCCTTTTCTTCATTACATTTCCATTTGTCGACAATGTTTGTACATTAAACTAGTTTTCCTATGAATCAGCCATTTGGGTGGGAGATGGAAAAATCTGGAGTGAAAACAAGGCCTTCAGAGCAGACAGTGCTACCTGTGGAAGCAGATCTCTTGTTGGGTCCCAATAGCTCCTCAGAGATGAATTCAGAGACAGATGACCAGTCCTATTCCCCCACTGAGGTGTATGCTCTAACTTGGCACGGTTATACTGCTCATATCATGCATACGGTGTCTTGCATTGCATAGTTTAGACATCATATACACAATATTCAACACCATGTTCTTAGTTCAGACATCATATCGAATACCCTCTGTTTAGCATATAAATCACATATGTGAATTAAATGATGCGATCCTGATTACTTAGATAACATGTAGGTGAATTATGTCATGCGATCCTGTTTAGTTATTCATCATATCTTTGAATTATGTTATACTATGCTATCCAGTTTAGATAGACATCATATATGTGAAATTATGTCATGCTATCCATTTTAGTTAAACAATATACATGTCAATTATTTCACGCCCTCTTTTTTCCACACTATTTATTGCATCCGTCTCTCATACAATGTCTGTACATTCAACTATGTTTCCTGTTTATCAGCCACTTGAATTGGAGCGGGTGATGCCAGTATCTAGCGGACTAAAAACACGGTCTTCAAATAAAATAGTGCTACCTCTTGGTAGAGATAGCACCCCAGTTGTACATGCACAAGAACCTGCCCTACCACACATAACCCAAACTCTCGCAGATTGTACCCCTATTGCAATGGACAGAGAACCAGCTTCTCCCAATCTAACCCCAACCCCAGCCGATAGTAACCCAGTTCCTGTTGACACAACACCATCTCCACCACAAAGCTCCCAAACAAGAGCAGTTAGTAAGGCAGCTCCAGTGCCCAAAGGGCCAGTACTATCACGGCGAACCCCAACTCCACCAGTTAGTACGCCTATTCCTGTGGAGGAAGCATAACTAGCTAGTCGTAGTTTAGCATCTATCGCATTTGATGTTGTTAAATCGTATGTGTGTATCTTCCATCTTGGAAATATTATACTGAAGATGAAGGAAAATGCCAGTTGCAGGTGTTTGTCCAAGAGTTATGTGTAAGTAATGTTATTCATGGCAATTACTTTGCTTCGTCCCATACATCCTACCTCCATGATGGTTATAAGACAACAAATTTTCCCATTTTTCTCTATAAAGAAGGACCGATTTGGAAACTCAGGATGAGGTAACCTGTGCTAATACCTCTGCTATCTTCAAGAATGCTTGGTGGCAGTATCGGAATTACCTGAATAAAATGTACTTCACTAGCAAAGAAACTCATCAAATTCCCTTACGTTCTCCTGAGACACATTTACTGGACGATGACTGGGAACGCCTTGTTCTGTACTGGTCCCGAACCAAGGATGTGGTAAGGTCTATGAGCTCATTTTCTATTTTTGAGTATTATATTCTTGCGTCTTACTGTACTCTGTTCATGTAGAACAAGTGCCTAAACCTGAAGAACAACTATTCTAATTTAAGATTCCATTGCTATCATAGTTCAAAAAAGCGCTAGGCGTTAATTGTGCGTTTTGCCACCGCCTTGCGCTTTACTGACCAAAGCGCATGCTTATGCGCACTTATGCACAGATTATGCATAGTTATGCACAATTATTTTTGCCAACGCCTAGAGCCTAGGCGCGCCTTTTTTAACTATGATTGCTTTGCTCTTGTATCACTGTATTTACTCATACAAGCTTATTTTTAAATTGAAGGATCCAATCCAAACTCCAATGGCACAACAGGTATGTTCACGCATGTTTCTTTAATAGGTTTGCTCTTATCAATAGCTCTGTTGATTTCAATTTCGATTGTGTATACAGTTGACTTTCATATCATGCACATTACTAGCATCACAACAGAGCCAATAGTGTTGTTGTTCATGTAGACCCATGGTACCCATCTAAAATCTTGTTGTGCCGTGTAGTTTCCCACACTTTGTATTCTTTCACTGCTGCTTTATCTTTCACTGATATGATTTGAACTGTGTCTCTATTTTGATTTGGCAAGACAATGTAGTGACCATAGGACATAGATATATGTACTTGCAATAGAAGACTTGGTAGTTTAATCCTGTCCACCTTACTAATGAACTGGTTCACCGAAATGAGTTTCATATACTAGTACATGCTAAACTTGTTATGTGTTTGCTTGTTTCTTCTTTTAGAATGCTGACAGAATATTGGGGAAGAGTGCCTTATTAAGCAATGGTAAAGGAAGTAATGTAGATAAGGTTCAGGATAGTGACACATCCTTGTTGGTCTCCAACAAAGCTGATAAACAGCTAAGGAAGACTATCTTGAAGACATCGAGACAACCCCAAAGTCCTGTCTTGGTTTAGTGTTCGAGTTACTGGCCACTACCGCTTGCACAAGCTATTCAAACTCACTGTATGAATCAGTTCGGTTTCTTGAGTCTCAACTACAAGCTGAAAGACATCGATCAGCTGTGCTGCGACAAGAAGCGGAAGGACTGCGGAAGTCCCTGGAGCATTCAGATGCATACTTTCTGGTGCAATAGCAAGCGTTGGAGGATTTTAGCGCCAAACAGGACAAAGCTAATCAGCTTGCTAAGCTTATTGCCAGCATGGTGGATACCCAGGATAACGTTTCTTGAGCTCTTCTGAAGTTGTTTCAGTTATGCTCTTGTTTTGCTGCCGCGTTTATTTGCACTGGTGGCCAATTTTGATGGCCAGTGTATGTAATGTGCTGCTTTGTTCCCTATATTTGCACTGGTGGCGAACTTTGATGCCCAGTGGATGTAATATGTGTAATAGGGGTAATAGGCTAGCGTTAATTGCTTGCTTATTTATTTCCTTATTGTCTTGTTTAGTTATTTGCTTGTAGTCACTGCAGTTCTTTTTCTATTTTTTTTCTAGTGGCCACAATAGCCTATTTTGGTAACTAGGCCAAAATAATCATGGCAACACACGGACTGTTGTAACCATGGGCCTCCTGCAGGCCGTATGATCCATGGGCTTCGTCCGGCCGTAGGATCCATTGGCCTTCTATACGGGCCATAGGATCTACCGGCCTTCTATACGGGCCTTAGGGTCCATGGGCCTTCTACGGGCCGTACTATCCATGGGCCTCATACGGGCCGTAGGATCCATGGGCCTTCTACGAAGCATATCATCATTTTGCCAATCATGGGCCGTACTATTCGTGGACCATAACGGGCCGTTAATAGGCCGTATTTGATAACTCTATGAAAACAGCCCAACGTGTTTTTTTGACATGAAAACAGCCCAACGTATTAACGGTCCGCAAACGGGCCGACTGTAACGACGGGATGAATTTGGCCCACAAGCAGAAAATGACAGTAACGGGCTGTATGTAACCGAATGCTGTAAATGAGCCCAAGAATCAATGGGCCCTGAGAAGGCCAAAAGATAACTTGGGCTGGAAACAGCCCAATGGAAGAACGGGTTGTTAACGGTATAAAGTAATACATGTTCATTACGGGCTAGTTTCACCACGGGCCGTTAGTGGGCCAAGAGTTACAAAGGTCCTCATATGGGCCGAAAGAAGTCATGGGCCACACATGGGCCGGAAGTTAAAACGAGCTGAATCATATTGGATGGCCCAGATGACGCTACTGGGCCTAATTCCGATAGGGCGTAACGGGCCCTGGGTTAGCGGGCTGTAAATGGGCTATAGGCGAACATGCCGTTAACATGCTTTCCGTGGGCCGGCCCGCCACCTTTTGACCAAGTAAAACGGGCCGTGCCACGTGTCGCCGTATCATAGGCGCCTTCGGTCCAATGAGCGGATGACATCTGTCCCAACGGTGAGCCGACACATGTTTCCTCCAGCCAATGATGATTTTGCACGTGGAAAATCCCCATTGGTCGAGGCTGTTAATGGGTTATCGGATCCGAAACCCGACCTGATAGCTTAACGGCGTTCCGTTACGGTGGATGCCACGTGTCGGTCACCCTTGACAAAAGCACTTCTGTGACGCACGATTTATCGTCATGGAAGTGGACACTTCCGTGATGATAATTTTGGTAATGTCATGGAACACTTCTACGACAACACAGGTATGACTATCTTGATTCTGTCATAAAATCGTCATGGATGTACATGCATGACAAAAAATGTGACCTACTGTGACAAACACATATCATCACGGAAGTGTATTTTTTTTGTAGTGTAGATGCCCATATTGGCTCCTACATATTCTACGAAGATCTTTATCGGTCGAACCGTTATGACAACATACGTAATTTCATTTGTCCATCAGTATGTTACTTGCCCGAGATTCGATTGTCGGTATCTTCATACCTAGTCCAGTCTGGTTACCGACAAGTCTCTTTACTCGTTCCGTAATACATCATCTTGTAACTAACTCATTAGTCACTTTGCTTGCAAGGCTTCTTATGATGTGTATTACCGAGAGGGCCCAGAGATACCTCTACGATACTTGGAGTGACAAATCCTAATCTTGATCTATGCCAACTCAACAAACACCTTCAAAGATACCTGTAGAGCATCTTTATTATCACCCAGTTAAGTTGCGACGTTTGATAGCACACAAGGTATTCCTCTGGTATCCGGGAGTTGCATAATCTCATAATCGAAGGAATATGTATTTGACATGAAGAAAGCAATAGCAAGAAACTGAACGATCAATATG
Source organism: Triticum aestivum (assembly GCF_018294505.1). Classification (NCBI taxonomy): domain Eukaryota; kingdom Viridiplantae; phylum Streptophyta; class Magnoliopsida; order Poales; family Poaceae; genus Triticum; species Triticum aestivum. The sequence goes on along the minus strand of NC_057813.1, from coordinate 587,917,436 downwards.
CTAGGCTAACAGATGGGTCTTATCCATCACATCATTCTCCTAATGATGTGATCCCGTTATCTAATGACAACACATGTCCATGGTTAGGAAAGCTTAACCATCTTTGATCAACGAGCGAGTCTAGTAGAGGCTCACTAGGGACACAATATTTGTTTATGTATTCACACATGTATTTAAGTTTCCGATCAATAGAATTCTAGCATGAATAATAAAACTTTATCATGAATAAGAAAATATAAAATAACAACTTTATTATTGCCTCTAGGGCATATTTCCTTCAATCTCCCACTTGCACTAGAGTCAATAATCTAGATTACATTATAATGAATCTAACAGCCATGGTGTCTTGGTGCTGATCATGTTTTGCTCGCGGAAGAGGCTTTGTCAACGGGTCTGCTACATTCAGATCCGTATGTATTTTGCAAATCTCAATGTCTCCATCCTTGACCTTTTCACGAATGGAGTTGAAGTGTCTCTTGATGTGTTTGGTTCTCTTGTGAAACCTGGATTCCTTCACCAAGGCAATTGCTCGAGTGTTGTCACAAAAGATTTTCATTAGACCCAATGCAGTAGGTATTACACCTAGGTCGGATATGAACTCCTTCATCTAGACTCCTTCATGCACTGCTTCCAAAGCAGCTATGTACTCCACTGCACACGTAGAACCTGCCATGATGCTTTGCTTGGAACTGCACCAACTGACAGCTCCACCATTTAATAAAAATATGTATCTGTGTTGTGACTTAGAGCCACCCGGATCAGTGTCGAAGCTAGCATCGACGTAACCATTTACGACGAGCTCTTCGTCACCTCCATAAACGAGGAACATATCCTTGGTTCTTTTCAGGTACTTCAGTATGTTCTTGCACCGCTGTCCAGTGATCCACTCCTGGATTACTTTGGTACCTCCCTGCCAAACTTATGGCAAGGCACACATCAGGTCTGGTACACAACATAGCGTACATGATAGAACCTATGGTTGAGGCATAGGTGATACGTCTCCAACGTATCTATAATTTATGAAGCATTCATGCTATTTTATTATCTATTTTGAATGATTACGGGCTTTATTATACACTTTTATATTACTTTTGGGACTAACCAATTAACCGGAGGCCCACCCCATATTGCTGTTTTACTGTCTATTTCAGTATTTCTAAGAAAAGGAATATCAAATAGAGTCCAAACGGAATGAAACCTTCGGGAGCGTGATTTTTAGGAAAATATGATCCCGGAGACTTGGAGTTCACGTCAGAAGAGCATTGAGGAAGCCACAAGATAGGGGGCGTGCCCACCCCCCTGGGCATGCGCTACCCTCTCGTGGGCCCCTCGAGGCTCCCCCGACCGACTTCTTTCGCCTATATAAGCCTACGTACCCTAAAAACATCAAAAAAGAAGATAGATCGGGAGTTCCGCCGCCGCAAGCCTCTATAGCCACCAAAAACCTCTCGGGAGCCTGTTCCGGCACCCTGCCGGAGGGGAACTCCATCACCGGTGGCCATCTTCAGCATCCCGGTGCTATCCATGACGAGGAGGGAGTAGTTCACCCTCGGGGCTGAGGGTATGTACCAGTAGCTATGTGTTTGATCTCTCTCTCTCTCTCGTGTTCTCTCTATGGCACGATCTTGATGTATCACGAGCTATGCTATTATAGTTGGATCTTATGGTGTTTCTCCCCCTCTACTCTCTTGTAATGGATTGAGTTTTCCCTTTGAAGTTATCTTATCGGATTGAGTCTTTAATGATTTGAGAACACTTGATGTATGTCTTGCGGTGTTTATCTGTGGTGACAATGGGATATCACGTGCCACTTGATGTATGTTTTGGTGATCAACTTGCCGGTTCCGCCCATGAACCTATGCATAGGGGTTGGCACATGTTTTCGTCTTGACTCTCCGGTAGAAACTTTGGGGCACTCTTTGAAGTACTTTGTGTTGGTTGAATAGATGAATATGAGATTGTGTGATGCATATCGTATAATCATGCCCATGGATACTTGAGGTCACAATGGAGTATCTTGGTGACATTAGGGTTTTGGTTGATTTGTGTCTTAAGGTGTTATTCTAGTATGAACTCTTGAATAGATCGATCCAAAAGAATAACTTTGAGGTGGTTTCGTACCCTACCATAATCTCTTCGTTTGTTCTCCGCTATTAGTTGCTTTGGAGTGACTCTTTGTTGCATGTTGAGGGATTGTTATATGATCTATCTATGTTATTATTGTTGAGAGAACTTGCACTAGTGAAAGTATGAACCCTATGCCTTGTTTCCTATCATTGCAATACCGTTTACGCTCACTTTTATCCTTAGTTACCTTGCTGTTTTTATAATTTCAGATTACAAAAATCCATATCTACCATCCATATTGCACTTGTATCACCATCTCTTCGCCGAACTAGTGCACCTATACAATTTACCATTGTATTGGGTGTGTTGGGGACACAAGAGACTCTTTGTTATTTGGTTGCAAGGTTGTTTGAGAGAGACCATCTTCATCCTATGCCTCCCACGAATTGATAAACCTTAGGTCATCCACTTGAGGGAAATTTGATACTATCCTACAAACCTGTGCACTTGCAGGCCTAACAACGTCTACACGAAGAAGGTTGTGTAGTAGACATCAAGCTCTTTTCTGGCGCCGTTGCCGGGGAGGCTAGGTAAGCGGCACTCACACCCCGTCAACTAAGCTCTTTTCTGGCGCCGTTACCGGGAAGGTGAGTGCTTGAAGGTATATCTTTAGATCTTGCAATCGAATCTTTTTGTTTCTTGTTTTATCACTAGTTTAGTTTATAAAAGAAAACTACAAAAAATGGAATTGAGTTTGTCTCATACGCTTCATCTTTTTAATATCTTTCGTGAGTTTGATGAAAAGGAAAATTGTGCTCAAGTGCTAGAAGAAGAAATCTATAGAATGTTTGATACTAAATCTTTGAATGATGAGCATGATTGCAATGTTGTTAGTATGAACTCCTTGAATATCCATAGTACTAATGATGATTGCACTAGTTATGATGAAAACGTCTCCTATAAGCATGTCGATTTTTGTGGAGAGCATTGGGTTTGCATAGATACACCAAATAGAGAAGATAGATATTGCAATAGGCATAAGTATTTAGAAACTAAAGGGTTGCAAGAAAGTCTTGATGTTTGTGCTGAAAAATTCAATATTTTTCGCGCTCCTTGTGAACTTTGCAATGAACGTGGTCATTTAAATCTTCAATGCAAATCGTTTCATGACCGAATTGTGTCCAAAAATTGTGATAGCTTGATTACCCTTGGGCATCATAAAGAACTTAGTCTTCTTTTGGGGTATGAAGAAATGAAACGTATAACTGAGGGCATTCCAAAATTTAATCTTGATAGATTTCTTGATTTTGATCTAGAGAAGATTTATATGTTTTGTGCGGTAAATTGCATTGGAAATCCTTATATTGCCAATTACCTAAAGAAAATAAAGCAAATAGAAGATGATGAGAATACTAATGAAAGGGAAGAGACCTCCCAATATCCTCCTATTATTTCTTATGATGAATCAGGTAACGAGGAGGAGCTTTCTATTAAACCAATCTCGTCAATAAGGAGCTTAAAGAGAAAGGTTGAACCCACACATAATGTGAAGAAGAAAAAGAAAATAAGGAGCAAAAAAGGTAAAAAGGTATCTCTCCCGAATGATGTTGCTCCTACTACTCATTGTGATGATGATAATTGCTATACTATTGGTGTTATCCATACTATTAATGATGAGAGTAATTATGCTTATGATATGAAAGGGCCCAAGCTTGGGGAAGCTACGTTTAATGAATATGATATTTTTAGAATCCCAAGTATTGATATGCAAAGTAGTTTCCTATCATTGCAATACCGTTTACGCTCACTTTTATCATTAGTTACCTTGCTGTTTTTATAGTTTCATATTACAAATATCCATATCTACCATCCATATTGCACTTGTATCACCATCGCTTCGCTGAACTAGTGCACCTATACAATTTACCATTGTATTGGGTGTGTTGGGGACACAAGAGACTCTTTGTTATTTTGTTGCAGGGTTGTTTGAGAGAGACCATCTTCATCCTACGCCTCCCACGGATTGATAAACCTTAGGTCATCCACTTGAGGGAAATTTGCTACTGTCCTACAAACCTGTGCACTTGTAGGCCCAACAACGTCTACAAGAAGAAGGTTGTGTAGTAGACATCAATAGGGAATGACTTTCATTGTCTCTCTATCTTCTGCAGTGGTCGGGCTTTGAGCCTGACTCAATTTCACACCTTGTAACATAGGCAAGAACCCTTTCTTTGACTGATCCATTTTGAACTTCTTCAAAACTTTGTCAAGCTATGTGCATTGTGAAAGTCCTATATATTAAGCATCTCGATCTATCCCTATATTGATGCCCAATATATAAGTAGCTTCACCGAGGTCTTTCACTGAAAAATTCTTATTCAAGTATCCTTTTATGCTATCCAGAAATTCTATATCATTTCCAATCAATAACATGTCATCCACATATAATATCAGAAATGCTACAGAGCTCCCACTCACTTTCTTGTAAATACAGGCTTCATCGAAAGTCTGTATAAAACCGTATGCTTTGATCACCTCATCAAAGCGTATATTCCAACTCCGAGATGCTTGCACCAGTCCATAGATGGATCACTGGAGCTTGGACACTTTGTTAGAACCTTTAGGATCGATAAAACCTTCTGGTTGCATCATATACAACTCTTCGTTAATATATCCATTAAGGAATGCATTTTTTACATCCATTTGCCAGATTTCATAATTATAAAATGCGGCACTTGCTAACATGATTCAGACGGACTTAAGCATCGCTACGGGTGACAAAGTCTCATCTAGTCAACCCCTTGAACTTGTCGAAAATCTTTTGCAACAAGTCGAGCTTTGTAGACAGTAACATTACCTTCAGCGTCAGTCCTCTTCTTGAAGATCAATTTATTCTCTATGGCTTTCCAATCATCGGGCAAGTCCACCAAAGTCCATACTTTGTTCTCATACATGGTTCCTATCTCAAATTTCATGGCCTTAAGCCATCTATCGGAATCTGGGCTCACAATAGCTTTTTAATAGTTCATAGGTTCGCCTTGGTCTAGTAACATGACTTCCGGGATAGGATTACCGTACCACTCTGGTGCGGATCGTGCTCTTGCCAACCTACGAAGTTCAGTAGCAACTTGATCTAAAGTTTCATGATCATCATCATTAGCTTCCTCTCTAGTTGGTGTAGGCATCATGCGAACAGTTTTCTCTGATATACTACTTTCCAATTTGAGAGAAGATACAACTACCTCATCAAGTTCTACTTTCCTCCCACTCACTTCTTTTGAGAGCAACTCCTTCTCTAGAAAGGACCAATTCTTAGCAACAAAGATATTGCCTTCAGATCTGCGGTAGAAGGTATACCCAATAGTTCCCTTAGGGTATCTTATGAAGACACACTTCTCCGATTTAGGTTCAAGCTTATCAGGCTGAAGCCTTTTGACATAAGCGTTGCATCCCCAAACTTTAAGAAATGTCGGGTTAGGTTTCTTCCAAACCATAGTTCATATGGTGTTGTCTCAAGGGATTTAGACGGTGCACTATTTAACGTGAATGCAACTGTCTCTAATGCATAACCCCAAAACGATAGTGGTAAATCGGCAAGAGACATCATATAACGCACCATATCCAATAAAGTACGATTACGATGTTTGTACCACCATTACACTGTGGTGTCCAGGTGGGCGTGAGTTGTGAGACAATTCCACATTGTTTTAAATGAAGGTCAAATGTGTAACTCAAATATTCGCCTCCATGATCAAATCATAGAAACTTTATTTTCTTGTGACGATGATTCTCCACTTCACTCTGAAATTCTTTGAACTTTTCAAATGTTTCAGACTTGTGTTTAATTAAGTAGATATACCCATATCTGCTCAAATCATCTGTGAAGGTCATAAAATAACGATACCCACCGCGTGCGTCAACACTCATCAGACCGCATACATCGTATGTATTATTTCCAGTAAGTTTTTAGCTGCTCCATTGTTCTGCAGAACAAAGTTTTAGTCATCTTGCCCATGAGGCATGGTTCGGAAGTATCAAATGATTCATAATCAAGTGATTCCAAAAGTCCATCTACATGGAGTTTCTTCATGCGCTTTACACCAATATGACCTAAACGACAGTGTCACAAGTATGTTGCACTATCATTATCAACTTTGCATCTTTTGGCTTCAATATTATGAATATGCGTATCACTACCATCGAGATTCAACAAGAACATGCCATTCTTCAAGGGTGCATGACCATAAAAGATATTATTCATATAAATAGAACAACCATTATTCTCAACGCTGGCACCAAATAACAATTATTGAGGTCAAAAACTAATCTCAAAGGTAGATATAGAGGTAGCGTGCCGACGGCGATCACATCGACCTTGGAACCATTCCCGATGCGCATCCTCACCTCGTCCTTAGCCAATCTTTGTTTATTCCATAGCTCCTGTTTCGAGTTACAAATATGAGCAGCCGAACCAGTTACCCAGGCGCTAGAACGAGCATTAGTAAGGAATACATCAATTACATGTATATCAAATGTACCTTTGTTCACTTTGCCATCCTTCTTATCCGCCAAATACTTGGCACAGTTCTGCTTCCAGTGACCACTCCCTTTGCAGTAGAAGCACTCAATTTCACACTTAGATCCAGCTTTGGGTTTCTTCCCGGGAGCGGCAACTTGCTTGTCGTTCTTCTTGAAGTTCCCTTTATTTCCCTTGCCCTTTTCCTTGAAACTAGTGGTCTTGTTAACCATCAACACTTGATGCTCCTTCTTGATTTCTACCTCCGCGGCCTTAAGCATTGCGAAGAGCTCAAGAATCATTTTATTAATCCCTTGCATATTATAGTTCATCACGAAGCCTTAGTAGCTTGGTGGCAGTGAATGAAGTATAACACTATCAACTGGAAGGTCAACTCCCAGCTGAGTCAAGTGGTTATGTGATGTCTACTATGCAACCTTCTTCTTGTAGACTCGTGTTGGGCCTCCAAGCGCAGAGTTTTGTAGGACAGTAGCAAATTTCCCTCAAGTGGATGACCTAAGTTTTATCAATCTGTGGGAGGCGTAGGATGAAGATGGTCTCTCTCAAACAACCCTGCAACAAAATAACAAAGAGTCTCTTGTGTCCCCAACACACCCAATACAATGGCAAACTGTATAGGTGCACTAGTTCGACGAAGCGATGGTGATACAAGTGCAATATGGATGGTAGATATGGATATTTGTAATATGAAATTATAAAAACAGCAAGGTAACTAATGATAAAAGTGAGCGTAAACGGTATTGCAATACTTGGAAAAAAGGCCTAGGGTCCATACTTTCACTAGTGCAAGTTCTCTCAACAATGATAACATAATTGGATCATATAACAATCCCTCAACATGCAACAAAGAGTCACTCCAAAGTCACCAATAGCGGAGAACAAACGAAGAGATTATTGGAGGGTACGAAACCACCTCAAAGTTATTCTTTCTGATCGATCTATTGGGCTATTCCTATAAGTGTCACAAACAGCCCTAGAGTTCATACTAAAGTAACACCTTAAGACACACATCAACCAAAACCCTAATGTCACCTAGATACTCCAATGTCACCACAAGTATCCGCGGGTTTGATTATACGATATGCATCACACAATCTTAGATTCATCTATTCAAACCAACACAAAGAACTTCAAAGAGTGCCCCAAAGTTTCTACCGGAGAGTCAAGACGAAAACGTGTGCCAACCCCTATGCATAAGTTCACAAGGTCACAGAACCCACAAGTTGATCACCAAAACGTACATCAAGTGGATCACGTGAATATCCCATTGTCACCACAGATAAACACATGCAAGACATAAATCAAGTCTTCTCAAATCCTTAAAAACTCAATCCAATAAGATAACTTCAAATGGAAAAATCAATCCATTACAAGAAGGTAGAGGGGGAGAAACATCATAAGATCCAACTATAATAGCAAAGCTCGCGGTACATCAAGATCGTGCCAAATCAAGAACACGAGAGAGAGAGAGAGAGAGAGAGAGAGAAAGAGAGAGAGAGAGAGAGAGAGAGAGAGAGAGAGAGAGAGAGATCAAACACATAACTACTGGTACATACCCTAATCCCCAAGGGTGAACTACTCCCTCCTCGTCATGGAGAGCGCCGGGATGATGAAGATGGCCACCGGTGATGATTCCCCCTCCGGCAGGGTGCCGAAGCAGGGTCCCGATTGGTTTTTGGTGGCTACAGAGGCTTGCGGCGGTGGAACTCTTGATCTAGGTTCTGTTCTGGAGGTTTGGGGATATATAAGAGGTGTTGACGTCGGGAACAAGTCAGGGGGACCCACGAGGCAGCCACAAGGTAGGGGGCGCGCCCTAGGGGGGCACCCTACACCCTTGTGGTGGCCTCGGGAGTCTTCTGGTCCATCTCCAATTCTCTGTGGGCTTCTTCTGGTCCATAAATAATAACCGTAAATTTTTAGCTCGTTTGGACTCTGTTTGATATTCATTTTCTGCGAAACTCAAAAACAAGGAAAGAACAAAAACTGGCACTGGGCTCTAGGTTAATAGGTTAGTCCCAAAAATCATCTAAAATAGCATATAAATGCATATAAAACATCCAAATAGGTAATATAATAGCATGGAACAATAAAAAATTATAGATACGTTGGATATGTATCAAGCATACCTAAGCTTAATTCCTGCTCGTCCTTGAGTAGTTAACTGATAAAACCAGAATTTTGGATGTGGAATGCCACCTAACATATTTATCAATGTAATCTTATTTATTGTGGCAAGAATATTCAGATCCATAATATTCAAAACAAAAGTTTAATATTGACATAAAAACGAGAATACTTCAAGCATACTAATAAAAGCAATCATGTCTTCTCAAAATAACATGGCCAAAGAAAGCTATCCCTACAAAATGATATAGTCTGGCTATGCTCCATCTTCGTCACATAAAATATTTAAATCATGCACAACCCCGATTACAAGCCAAGCAATTGTTTCATACTTTTGATGTTCACAAACCTTTTCAACTTTCACGCAATACATGAGCGTGAGCCATATATATAACACTATAGGTGGAATAGAATATGGTGGTTGTGGAGAAGACAAAAAGAAGGAGATAGTCTCACATCAACTAGGCGTATCAACGGGCTATGGAGATGCCCATCAATAGATATCAATGTGAGTGAGTAGGGATTGACATGCAACGGATAGAGCTATAAGTTTATGAAAGCTCAAAAAGAAACTAAGTGGGTATGCATCCAACTCGCTTGCTCACGAAGACCTAGGGCAATTTGAGGAAGCCCATCATTGGAATATACAAGCCAAGTTCTATAATGAAAAATTCCCACTAGTATATGAAAATGATATCATAGGAGACTCTTTATCATGAAGATCATGGTGCTACTTTGAAGCACAAGTGTGGAAAAAGGATAGTAACATTACCCCTTCTCTCTTTTTCTCTCATTTTTACTTTTATTTTATTTGGGCCTTTCTCATTTTTTGGCCTCTTTTTTCTCTTTTTTTTATTTACCGTCCGGAGTCTCATCCCGACATGTGGGGAAATCATAGTCTCCATCATCATTTCCTCACTAGGACAATGCTCTAATAATGAAGATCATCACACTTTTATTTACTTACAACTCAAGAATTACAACTCGATACTTAGAACAGAATATGACTGTATATGAATGCCTCCGGCGATGTACTGGGATGTGCAATAAATCAAGACTGACATGTATGAAAGAATTATGAAAGGTGGCTTTGCCACAAATATGATGTCAATTACATGATCATGCAAAGCAATATGACAATGATGAAGCGTGTCGTAATAAACGGAACGGCGGAAAGTTGCATGGTAATATTGTAGGGGAACATAGTAATTCAAAAAAATTCCTACGATCATGCAAGATCTATCTAGGAGATGCATAGCAACGAGAGGGGAGAGTGTGTCCACGTACCCTTGTAGACCAGAAGCGGAAGCGTTTAGTAGCGCGGTTGATGTAGTCGAACGTCTTCGCGATCCAACTGATCTAAGTACCGAATGTACTGCACCTCCGCGTTCAGCTCGATGACGTCCCTCATGCTCTTGATCCAGTAGAGGACGAGGGTGAGTTCCATCAGCACGATGGCATGGCGACGGTGATGCTGATGTTACCGGCGTAGGGCTTCGCCTAAGCACTACAACGATATGATCGAGGTGTGTAACTGTGGAGGGGGGCACCGCACACGGCTAAGAGAAGACTTTGTGTGTTCTAGGGTGCCCCTACCCCCGTATATAAAGGAGGGTAGGAGGAGGCCGGCCAGCCCTACGGGTTCAAGAACTATGTAGACATGACCGAGACATATCTCTGATCAATAACCAATAGCGGAATCTGGATGCTCATATTCGCTCCTACATATTCTATGAAGACCTTTATCGGTCAAACCTCATAACAACATACGTTGTTCCCTTTGTCATCGGTATGTTACTTGCCGGAGATTCGATCGTCGGTATCAGCATACCTAGTTCAATCTCGTTACCGGCAAGTCTCTTTACTCATTCTGTAATGCTTCATCCCACAACTAACTCATTAGTCACATTGCCTGCAAGGCTTATATTGATGAGTATTACCGGGAGGGCCCAGAGATACCTCTCCGAAACTCGGAGTGACAAATCCTAATCTCGATCTATGCCAACCCAACAAACACCTTCGGAGACACCTATAGAGCATCTTTATAAATACCCATTTACATTGTGATGTTTGATAGCACATAAGGTGTTCCTTTGCTATTCGGGAGTTGCATAATCTCAGAGTCTGAGGAACATGTATAAGTCATGAAGAAAGCAATAGCAATGAAACTGTAACGATCATAATGCTAAGCTAACGGATGGGTCTTGTCCATCACATCATTCTCTAATGATGTGATCCCATTCATCAAATGACAACACATTTCTATGGTCAGGAAACATAACCATCTTAACGAGCTAGTCAAGTAGAGGCATATTAGGGACACTTTGTTTTGTCTATATACTCACACATGTACTAAGTTTCCGGTTAATACAATTCTAGCATGAATAATAAACAGTTATCATGATATAAGTAAATATAAATAAAAACTTTAATATTGCCTCTAGGGCGTATTTCCTTCAATATCCCACTTGCACTAGAGTCAATAATCTAGTTCACATCACCATGTGATTTAACACCAATAGTTCACATCTGTATGTGATTAACACCCATAGTCACATTACCATGTGACCAACACCCAAAGGGTTTACTAGAGTCAATAATCTAGTTCACATCACTATGTGATTAACACCCAAAGTGTACTAAGGTATGATCATGTTTTGCTCATGAGAGAAGTTTAGTCAACGGGTCTGTCACATTTAGAGCCGTATGTATTTTGCAAATATTCTATGGCTACAATGCTGTGCATGGAGCTACTCTAGCTAATTGCTCCCACTACCGATATGTATCCAGATTGAGACTTAGAGTCATCTGGATCGGTGTAAAAGCTTGCATCAACGTAACTCTTTACGACGAACTCTTTATTGATACGTCTCCAACGTATCTATAATTTTTGATTGTTCCATGCTATTATATTACCCGTTTTGGATGTTTATGGGCTTTACTTTACACTTTTATATCATTTTCGGGACTAACCAACTAACCGGAGGCCCAACCCGAATTCCTATTTTTTTTGCCTATTTCAGTGTTTCAAAGAAAAGGAATATCAAACGGAGTCCAAACGGGATGAAACCTTCAGGAGCGATCTTTTTGGAACAAATACAAACCTAGAGACTTGGAGTGGACGTCAAGCAACAAACGAGGCGGCCACGAGGGTGCCCGGTGTGCCCCCTGGGGGTGAGCATGCTCCCACCCTCGTGGGCCCCTCGAGCGTCAACCGACCTACTTCTTCCTCCTATATATACTCCCGTACCCTGAAAACATCAAGAGCAATCACGAAAACCTAATTCCACCGCCGCAACCTTCTGTATTCGCGAGATCCCATCTTGGGGCCTTTGCTGGCGCTCCGCCGGAGGGGGAATCGACCATGGAGGGCCTTTACATCATCTCCAAGGCCTCTCCTATGAGTTGTGAGTAGTTTACCTCAGACCTTCGGGTCCATAGTTATTAGCTAGATGACTTCTTCTCTGTCTTTGAATATCAATACAAAGTTCTCCTCGATCTTCTTGGAGATCTATTCGATGTAACTCTTTTTACGGTGTGTTTGTCGAGATCCGATGAATTGTGGGTTTATGATCAAGTTTATCTATGAGAAATATTTGAATCTCCTCTGAATTATTTTATGTGTGATTAAGTTATCTTTGCAAGTCTCTTCGAATTATCAGTTTGGTTTGGCCTACTAGATTGATCTTTCTTGCAATGGGAGAAGTGTTTAGCTTTGGGTTCAATCTTACAGTGTCCTTTCCCAGTGACATCAGGGGCAGCAAGGCACATGTTGTATTGTTGCCATCGAGGATAAAAATATGGGGTTTATATCGTATTACATGAGTTTATCCCTCTACATCATGTCATCTTTCTTAATGCGTTACTCTATTCTTCTTGAACTTAATACTCTAGATGCAGGCAGGAGTCGGCCGATGTGTGGAGTAATAGTAGTAGATGCAGGCAGGAGTCGGTTTACTTGTCACGGACGTGATGCCTATATACATGATCATGCCTAGATAATCTCATAACTATGCGCTTTTCTATCAATTGCTCGACAGTAATTTGTTCACCCACCGTAATAGTTATGCTATTTTGAGAGAAGCCACTAGTGAAACCTATGGCCCCCAGGTCTATCTTTTATCATATAAGTTTTCCATCTACTTTTATTTGCATATTTTACTTTCCAATCTATATCATAAAAATACCAAAAATATTTGTCTTGTCTTATTATCTCTATTAGATCTTAGTTTCGCAAGTGGCCGTGAAGGGATTGACAACCCCTTTATTGCGTTAGTTGCGAGGTTCTTGTTTGTTTGTGTAGGTGCGTGGGACTTTTGAGGAGCCTCCTACTGGATTGATACCTTGGTTCTCAAAAACTGATGGAAATACTTACGCTACTTTGCTGCATCACCCTTTCCTCTTGAAGGAAAACCAACGCAAGCTCAAGACGTAGCAAGAAGGATTTCTGGCGCCGTTGCCGGGGAGGTCTTCGCTCAAGTCAAGACATACCAAGTACCCATCACAAACGCATCTCCCTCGCATTACATTATTTGCCATTTGCCTCTCGTTTTCCTCTCCCCCACTTCACCCTTGCCGTTTGATTCGCCTCTCTTTTTCGGTTGCCCTCCTCTTTCTCTTCCTCCTAGTGTTTGTCTACCGTTATGTCTGAAATTGGGGAGATTATCGTCGATATGGACAATAATGATAACATGGAAAATTCTGATGCTCCTGTTGAAGAACCACCTATTTTACATACTAAAAAGTTTTGAATCGGTAGTGGTAATATTATTGGAAAAGGGGTTATTCAAGATTTCTTTACTTGTGCCGGTGCTTTACCTTCTATGGGTAGCTCTATTCTCCATAGAACTCGTAGTCTTGCGGATGCTATCGCCATGATTATATTTGAACTTGCAAGGCAATTTATGCACATGCATCCTTGTATACAAAGGATTTTTCTAGAACTTTCTAATATTGAGCACTCTTCTATTAAGCGCGCAGCTACTATCTTTTTGGCACATGATTTCAGATTTATAATAAAAGAAGCCAAAGAAAATTTTGCACACTATAGGGTGGACGCTGGCCGTCCTCCCATAGAGGCGATCCTCTTTGATCAAGAGGAAATAATGCATTTCCAATCTTTGGACTATGTTGCTTTTAATGAAAACCTTACAAAAAAGGTTCCTATCACTGTTCTAGTTGATAAAATTTCGGAACTTAATAATGATTTTTCTATTCGAAATAATGAGCTAGGATATTCCCTTGAGTGTAGACTCAAGAGGTTCTCTCAAAAGAATGTTTATAATGATGAATTGGTTATGCAATATGAAGGGCCAAAGGAGGAACCCATACCTCCTAAGATTGATCTTGGGGACTTTTATCCCATTAAATTTAGCCCTTTTGATTTCTTTTGCTTGCCTCAAAGAAAACTTGTTGCTGAACGAAGAGAATATGAGATGAGTTTTCGTGATCTATCTTATTATTATGGCACTACTTAGATCTATCCTCGCTTTTATGCCTAGCTAGGGGCGTTAAACAATAGCGCTAGTTGGGAGGCAACCCAATTTTATTTTTTCTTGCCTTTTGCTTCTGTTTAGTAATAAATATTTCATCTAGCTTCTTTTTAGATGTGTTATCATGTTTTAATTAGTGTTTGTGCCAAGTAGAACCTATAGGATAACCTACGGTGATAGTTAATTTGATTCTGCTGAAAAAAGAAACTTTGCGCGCACGAAAATAATTTTAGTAATTCACAGAAACGTGCTTTTGCGTTGATTCTTTTGTTGTAGATAAATAGACAAATTTCACAGGACTTCCTATTTTGGTATGATTTTTAGAAGTATTCGAAAGTTACAGATTGGTACAGACTATTCTGTTTTTGATAGATTTTTTTTCGTGTGTTGTTTGCTTATTTTGATGCATCTATGGCTAGTATCGGGGGGTATGAACCATAGAGAAGTTGGAATACAGTAGGTTTAACACCAATATAAATAAAGAATGAGTTCATTACAGTACCTTATGTGGTGGTTTTTCTTTCTTGCACTAACGGAGCTTATGAGATTTCCTGTTGAGTCTTGTGTTGTGAAGTTTTCAAGTTTTGGGTAAAGATTTGATGGACTATGGAATAAGGAGTGGCAAGAGCCTAAGCTTGGGGATTCCCATGGCACCCAAAGATATTCAAGGATAACCAAAAGCCTAATCTTGGGGATGCCCCGGAAGGCATCCCCTCTTTCGTCTTCATATATCGGTAACTTTACTTGGAGCTATACTTTTATTCGTCACATGATATGTGTTTTGCTTGGAGTGTCTTGTATGATATTAGTTTTTGATTTTTAGATTTCCACAATCATCCTTGTTGTACACACCTTTTGGGAGAAACCCACATGATTTAGAATTTATTATAATACTCTATGTGCTTCACTTATATCTTTTGAGCTAGATAATTTTGCTCTAGTGCTTCACTTATATCTTTTAGAGCACGGCAGTGGCTTTATTTTGTAGAAATTGTTGGTGTATCATGCTTCACTTATATTATTTTGAGTGTCTTTTAGAACAGCATGGTATTTTCTATGGTTATAAAATTGGTCCTAGAATGATGGGCATCCAAGTTGGGTATAATAAAAACTATCATAGAAAGTGAATTGGATGCTATGATCAATTTGATGCTTGATAATTGTTTTGAGATATAGAGGTGGTGATATTAGAGTCATGCTAGTTGGGTAATTATGAATTTAAAGAATACTTGTGTTGAAGTTTGTGATTCCCATAGCATGCACGTATGGTGTCGTGGAATTAACACGTCAGATGTCCTCATGAAAGGACTTAGTCGTGGAGCCATCGCGACGGGTTAGCTTGAAGGGGTTAAAGCGGACAAAGGACACGAGAGTTTTATACTAGTTCGGCCCCTTAGATGAAGGTAAAAGCCTACGTCTAATTGTGATGGAATTGATTGGGTTTCGATGACTAGGGAGCAAATACGCTTTGCCTGGGTCTCGAGTTGTTGTTTCTTGTCCCTGAACCGCCGCCGGGTCGTCCCTTTATATACAAAGGTTGACGCCCGGCCGGTTTACAGAGTCCCGAGGCTAGCTCATACAAGTGTCCGGCTCGGTCTCCTCTTTCTTAATATTACAATGCAAGTTATACAATCATATCGGTTTACTACTATGTGCCCTAATCCGCCATTGGGCTCTGGGCCTATAAGCTTTGTCAGTAAAGCGCCATCTTCTAGGTCTTTACGGGCTTCAATGTAGTTGAGGGTGAACCGGCCCCTCCTGGGCGGTTTATACTTAGTAGTTATATCCCCAACATTAGGCCCCAGGTTGATTTGAACTAGTTCATGTCAATCTCCAATGCTTTAGAAAAATTCCATGAACATCTTCTGACATTTCCCGTAAACCGCCATGATGTCTTCTCTTGTAACTTTTGCTAAACCGCCATGACGTCATCCTCCGGACACAGGAATGGATTGTCATGACGTCATCTCTGTATAAAAAGATAAAAAAGATTCCCTTTATTAATTGTATCCTGAAGATCAAGGTGATAGATGCGCCCCTTGCCGCTTTAGGCTCCTCGATTCTCGCGTCTGTCGCTTATCTTCTTGCCCATTTATAAATAAGACCGAAGGGTCCTTCCATTTTCTCCCCTTGCTTCTCATCTTCCTCCTCGCGACCCGAAGAGCCCAAGTGCCGCCGCTGTTGACCTTCAAGCCTGCACCGACCAAGGCCGCTGCATCACCCTGTTCGTACCTGGTAAGTTTTCTTCCCGTAACCCTAGATCTCCATTAGGGCTTCAAGTTCATCCGTGTTCATCGCCGTTCATCAGTGCTTCTCCGCCCTTCTCTTAGCCTCTTTACTGAATCTATATATGCTTGATAGCTTTGATCTGCGACTAGATCCATAGTTTTAATCTACCGTACCATATTGTCTTACTGTTCCTGGACAGACTGCATCTGGACCTTCTCCGTTCCTCTTAGCACCATTGTAGGGATCAGGAAAGTTTTCTTTATTGAACCACGGTAGATCCAAAATTATACTGTCATATTGTGAAATCTGTTTCTGTAAACACTTAGTAGATTTTCAGCTCTGCCTCTTCTATTTTAAAGGCGGTTTAACCTTTAGTAGTTGATAATCCGCCATATGCCATTAGCCCTCACTTAAACAGCCATCTTGACTTGAATAGTAATTTCCGGTTTATCTCACATATATGCTTTGATCAAATTCCCCGGTTTAACACCGATTAGTGCACCTAAACCGTCAATCGTAAACCGGCCTTCGTTTTCCCTTTACAGTTTGCTTTCCAAGATGACCAAGCAGTTCTCCGCTTGCAACTGGGTTCCGTCCCGGATCAGGGAAACGCAAATCAATGGATATGTTATAACTGGCACTTTAGCCTCAAAAAATGTCCTTCATTGGCGAGTCCCTGGCCCTAAGTGCCATCCCGAGCATCAAGATGGAGAAGTGATTATATTCATGCAACACCTATACCGGGGATTCAGCCCTCCCGGATCAAAGCTTTTTCGGGATGTCCTTGCTAGATTTCAACTCCATCCACAGGATATTGGACCGAATTATGTGTCCAACATATGCAATTTTCAAGTGTTCTGTGAAGTTTACCTTCAAGAAGAACCATCCATGGAGGTCTTTCGGGACTTTTTCCATTTAAACCGCCGCACTGAGTTCTCTAATGGTCCCAACACGGAACTTGGTGGGGTATCAATCTAGAAGAGAAAATAAGTTGATTTTCCTCATGCCGAACACCACAGCCATCCAAAGGACTGGAATCAAACATGGTTCTACTGTCAAAACACCGCGCCTGTTGATGAAAACCCTTTGCCGGGTTACCGTGCTCACCGGCTCAGCAACGGCCATCCACTACCTCTGCGGCTTACTATCAGACAACGACAATCCTATGCTCCTCAACTTGCTAAACTCCAGGCTTTTCTTGCGAACGGTTTGACTGGCATTGATCTCGTCCGCTGCTGGGTTTCTTGGGGTATCCTGCCCTTAAGTCGCTGCCCCAGTTTAAAGCATGAATATACTGGCAACGTCAAGGATCCTCAACGATATAATGAAATAGAAATGACTGATGATGAAGTTACTGAATCTGTGAAGAAGATGCTTGGCGAACCGATCTCCGCATGCAGCCAAACTGGACTGCGACCTTTTTATGCCTCCAACAAACCGCCAGCGGTAATTTTTTTAATTTTATGCTTATTGATCCACCTCTGCTTTAACAGTGTGCTAATACTCCTTTGTTTAATTTCACAGGCCAATAGCTCCTTGTGGAAGAGGAAAACTCAAGATAAACCAGCTAGGGATCCTCGTGTGAAGAGCAAAGTCACAACGAGAGCAGCCAAGAAGAAAACCGCCGAGTCTTCTGATCCGCCAGAAGACATTGACGAATCGGATCAAGAGGTAGAACTTGACTCCCTTGGTTCCTTTTTCATACACCTTATTGACAATGACTATTCCCAGGATGATGCGGAGGCCAGCCGTGCAGATCATGTAGAGGTAATCTCTCTTTCCTCCGATTCAGATCTTGTGCCGGTTCAAAAATTTCGCCATGCAGTACGGAAAGTAAAATCCTCTCACCCTCTTGCTTATTTGGATCCGCAATTTTCTTTGAAGATACAACAAGCTGAAGGTTGTTGTCGGTGTCAAAACCGGCGGATCTCGGGTAGGGGGTCCCGAACTGTGTGTCTAGGCGGATGGTAACAGGAGACAAGGGACACGATGTTTTTACCCAGGTTCGGGCCCTCTCGATGGAGGTAAAACCCTACTCCTGCTTGATTAATATTGATGATATGGGTAGTACAAGAGTAGATCTACCACGAGATCAAAGAGGCTAAACCTAGAAGCTAGCCTATGGTATGATTGTTGTTCGTCCTACGGACTAAAACTCTCCGGTTTATATAGACACCGGAGAGGATTAGGATTACACAGAGTCGGTTAGAATGGTAGGAGATCTACATATCCGTATCGCCAAGCTTGCCTTCCACGCCAAGGAAAGTCCCATCCGGACACGGGACGAAGTCTTCAATCTTGTATCTTCATAGTCCAGGAGTCCGGCCAACGATGATAGTTCGGCTATCGGGACACCCCCTAATCCGGGACTCCCTCAGTAGCCCCCGAACCAGGCTTCAATGACGACGAGTCCGGCGCATAGATTGTCTTCGGCATTGCGAGGCGGGTTCTTCTCCAAATTCCATATACTTGTCGAATAGTGTCCGGCTTCTGATAAATGTTGCGCTCCTTGGCTTCCACGCCCAATAATGGCCATCTTCCACGTGTCGAACGAATGCGAAAAGCCAGGGTATTTTTACACTTTCCCCCCTAGCTGCGCAAATGAGCCGCCTATAAAAAGAGACGAGGATCTAGATCCGAATCACACCATCCCCCCTCCGCAAGCTTTCACCAGAGCGCCTCTGACAAAAAATCCATTCCATCATGGACAGTCGACGTGGCTCCTCCTCTCGCGCTCCCAGCCCCCATCCTGGGGATTGGGAGAGATGCTCAGTCCCGCATAGCAAGCTAGTGACGCTCCAAACCAAGGGATTTCTTCCCCCAGCCTTCATGATTCTGGTTTGAGCCGGACTCGCCACCTATAAGGGCGGAAAGCAAGTGGAGAGCGTCCCCGATCCTTCCAAAGGAGAGCGGGTATGCTTTATCTCTTATCTGATAAGAGGACTCGGATTAACAATACATCCGTTTCTCCGAGGGCTCCTGGAGTTCTACGGCCTCTAGCTGCACCAACTTACGCCTGCCTCCATTCTACACATTGCGGGCTTCGTGGCCCTTTGCGAACTGTTCTTGGGCGTCGAGGCTCATTTTGCACTGTGGAAGAGATTATTCTGCCTCGTACCCCGTTCTCATGAGGGGTCAATATATCAAGTGGGCGGAGCTGAGCTATGGCGCATCGCCGGGACCGGATATCTATCCGAAACCCCGAAGAAGGCGTCCGAAGACTGGCCTTCAGAATGATTTTATATAGAAGACGCACTGCTACCGGATCCCGTTCGGATCGGCCTCCCGGAGTTCAGTAATGCTCCCTTGAAGAAATGCCTAAGTTGGCGTCCACGGAGCCCCTAGAGGGAAAACGACAGGGACGTCCTTTACCCGATGAGCCGAATCAGGTTGCTAGCTCATTCCGGGCTGACCATGATCGGTGTCATGGCCACCTGCATTATGCGGGGGGTGCAGCCGCTCCAGTATAGGGGCCACCCCATGTGGGATTTCAACGGGGAGGATGATGCCACCCATCACGACCGTACGGGGCCGGGATCGGTCGCCGGTCTGGTGAAGATCTTGTCCGCGCTGTACAAGGAGGAAGAGGAGGATTTTCTCCGTGTCAGTCCATTGAATGGATTTTCTACGAACAATCCTCGAAGCTGGGTAAGCGGACATTTCCTTTTTTGCACATCCGATCCGTACTCCCATGGTTAGATATCTCATTTTGTGATTTCGACGCAGGAACTGCGCCAGGCCGTAAAAGATATAAACAGTGCGCCTCCGCAACCCGAGGATCCGGAACGGTTCCTCGATCCGGCCTCCCAAGAGGATCTAGACATATTGGTGGAGCTGATTGATGGGGTATTTCACCAACTAAGCATCGATAATGCCTTGGTTGCCATTACGGTCGATTACCCCGGAATACTTCCAGCCTCACAGGTAACTGAGACCGAAGCCCCAGTACTTTGATAATGACCCATCCGTGCTTATTTTTGATCACCGTATATCAATGGTGTTTCACAAGGGGTGCCTTCGAGGCGGGAGGCCAAGCCCGCGGCGACTAGCCAACAAGGGGCAGCACGGCCACGCAGGCTAAAAAGAAGTGCGGTCCGGATTGAAACGCCGCTGCAATGGTAAGGCGTGTCACCATATTCCCGGGATTGATACCAGGAAGGTATATTAACGCTGGTGCTCCTTTTAGGAAAAAGAGCGCTCGCCGGACTATGTCCAGAGAGATGGCCAATCGAGCCTCCGCCAGCCAGGCTCCAACGCCGAGTCCGGAAGCGGAGTTGAACACGAGGCGCGCATTGGATGCTCCTCCGACAGAGGATGCCGACAGATTGTCCGCCACCAACTCCGAGGTGGAGAGTGCCATGAATCACAGGCGCCGCCAGACAGTTCTTCGTGACGCATGTTTCTCCCAAGAGGCATTGAACGCCTTCAATTTGGGAGACGCGCACCTCCGTGCCGCTCAAGATGGTCTAGACAGAGGCACAGAGCAGTATGTAAAGGACATACGGGTGAGGAGATTTGACAGTTATATATGCCAATAGCCCCCGAGACTTAAAATAGTCAGGAGAACTGATTTAAGGATCATTTGTTATGTAGGATCTTACGGAAAAGAATACCCGACTGTCTCAGGAGCTTGAAGAGTGCAAGGCCCAGCTTGAGGCCGCACTAGCCGCCATAGGGGGAGCCACAGAGACCCCCTCCAATAATATATACTTTGAAAGATAAGTAGTTTGTGAAGTGCGGCGTGTGTATAAGTCTGACAATAATATTGCAGATGGCGCCGGACTAGATCCGGACAAGCAACAGCTCGTGCACCAGTTAAAGGCTGGCGAGAATGTGCTTACAAGGGTGAGGCAAGAGAAAAATAATCTCCAAGATGCCAACACCCAGCTGGGTGAGGAACTAAAGGATGTTCGAGCCCAACTGTCTGACTCGTTAAGGAGAATCAGCGGCTTCGTCACGGCATTTATAATAAGTGCTTGAGCGAACTTTTGAAAAGAAGAGTTCGGCGAGGAAGTCGACTAACAGAAATATGTCTGTAGGTATGCTCACAGGTCGTCCTGCAGAGGAAATGCCCGGTTCAACGGGTGACCTACTTCCCGAGCTTCTACAACTGCACGAACGAGTTCGGCAGGTGTTGAGAGGCGTCGCCCAGGCCTTGTGGCCATCCATTTCCCTACCCGAAGGCCTTGGAAAGCTTGCAGAGAGGCTTCAGGGAGCACGGCGGCGCTTCCGGCTATGGAAGATATCGGCCTGACGTCAAGGCACCAGGGAGGCCTGGGCCATGGTGAAGACGCGGTACACGAAGGCTGACCCAAACCACATGGCCGAGGTCGGACCTGTGGGGCCCGATGGGAAGGAGATCCCTGTGAGCTTAATGTACGGCCAAGTAGAGTTGGCCGCAAAGTATTCCCAGCAGGACTGTAAACTAGACAGGTTATTAGATGGTATTGAAGAGGAATACAATCAGTCAATTTGACTATGTAATTTAAAATGACATGTAAAATGCCTTCTAGCCGGATTGTAGATCGTTTGTCGTAGCGTACCTTTTCCCTTCAACCTCGGGACCCGACAGTCCGGAGTGTGTCCGAATGCCCTCGTGATTATGTAAGAACCGGGGCATGCATGGAGACCAGGCGTAGGGGTCATGAGTGCTTTATCAGACAAGTGCCCAACTAGTTATGTTATATTACATGGTTAGTAAGAAACATCTTCCAGGGAGAATAGTTCCGTTAGGGGTTCCTTTCCCTGGGAGGCATGCCCTAAAGTGCATGTCCGGACTACGAAAAAAGCAGAAAAACATCTGGAGGCAGATAAATGAATAAGTAAGAAATCGTCTTTTAGTTCACTGACCGAATATTCCCTTAAGAACGCTAGCTTTCGGCTTCACCCAGTCCGAGGTACACGTCCGGCTGACCCAGCGGTAACAATCGCAGAGGTGCTCCCTTTACCACCTAGCCGAACAATCGGGAACGTAGGGGTAAGCACAGGAGCCAGGCAACCCAGCTTGGCCAAAACTTAAGTCATATCGATGCATATAATGGTGAATAAAAGGTACATGCGGAAGTCTGACACATGTCTTGGGCATAAAGCCCGTATAAATAAGCTTCTGTTAAGAAGCCCCCAGGTATACTGAGCGCGGATAACGCGTCAAGTGTGTGTGAACAGTGCACAAATGAGCCTCCAACGGCTTCAGAAAAAAGGAGGGAGAAGGAGAGAAATAAAAGAAAGTTAAAGTACAAAATATAGACGGAGGAAGGAGACGAACTCAGAGTCCGGCGCTAGGCATAAAATCTTCGGAGACGGGCTGCATTCCATGGGTTCGGCTCAAGTCGGTTATCCGATGCGTTCTGCAGACGGTACACTCCTCCGGTCAGGACTTGGTCGATGATGAAGGGACCCTCCCATTTGGGCTTGAGTTTGTCCTTTTTCTTGTCCGGTAGGCATAGAAGTAATCCGCCAACATTGTAAGCTTTGGCCCGTACTTCTCTGCTTTGGTATCTTCGAGCCTGCTGTTGATAGAATGCGGAACGGGCTTTTGCCACGTCGCGCTCCTCCTCCAAGGTGTCCAAACTGTTCTGCTGATCGAGCTCGGCTTCTCTTTCTTCGTACATGCGCACGCGAGGTGAGTCATGAATTATGTCGCAGGGCAAAACTGCCTCTGCGCCGTACACCATAAAAAATGGTGTGAATCCGGTAGTGCGATTCGGCGTGGTCCGCAGCCCCCAGAGTACGGAGTCGAGCTCCTCTACCCAGTGCGTATTAGATTCCTTTAGGGACCGCACTAGTCTGGGTTTAATGCCGCTCATGATTAGACCATTTGCTCGCTCGACTTGACCGTTAGTTTGAGGGTGATAGACTGAAGCATAGTCGAGCTTGATGCCCATGTTTTTGCACCAGAGTTTGACCTCGTCGGCCGTGAAGTTCGTGCCATTATCAGTGATGATGCTATGGGGGACGCCGTAACGGTGTACTACCCTTGATATGAAGTCTATCACCGGTCCAGATTCGGCCGTCTTAACAGGCTTTGCCTCTATCCATTTGGTGAATTTATCCACCATGACCAATAGGTATTTTTGCTTGTGGGTTCCTCCTTTAAGGGGTCCAACCATATCAAGCCCCCAGACCGCGAACGACCAGGTGATGGGTATAGTTTTGAGGGCGGTAGGTGGCATGTGGCTTTGATTAGCAAAGAACTGGCATCCGTCGCAATGTTGGACCAAGTCCTGAGCATCTGCCCGGGCCGTCGGCCAATAAAATCCTGTACGGAAGGCCTTGCCTACAAGGGCTCGGGCTGCGGCGTGGTGCCCGCCGAGTCCAGCATGACTTTCAGCCAGAAGATTCCGCCCTTCCTCTTCGTAGATACACCTTTGAAGGACTCCGGTTG
The DNA here is from genome assembly GCF_018294505.1 of Triticum aestivum. Lineage (NCBI taxonomy): Eukaryota > Viridiplantae > Streptophyta > Magnoliopsida > Poales > Poaceae > Triticum > Triticum aestivum. The sequence goes on along the minus strand of NC_057813.1, from coordinate 587,893,603 downwards.
TGCTTTTCTTATAAAGCTCTCCCTCATGGACCTTATAGGCTTTAGATCGCCGCACTATGCAGCGGGCCTCGTTTTGGTCCTCGGGAAGTTCCTGCCTATTTAGGTAGGCTAGGAATGGTTCTGTCCACGGGGCAATGACTGCCATTATTGTGTGGGCTGACGGTGTTATTTTGTTGGTAGAACCACCAACTATGTCAGAATGTTCGGTGTGGGGTAGTGTGGTTGGGTCCAGGATGTTATTTCCAGACTCTCCCTCCCATAATACGGATGGCTTGAAAAGCCTCTCTAGGAAGATGTTGGGAGGGACGGCATCGCGCTTTGCGCCAATGCGTGCCAACACGTCTACTGCCTGGTTGTTCTCCCGGGCTATATGGTGAAATTCGAGCCCCTCAAACCGAGCTGACATTTTTAGGACGGCGTTGCGATAAGCTGCCATTTTTGGATCCTTGGCATCAAACTCTCCATTTATTTGGGATATCGCGAGGTTTGAGTCCCCGCGGACCTCTAGGCGCTGAATTCCCATGGAGACTGCCATCCAGAGACCATGTAGAAGGGCCTCATATTCAGCTGCGTTGTTGGAGTCCGTGTACATTATCTGAAGTACGTATTGGACTGTATCTCCAGTTGGGGATGTCAGAACGACGCCAGCCCCCAGGCCAGCCAACATTTTGGAGCCGTCGAAGTGCATGATCCAGTTGGAATATGCGTCGTACTCTTTAGGGAGTTCGGCTTCAGTCCATTCGGCAACGAAGTCGGCCAAAACTTGTGACTTAATAGCTCGCCATGGCTTGTAGGTTATGTCAAACAAGAGGAGCTCGATGGCCCATTTGGCAATCCGGCCCGTTGCGTCGCGGTTCTTCATAATGTCATTAAGAGGTGCTTCGGAGGCTACTGTTATCGAACACTCTTGGAAGTAGTGTCGCGGCTTCCGGGATGCCATGAACACTGCGTATGCTATCTTTTGATAATGCGGGTACCGTGACTTGCATGGAGTTAGGACAGTGGACACGTAGTAAACTGGTTTTTGGAGAGGGAACTTGTGTCCGTCCGTTTCTTGTTCGACAACGAGCACCGCGCTTACAACTTGATGGGTTGCCGCGATGTATAATAGCATTGGTTCGCCCATGTTGGGCGCGGCCAGGACCGGATTTGTTGCCAATATGGCTTCGATTTCTTCGAGTCCGGCCGTGGCAGCATCCGTCCACTCGAAGTGTTCAGTGCGCCGCAGGAGGCGATAAAGGTGTAATGCCTTTTCTCCTAAGCGGGAGATAAAGAGGCTTAGAGCCGTCACGCATCCAGTCAATTTTTGTATTTGTTTGAGGTCTTTTGGGATATCCAATTGTGACAGAGCTCGGATCTTGGCTGGGTTTGCTTCAATTCCTCTATCGGATACAATGAAGCCCAAGAGCTTTCCGGCTGGTACGCTGAAAACGCATTTTTCTGGGTTGAGCTTAATGTCATATGCTCGGAGATTGTCGAATGTGAGCCTCAAGTCGTCTACTAGAGTTTCGACATGCTTGGATTTGACGACCACATCATCTACGTATGCCTCCACTATTTTGCTGATCTGGTTTGCCAGACATGTCTAAATCATGTGCTGATATGTTGCGCCGATGTTTTTGAGCCCGAAGGGCATTGTGTTGAAGCAGAATGGGCCGTATGGAGTGATGAATGCCGTTGCGGCTTGGTCTGGCTCTGCCATCTTAATTTGGTGGTAGCCGGAGTATGCAGCGAGGAAGCACAATGAATCGTGTCGTGCGGTAGCGTCGATAATTTGATCGATGCGGGGAAGGGAGAAGGGATCCTTTGGGCAAGCCTTGTTAAGTTCTTTGAAATCAACACACAGGTGCCAGGATTTGTCCTTCTTTGGTACCATCACCAGGTTTGCTAGCTAGTCCGGATGTTTTATATCACTAATGAATTTGGCCTCCAATAGTTTGGCTAGCTCCTCTCCCATGGCTTGTCTCTTAGGTTCGGAGAAACGCCGAAGAGCTTGTTTGACTGGCTTGAATCCTTTTAGGATATTTAGGCTGTGCTCGGCCAGCCGGCGTGGGATTCCTGGCATGTCTGAAGGGTGCCACACAAAGATGTCCCAATTTTCGCGTAGGAATTCTCGTAGTGAGGCGTCTACATCAGGGTTTAATTGTGCCCCGGTGGAGGCCGTTTTCGTAGTGTCCGTTGGATGGACTTGGAATTTGACTATTTTGTCCGCCGGTTTAAAAGAGGTGGACTTGGATCTCTTATCGAGTATCACATCGTCCCTGTTCACCGTGGAGCGCAGCGCAGTGAGTTCCTCGGCCGCTAGGGCTTCGGATAGTGCCTCAATGGCAAGTGCTGCTATTTTATTTTCGACGCGGAGTGCTATGTCCGGGTCACTAGCAAGAGTGATGATTCCGTTGGGTCTGGGCATTTTGAGCTTCATGTACCCGTAATGGGGTATAGCTTGAAAAATTGTGAATGCCTCTCGCCCTCATAGAGCGTGGTATCCGGTGCTGAACGGGGCCACTTTGAATGTGACCTCCTCAGACCTGTAATTATCCGGCGTGCCGAACACCACATCCAGTGTGATTTTTCCTGTACAGCATGCTTCCCGACTGGGGATTATTCCTCTAAAGGTTATGCTGCTTCGCTCAATGCGGCTCCAGTCTATTTCCATTTTTCGAAGTGTTTCCTCGTAAATGAGGTTTAGTCCGCTGCCGCCATCCATGAGTACCTTGGTAAGGCGAAAGCCGTCCACTATTGGACTGAGGACCAATCCGGCTTGTGCTCGGGCTGTTTGGAATTTAGGTTCGTCACTGGCGTTAAAGGTAATAGTCGTGTCACTCCATGGATTTATTGTTGCTACCTGGTGGACTTCGGCAAGGCTGCAGAGTGTTCGTTTCCGCATATTATTTGATGCGAAAGTTTTGAAGACTGTTAATACCGTACTGGTATTGTTGGGCTGGTGCTCTGGAGCTAGAAGCTCTTCGCCACTTTTGGCCACCTGCCGTAGTATCCAACATGCTCTAAGGCTATGAGTTGGAGTGGCGCCCTCTGTACTATGAATTTTGCAGGGTCCATGAGCCATCCCTCCAGTACGGTTCCATGCCCTTTAGAGGGTTTTTGCTTTTTGGTATTTAACCCAGGTGCCTGGTAATGATGCACCCTTTTACTTTGGACTAGGGTTGTGTTCAAGGCCGGATTATCCCAAAATTTGATTTCGGTTTTCCAGGCGCTCTCCATCGCACAGTACTTTCATACTATGGACGCCAAGTTAGTAAAGCGTGTAATTTCACGACGACTTACGGCGTTGGGGATTCCTTCGTCCATGCAATTAATGCAGAAGAATGAAATTGCGTCCTCTTCACGGCAGTCCTTTATCCTGTTCATGACCAGGAGGAATCTGGCCCAATAATGATGTACTGTTTCAGCGGGCTCTTACCGGATTTGGGATAGATCGCTTATGTTTGGGTGGGCGAGTGGAGTTAAATTCTGAACTCCGTCCGATCTAAGACTTAGGGGCCAAGAAGTTTCCGAACTTGGAAGCTTGGGTTCTTGGACGTTGTCCGATGACTCTAGACCGCTGCCTGACTTTAAGTTCAGGGCTTGAGTGGTGTTCTCCCCTCTGCGGGAATCCGGCATGGAGGGGTCACGAATCCGGACATAGCTAGTCCTTAGGATAGAAGAAGGGTCGCCATATTGTTCCTCTACCACAGCAACATGGTGGGTAGCCTGGGGAGAGTTAATCTCTCTCAGATCGGTTTTAGGCCCAATCTGGTCGTAGTCTGTAGCGACTCCCAGGGCGGCGATGCGATCCAAGAGCTCTTTTAAGGAAGAGAGCTCCATCGGATCTAACTGCTCGGCGAGTTCTGAGTTGACGTGAAGATTGCTTTTGATGACCCAAGAAGTCATCGTCGGCGCGGCGGCCGAACAGGCGGTCATAAGAAAACCGCCTAGCCGGAGAGTTTGGCCGATGGCCAAAGCTCCTTTAGCAACGGTGCCGTCTTTAAAGACGGGATGAGGCATCCTTCCTGATGGCAACGGCACAGAGGAACTCTCAATGAAAGCACCAATGTCGGTGTCAAAACCGGCGGATCTCGGGTAGTGGGTCCCGAACGGTGCCTCTAGGCGGATGGTAACAGGAGACAAGGGACACGATGTTTTTACCCAGGTTCGGGCCCTCTTGATGGAGGTAAAACCCTACTCCTGCTTGATTAATATTGATGATATGGGTAGTACAAGAGTAGATCTACCACGAGATCAAAGAGGCTAAACCCTAGAAGCTAGCCTATGGTATGATTGTTGTTCGTCCTACGGACTAAAACCCTCCGGTTTATATAGACATCGAAGAGGGTTAGGGTTACACAGAGTCGGTTACAATGGTAGGAGATCTACATATCCGTATCGCCAAGCTTGCCTTCCACACCAAGGAAAGTCCCATCCGGACATGGGACGAAGTCTTCAATCTTGTATCTTCATAGTCCAGGAGTCCGGACAACGATGATAGTTTGGCTATCCGGACACCCCCTAATCCGGGACTCCCTCAGTCGTCGCACAACCCGGCACAGTGGCCAACAAGTCACCTCTTCCGGTTTACCGGATACACCAACCCGGAAGTGTCGTTCAGAGGTTTCTTGTTCTCCTGAAAATTTTTATCCTTTGAAGGGTTGCTTCCGATACCCACTTAATCCGTATGATCCAAATTACCAGGTGTCTTCCAATTCTTCATCTGGCGGTTCATCAACCACTCAAATGCCTCCCCTTAGGACCGTCCCCGGGTAAGTATGATGGTTTTAATTTTGTCTTCTTGCACCAGTTTACCAACGGACCTTTTGTTTTGACATTATAGTGCCAAAGCCCGTCTGAGCAAGAAAGCAAGAACCAATATCCCTACTGAAGAAGTTGAACCGGACAGAACTTCAGAAGGGGCTAATAGAGGTGCTGACATCGCTATTTATGATCCTGCCCCACAGGGTCAAAATACTGATGCTCATCCGCCAGAGGTTAACCCGGCTAGTCCTCGTGCTGATCCTCCAAGCCCGGCCAGGAATGAAGACCTGCCAAGCCCGGATAGAAATACTATCCCTCCGTCAAGCCCAGCCAGAGATACTATTAATCCGCCAAGCCCAGCCGGGGATACTGTCAACCCAACAAATCCATCAAAGGGTGACAATGATGATGTTGTTATCACTGGTACGGGTCACCCTAGTCCTGGTAACCTGGTTGTCCTGTCAAAACATACTGCCAAGGAGGAATTTGCTGCTATGGGCAAGGGGAAAGGAAAGACTATTTATCCAACTTCATTAACCTTAGCACCGAGGAGCTTCATTCCGGATTTTTAAACCGCCTATACACTAGCCGGGATTTTGAGGCCGGTTTGGTGAATTTGATGAAGGAACGTTATGAGGTAATCTTCAAAAAAACTTTGAAATTTGCTTTGTTTTGTATATCTCTTCCGTTGTAGCCCCCAAGGGCCGGTTTATCTCTTGAAGATAAACCGGGACTTTGAGATAAAGAACACTTCAACTGAGTGGCCCCCAAGGACCGCTTTGTCTCTTGAAGACAAACCGGGACTGTTGGTCCTTATTAATTGCCTTCACTTTGAACTAATCAATTGTGCATTAGCCCCCAAGTGCCAAGCTTAATACCTGGATTGAGCCTTGGGACTTTAAAATACTTATTTAAAGAAGCAATCCACATTAACCCCCAAGTGTCAAGTGTATAACTTGTTATGTGCTTGGGACTTTAATAGCTTTAGCATCTGATTTTTGCAGACCCATAGAAATATCAAAGAATCTCAAATCACCGATCTTCAAGAAAACATCAAGTCCCAGCAAGAAGAGACCTCTAAAGCCAAAGAGGAGCTAAAGGGTGCTTTGACAACCATGGAGCAATTGAAAGATGGCTTCAAAAATGAACGCACCAACTGGGAAACTGAGAAGGCTGCTTTGTTGAAGCGGGATGAAGATGCCGAAGCAGCTCTTAAACCGGTGGCAGAAGAGCTGACAGGGCTGAAACATCAAGTGGATGCCATGACTTCTGCAATTTTTGGTAAGTACTTTGTCATAGCCTATTCGGAAATATCTTGAAATCTCCGGTTTAACATTAAATTCTTAAACCGTTGCAGGTAATCGTATTGCTCATCTGGGTGCAGATATGCGGATGAAGTTCAAGGCAGCGTACACATTGATTGAGCAACTATATACTGGTGCACAACGAGTCATTTGCGCAGCTTCGTACAACAAACCGGCACCAACTTTGATCAAGGATACTTTGGCTAAGCTATCAATGACTCCGGCTCAAATAAAAGAGTTGAAGCAGTCTGCTGCCAGGGCTGGTGCATTGTTAGCACTGACTCATGCCAAATCATGGATAGCTGACTTGGATCCAGTTAATATTGCCAAGGGCTATCCGGATGAACAGGAAGACGGATCAGCATTTGATAATGAAGCCCTCAAAGCCCTGACCAAGGAGTTGCATCCAGTAGCAAGTCAATTGGCTGAAGAGGTGAACTTGATGTCTCATCGGTCGTTCTATGATGCCAACAACCATCGAGTTGACACTGTTGTGACAGAAGTGCTGAATCTTATTCCGCCCATTCGTAAGCACACTTATGCCCCTGACGTTGAACCGTGAATATCATAAATGAAGAGGCCATCTTTCAAGCGCTAACCCGGATTGACTGGACCACCATTGACTTCCAGCCACTGGGTGGGGAGGGGGAGGTTGAACTGGCGCCTAAGGATCCATCAACTTCACGTCATCCTGGCAATGAGTCTTAATTCGTCAATCGGGTTATTTTCACAGACTTTGTTCTGTGTAAGAACAATCATTATTTTGGGCCTCAAAGCGCCTTGTAATAGGCTAGCTAAAATACTTTGATCGACTGCCATTGTGCATTGAGATATGACTTGGTTTGATCCGCCATGATAATTGTAGTGTTGGCTGATATATCTTTATAACATTATGCTATCCTTATATCTGCATAACAAAAAATCTGTCTGGGCGGTTTACCGCCGGACGGGTCATAACACCCAAAAGAAAACCTAGTAGATCACCAAGCTTTATATAACAAGTAGATCATACCTGTGATATAGGATTGTTGGTGTACCAACTTGACTATAGTAAGGGTGAAAACCCAATACTTTGAGCGTTTGATAGTCCTCACCATGTCGTGCAGGTGTATAATAAGTCATACCGGGTTACGATGAACACCAGATGAGCATACTGGCGACCTGTAGTCAAAACCAGACCGGGTTATGAAACACCGGTTTAAGAATGAAGACGGTCTGACAACTTGTAGTTGAGAGCCAAGCCAGGTTAACAAACACCGGGTTATTATGATGACTTAAAAGCCACACCGGGTCAATGGACACCGGTTCAAGATAAATTCATCAAAGGGTGGAAACTTGGCAAAAGGCAAACAAAAAAACATGCAGTCGAGGCTTTTCAAGGGCTGCCACGCCCAAATTCGAGGCTTTTCATGGGTCCTAGGTGAAAGTGCAACTATCCCTAGGTGGTTTTGGTAATTCATAACAACATATATCTCATTGAGCTAATGCTATTCCAAGACTATTATTTCAGGAAAGCTGAATGAATGGCATGTCATGCATGATGAAAGTGGATCCCTCAAAATACTAAGGACAAAGGATTGGCTCAAGCTCAAAAGCTCAAGACTCTTCATTTTATATTTTAGTGATCCAAGATCACATTGAGTCTATAGGAAAAGCAAATACTATCAAGGAGGGATGAGGTGTTGCTTAATGAGCCTCTTGCTTCATGTGCTTAGTGATGTGCTCCAAAACCCTCAGCTACTTTCCCACATCCACAAATGACCTAAACCCAAAGCCAAAATCGGTCACACCGATTCTTCCTATCCGGCGCCACCGATTTCAAAAGTCATAGCCACTGCCACAAACCCTAGGAAAATCGGTCCTACCGATAGGGATCTCGGTCTCACCGAGAAGGGATTGTTATCTCTCTGTTTCTCTTCGTAATGATTCGTTCAAACCGAAGTGAGCGATCGGTCCCACCGAGATTGCAATCTAAACTCTCTGTTTCCCTTTTGTAACATTTCGGTCTCACCGAAAAGAGCAAATCGGTCCCACCGAGTTTACCTGACCAACTCTCTGGAAAGCTTATTACCAAAATTGGTCTCACCGAGTTTGTGTAATCGGTCTTACTAAGATTACGTTATGCCCTAACCCTAACCGAATCGGTCTCACCAACTTGCATGTCAGTCCCACCGAAAATCACTACCGGTCACTAGGTTTACTAAATCGGTCCGATCGAGTCTGTTGAATAGGTCCCACCGAGTTTGGTAAATTGTGTGTAATGGTTAGATTTTATGTGGAGGCTATATATACCCCTCCACCTCCTCTTCATTCATTGAGAGAGCCATCAGACTAAACCTACACTTCCAACTTACCATTTCTGAGAGAGAACCACCTACTCATGTGTTGAGGCCAAGATATTCCATTCCTACCATATGAATCTTGATATCTAGCCTTCCCCAAGTTGCTTTCCACTCAAATCCACTTTCCACCAGATCCAAATCCTATGAGAGAGAGTTGAGTGTTGGGGAGACTATCATTTGAAGCACAAGAGCAAGGAGTTCATCATCAACGCACCATTTGTTACTTCTTGGAGAGTGGTGTCTCCTAGATTGGCTAGGTGTCACTTGGGAGCCTCCGACAAGATTGTGGAGTTGAACCAAGGAGTTTGTAAGGGCAAGGAGATCGCCTACTTCGTGAAGATCTACCGCTAGTGAGGCAAGTCCTTCGTGGGCGACGACCATGGTGGGATAGACAAGGTTGCTTCTTCATGGACCCTTCGTGGGTGGAGCCCTCCGTGGACTCGCGCAACCGTTACCCTTCGTGAGTTGAAGTCTCCATCAACGTGGATGTACGATAGCACCACCTATCGGAACCACGCCAAAAACATCCGTGTCTCCAATTGAATTTGAATCCTCCAAACCCTTCCCTTTACTTTCTTGCAAGTTGCATGCTTTAATTTCCGCTGCCCATATACTCTTTGCATGCTTGCTTGATTTGTGTGATGATTGCTTGACTTGTCCTAAGATAGCTAAAATCTGCCAAACTCTAAAATTGGGAAAAGGTTAAGTTTTTAATTGGTCAAGTAGTCTAATCACCCCCCCTCTAGACATACTTCAAGGTCCTACAAGTGGTATCAGTGCTTTGGTCTCCATTTGCTTTGATTTCCATAGCTTTGGTGGTCATAGCCTTGGTTTCACAACCTAGGAGAGTATGGCGTCTAGCGAGGGAAATTATCACCGTAGAGGTCCTTACTTTGATGGTACTAACTTTGCTAGTTGGAAGCATAAGATGAAAATGCATATTCTCGGACATAACCCCGCCGTTTGGGCAATTATTTGTATTGGCTTGCAAGGTGAATTCTTTGATGGGAGAGAGCCGAACCGTGAAGCTAATGCGGAAGAATTGAAGATGTTGCAATACAATGCTCAAGCTTGTGATATCATCTTCAACGGATTGTGCCGCAAAGAATTCAACAAAATCAGCCGTCTTGAGAATGCAAAGGAAATTTGGGATACTTTGATTGATATGCATGAAGGTATCGAATCCGTCAAGGAATCCAAGTTGGATGTGCTCCAAAGTCATCTTGACAAGTTCAAAATGAAGGATGGTGAAGGTGTCGCTGAAATGTACTCTAGGCTTGCTCTTATTACAAATTAGATTGCCGGCTTAGGGAATGAAGAGATGACCGACAGATTCATCATAAAAGAGATCCTAAGAGCATTGGATGGAAAGTATGATACCGTGTGCACATTGATCCAAATGATGCCAAACTGCAAAGATCTCAATCCAACGGAAGTCACTGGAAGAATTGTTGCTCATGAGATGTCACTCAAGGATAAGGAGGAACTTCACAACAAGTCAAGTGGTGCTGACAAAGCCTCAAGTGAAGCCCCCACATCATCAGGTGAGAAACAAACCTTCAATGAAGAATTGAGCTTAATGGTGAAGAACTTAAACAAATTCTACAAGAGTAGAAGCAAAGAAAGAAGCTCCAAGTCAAGGTCTTACCATGACAAAAGATCTTCTAGTCGAGAGCGCAATTGCTACAATTGTGGGAGACCTGGACACTATTCCAATGAGTGTACGACACCCTACAAAAGAAGAGAAGATTCTCCAAGAAGAAGAAGAAGCAAAAGAGAAGAATCACCACCAAGAGAGAGGAGGAGTAGAAATGATCGTTATGAACGAAGACCCTCACGGAGAAGCAAGGATTCGAAAAGGAAGGACAAGTCATCAAGGAGCTACAAAAAACGAAGACATCAAGCTCATGTTGGTGAATGGGTATCCGGCTCCGACTCCGACAATCACTCCGAGAGAAGCTATCACTCCGACTCCGAATATACTCAAGATGAAGGTGTTGCCGGTCTAGCACTTGTGTCAACCAACTCCTACGACATATTTGATTCATCAAATGAAGGAATTGGAAGATGCTTCATGGCCAAAGGGCCAAAGGTAACACATCCTGAGTATGTTGATTTCAATAGTGATGAAGATGACTTGCTTCTGGATGATGATCTACTTGTTGACAACTCTAGTGATGAATACTATGATGAAACATCAATTAATCATGACAATGATAAGGAGGAGATTGAGCTTCTAACTAAAGAACTAAACACTCTTAAGTTGTCTCATGAAACTATCTTCGAAGATCATCGAGAACTTTTAAGGGCTCATGAGAAGTTACGCTTTGAAAAGCTCAATCTTGAGCAAGAGCATGAGTTCTTAAAAGCAATCAATGATGATCTCCGTAAGAAAAGTTCTTCTTACATTGCCAAGCGTTCACTCTTATCTACTTACATGCCTCAAGTCAAGTCTAGTAACAAGTACAAGAAAGATACTTCCTCTAGTAGTAACAATAACAATGTCAATATTGTTGCTTCTAGTAGTTCTCTTGATTCCACTAATGATTCTCTTAGCCAAGTTACACTTGAGCAAGAAAATAGCTTATTGAAGGGAATTATAGAGAAAGGTGTTTACAAGAGCCTTGCCGGGAGTAAGCAATTCGAGGAAATTGTACGCAAGCAAGGAAGACACCGGAAGAATCAAGGTGTTGGTTTTGAACGAAAGTTCAATGCCAATGGAGTTGAGTGGGAAGAAGATCAATACCCCAAGACGAAGTTTGTTCCTCAACAAGAGAAGTATGATCCTACTTCCTTCAAGGGAACACAAGCACAAGATGATCTTCCACCACAAGATCACAAGAACAAAGGCAAGGACAAGCTTCAAGAAGAGATTGATGCATTTGAAGAAGCACCTAAGGCCTCGTTCAAGTGGGTTCCCAAGACTACGTCAAGTTCTACTTCATCAAGTACAACTACAACTCCAAGGATTCCCATCAAGATGATGTGGATCCCGAAGAAGAAGAACTAGAGAGTTATTGAGGGTGACTCCGCCAACATTCTTCACTCATATCATTATGGCAAGGACAAGTGCAATCAACTTCCACATCTTGCACTAGTTCAAGGAGTCACAAACCCTCATGTTGGTAAGGCAAGGTACAAGGTAACCTAATGATTTCATGGACATCATCTTGTGTGTGCATCACTCTATGTCTATGGATATTCTTGTTTGTTCCTTGTGGGACTAACCCATGTAGGTAAGTTGAAAGTGCAACTCACTCCAACGGATTGCTCCAAATGATCTACATCAACATTGAGCATCCACATCTTCAACACCTACATGAAGTCATCATCGACAAAACCCAAGGTTAGTTCATCCCTCTAAGGGGGGATCTCACATCTAGGGGGAGCTTAACTCTAAGAATTGAGTAAAAGCAACTCTAATGGTGTGAACACATCAATGCCTTATGTAAAAGTGGTAACCCCACTTGAGCTTAAATGATGAGTATGACCTATGATCAAATGTTCTCATTTGACTCCTAAGTCAATATACTCATATATAGATGACCTAGTCATCGCCAATTGTTTGATAGATGCTAGAATTGGTTGTGCATGTTTTGCCACATATTTCATTTGCCATCTTATTGTGTGAGCATGTTGGTGCATATTTTACTCATTCAAGGACATCCACACTTGTTGTTTTGATTGATTTGCCTCCTTTTATTTTTGCCAAGTGGATGGACAAGAATGCCTAAGAACCTTCTCTAGCTATCTATGCTTTTCTCGTCTCAAACTCTATTCATGCTACATCACAAAATTTGATCAAGTCAGATTTGAACCACTCTGTGTGAGGAGCACTCGGAGTCCCCGATTCGTCATAGACTTAAAGTTCCAAAACTTCTTTGTGATTCTCGGTCTGACCGATTCCTCCATTTCGGTCCTACCAAGATCATTAAGTCGATCTGAGTTTTCGATCTCGGTGCAACCGATTTGAACTTTTCGGTCACACCGAGTTGCTGTAACTGTACACAGTTATGCATCTCGGTGCCACCGAGTTGTTCCACTCGGTCACACCGACAGGGTCGGGCTATATATAGTCACGGGCAAAAATTTGGAAATTTCTCCGAACCCCTTCGCCCGCGCAATAGCTCGCTCTGCCTCCAAGGTCTCCGGATCGTCTCCTCGTTGCCAGCCGCCTCCTGTTGCTGGTCTCCGCCGCCGTCAATGGAATTCAACCCCGCCGTTGCCGCCGTAGCGAGTTCATCGCCGAGCTAGGGTATGGACTCGATCACTGTGCTATCCTCGTCTGATTCCTAGCTTATTGTGTTCTTATTGATTCTTGCCACGATTGAAACACTCCTATCTAGTCAATGCAATCCGTAGATTAGTTGAGATTCAAAATTTTAGGGTTAGGTTTCCGCCGAAACCATCTCGGACCCACCGAGTAGAAAAACTCGGTCCCACCGATTTGGCTTATGCGGTTATGCCATTGCACTAGTAACTCTTGGTCTCACCGAGAATTGCTAATCGGTGAGATCGATTTTAGGACTTTGTGAAACCCTAGCAGTCTCGGTGCCACCGAACTATGACTCGGTCCAACCGAGTTCATCAGTTTAGGTTCCAAAACTGCTTCGGTATCACCGAGTTTGAAAATCGGTTGATCCGAAATGCTTTCTGTGGAAAACTAAAACTGAATTTTTGAATCATTCTCTTGCAGAAATCTCTGCATTTTGTGATGCTCATCCACTCTATCTCATCTATAACTCTTCACAGGGTCAGCAGTCAGTGTTTGCAGCATGCCAGACCAGAGTGACAGCCAGAACATGTCAGAAGAGCAGATTGACATGAGTCAGGGCACTAGTCCCTCCAGCACTTCAGATGAAGGCATCAGAAGCACTCCTAGCAACCTGCCTAAGGCTGCTACCAGGCAAAGGAAGAAGAGAACTTCAGACTCTGAAGATGAGGATTATAGAGCTGAAGAGGATGAGGCTACTTCCAAGAAGGTAGTGCTCAAAAAGGAGTATGGCTCAGCCAAGACCACTAAGCCTGGACTTAATAGGAAGGTCCCTGCCAAGAGGACACCTATGCTGAAGGTCAGAGGGTCAACTCAAATATCTGAAAAGCCTGATCCCAAAGAGCCTGCTGCTGAAGGAAAGAAAAGGAAGGACAGGGTCAAGAAGACCATAGCCAGAGTTGTTGGGCAACCTTCCATGATGGAAGAGGAAGAAGAGGTTGCTGCACCAGCACCCAAGGTACCAAAGCTTATGGGTGATGCAATTAAGTCAGGGGATGCAACATCAAAGCCCAAGGAAGCACCCAAAGCTGCCCCCAAGGCCAAGCTTGCACCAAAAAGGAATACCAGGAGTATTCCAGCTGCTGAGAAGAACAAGGCCCCAGTGCCTAATGTTGCTGATGAGGAAGATGAAGAAGGACAGGTCCTAAGGAAGCTCAAGCCGAAGATACCAGACCACAATGATGCCCATCCTGTGGGTGAGGACATGAACATCAGAAGAGACTCAGGGTTGAGGCTATGGAGGCTGACAGATCCATATGCCACAAGGAGAAGAACTACTGTTGATTACAGGTTCCATACAAAGGAATAGCGGGACTTCTATGAGACAATCTTGTTGGACAAGAAGCCCATAGTATGTGATATGAGGTGGGTCGACTGCACCTACATAAAGGAAAATGAAGAGCACTATCCTGGAGTGCAAGACAGTTTTGTTGCTTGTGGAGTTGCAGATTATGTTGGGCAAAAGCTTACCAACTGGAATGATGAACTTATCATGCAATTCTACTCCACATCACACTTCTATCTAGATGGGAGGATAGTTTGGATGTCTGAAGGTACAAGGTACCAGTCCACTGTTGAGGAATGGGCAAGACTGATCAATGCCCCAAAGGAAAATGATGATGACCTAGATGTATATGACAAGAAGAAGATGGACCACAATTCCATGGCACACATGTACAAGGAGATCCCAGACAAAGCCATTGAGACACATAAGTTTGGGTCAGTGCACTTTCTTCTGCCAGGGCTGCCAACAATCAACTGCATCCTAAGGCACACTCTATTGCCTAAGTCTGGTGACCACAACATGATTAGAGGGCATGCAATCAACATGTTGCATATATTTGATGTGCCTCAGAAATACAAAGTCATGAGCCTTATGGTTGAAACCATTAAGAGGACCGCAGCAGATCAGAAGAGGAGCTGTGGATATGCCCCTCAGATTCAGGAGTTGATTAACTCAAAGATGGGCACAAGCAAATATCTATTGGATAAGGAACATTTTCCACTTTATCCAGACTTTGAGGACAATGAGGTTGTCATGAATGAGAATGATCCATCATCTGTACATGCTCAAGAGAAGAAGGAGAAGGCAAGGAAGGAGAAGGCTGCCAAGATGCCAACTCAAGAGGAGGCATCTGAGTATTTCTTGAAGAACAAGCAGGAGCAGCTTGGTTACTTAATAGCATCAACACTGAGGATTGAGAAGGGATTGGCCACCCTCACTCAGAATCAGGAGAGCTTGGAAAGAATCATGGAACTCAAATTTCATGATCTTGATGTCAAAGTAACTGAGATTCAGTCAGTTGTGGAGCAGCTGCAGGATGACATGCAGGAGAGGCAGGGCAAGACTACCACTAATGTGTTTGCCAAAGTGCCTAGAGCCCAGAGGTCAGTTGCAGTGCCTGTGACAGACACTAGAGCAACATCATCTGCACCAGCTACAGCTCCTATAGCTCCAGTGCAACCAGCTCCAGCATCAACTCCAGCGCCCTCTAGTTCAACTGAAGCCTTCATTCTTGGAGTTATCCGGACACCACCACCTGAAGATCAAGCCTGAGAGACGATCTAGTACTATGCATTTTCTATGAACTTTTTGGTAACTTGTTGCCAAAGGGGGAGAAAATGTATAGATCATAGGCTTCGAGAGAGAGTGTGTTGCTTTTGTTCTCTCTTGATTTGGTGGTTAAAACTTGTTTGATTTTGATTGCTTGAGATACTATGCTATTCTTGTGAGACATTGATGATCATGTGTTTGATCATAAGCTACACTTATGCATGTTTGATGATATTATCTTATCTATCTTATATGATCATTCACTTTGCTTGGTGATGAGTGCATGTATTCAATATTTATTATTTTGAGCGCTCCACCAAGATGTATGTGACATGGAAGAGTAACCCATGAGCCTAATTCCTTGTGCATTTGCAGTCCAAAGCAAATCTTAAACTATGCACAAATTTAGGGGGAGCTCTTGCTTATCACACACTTCTCAAAGCGACGATGTTTTTCAATCTTATTATCATTTGTCGAAGCTTTGATCTATATGTTGTCATCATTCACCAAAAAGGGGGAGATTGAAAGTGCAACTATCCCTAGGTGGTTTTGGTAATTCATAACAACATATAGCTCATTGAGCTAATGCTATTCCAAGAATATTATTTCAGGAAAGCTCAATGGATGGCATGGCATGGATGATGAAAGTGGATCCCTCAAAATACTAAGGACAAAGGATTGGCTCAAGCTCAAAAGCTCAAGACTCTTCATTTTATATTTCAGTGATCCAAGATCACATTGAGTCTATAGGAAAAGCCAATACTATCAAGGAGGGATGAGGTGTTGCTTAATGAGCCTCTTGCTTCATGTGCTTAGTGATATGCTCCAAAACCCTCAGCTACTTTCTCACATCCACAAATGACCTAAACCCAAAGCCAAAATCGGTCACACCGATTCTTCCTATCCGGCGCCACCGATTTCAAAAGTCATAGCCACTGCCACAAACCCTAGGCAAATCGGTCCTACCGATAGGGATCTCGGTCTCACCGAGATGGGATTGTAATCTCTCTGTTTCCCTTCGTAATGTTTCGGTCAAACCGAAGTGAGCGATCGGTCCCACCGAGATTGCAATGTAAACTCTCTGTTTCCCTTTTGTAACATTTCGGTCTCACCGAAAAGAGCAAATCGGTCCCACCGAGTTTACCTGACCAACTCTCTGGAAAGCTTATTACCAAAATCGGTCTCACCGAGTTTGTGTAATCGGTCTTACCGAGATTACGTTATGCCCTAACCCTAACCGAATCGGTCTCACCGAGTTGCATGTCAGTCCCACCGAAAATCACTAACGGTCACTAGGTTTACTAAATCGGTCCGACCGAGTCTGTTGAATCGGTCCCACCGAGTTTGGTAAATTGTGTGTAACGGTTAGATTTTGTGTGGAGGCTATATATACCCCTCCACCTCCTCTTCATTCGTGGAGAGAGCCATCAGACTAAACCTACACTTCCAACTTACCATTTCTGAGAGAGAACCGCCTACTCATGTGTTGAGGCCAAGATATTCCATTCCTACCATATGAATCTTGATCTCTAGCCTTCCCCAAGTTGCTTTCCACTCAAACCCTCTTTCCACCAGATCCAAATCCTATGAGAGAGAGTTGAGTGTTGGGGAGACTATCATTTGAAGCACAAGAGCAAGGAGTTCATCATCAACGCACCATTTGTTACTTCTTGGAGAGTGGTGTCTCCTAGATTGGCTAGGTGTCACTTGGGAGCCTCCGACAAGATTGTGGAGTTGAACCAAGGAGTTTGTAAGGGCAAGGAGATCGCCTACTTCGTGAAGATCTACCGCTAGTGAGGCAAGTCCTTCGTGGGCGACGGCCATGGTGGGATAGACAAGGTTGCTTCTTCGTGGACCTTTCGTGGGTGGAGCCCTCCGTGGACTCGCGCAACCGTTACCCTTCGTGGGTTGAAGTCTCCATCAACATGGATGTACGATAGCACCACCTATTCGAACCACGCCAAAAACATCCGTGTCTCCAATTGCGCTTGAATCCTCCAAACCCTTCCATTTAATTTCTTGCAAGTTGCATGCTTTAATTTTCGCTGCCCATATACTCTTTGCATGCTTGCTTGATTTGTGTGATGATTGCTTGACTTGTCCTAAGATAGCTAAAATCTTCCAAACTCTAAAATTGGGAAAAGGTTAAGTTTTTAATTGGTCAAGTAGTCTAATCACCCCCCCCTCTAGACATACTTCAAGGTCCTACAAGTGGTATCAGTGCTTTGGTCTCCATTTGCTTTGATTTCCATAGCTTTGGTGGTCATAGCCTTGGTTTCACAACCTAGGAGAGTATGGCGTCTAGCGAGGGAAATTATCACCGTAGAGGACCTTACTTTGATGGTACTAACTTTGCTAGTTGGAAGCATAAGATGAAAATGCATATTCTCAGACATAACCCCGCCGTTTGGGTAATTATTTGTATTGGCTTGCAAGGTGAATTCTTTGATGGGAGAGAGCCGAACCGTGAAGCTAAAGCGGAAGAATTGAAGATGCTGCAATACAATGCTCAAGCTTGTGATATCATCTTCAACGGGTTGTGCCCCGAAGAATTCAACAAAATCAGCTGTCTTGAGAATGCAAAGGAAATTTGGGATACTTTGATTGATATGCATGAAGGTACCGAATCCGTCAAGGAATCCAAGTTGGATGTGCTCCAAAGTCAGCTTGACAAGTTCAAAATGAAGGATGGTGAAGGTGTCGCTGAAATGTACTCTAGGCTTGCTCTTATTACAAATGAGATTGCCGGCTTAGGGAGTGAAGAGATGACCGACAGATTCATCATCAAGAAGATCCTAAGAGCATTGGATGGAAAGTATGATACCGTGTGCACATTGATCCAAATGATGCCAAACTACAAAGATCTCAAGCCAACGGAAGTCATTGGATCTCCAACTAACCAATCGTCATTTTAACTTTGACAAGTTCAGGGTCTGTATAAGATTGACTTGTCAAACATTCAGCGGGTCATGCCAGGATTACCTGGATAGGAGTGGCTTACTTGATGAAGGCAGGTTAACCCGGGGTTTTAGGTGAACACACCAGGCTTCCAGCCGTGCTTGATAGCATATTACAAGGGTCCTTTCAAACTCTTTGTTGCAGTGCACAAGGAGCCCCCAAGTAACTTTGTGAGTTGTGCTCAATGGGTGCCTATGTTTGAGCTGTGCATATCATCCAGACTCTCTTTGGCCCCTTGGGTGTGAAGCTCCCAAGCTGTTTTGTGGCATGATAGCTGGTTTAACAAGGTAGACCTCTGCTTTGTTAGCTGAAGCCCCCATGTAATGACGAGATATTGGAAAAAATGGCAGAGGCCCTGCTTGTAGCAAGGATGCCGGTTTATTATATTGATCATAATATATACATTGTTGAAATATGTACATAAAGGAGCCTATAGCTCAGGTGTAGTAATGCCGAAGGAGAGCTATGTTCCACGGCCGCCGGGTCTCCTCCTAAGAACTGCGTGAGTCTTCTAGAACGTCAATGAGGTAGTATGATCCATTGTGTAGATTTTTGCTGACCACCAAGGGTCCTTCCCAAGGTGGGGATAACTTGTGCATATCGGTCTGATCCTGGATGAGCCGGAGCACTAAGTCGCCTTCTTGAGAGGTTCTTGTTTTAACCCAGCGGCTGTGATAACGCCGTAGGTCTTGCTCATAAACCGCCGAACGAGCCAAAGCCATGTCCCGTTTCTCGTCTAACAGGTCCAGCGCCTCCTGGCGTGCTTGCTCATTGTCCGCTTCAACATAATTGGCAACCCGGGGTGAGTCATGACGAATATCACTTGGGAGGACAGACTCTGCCCCGTAAACCATGAAAAGGGTGTATAACCTGTAGATCGGTTTGGGGTGGTGTTTATGCTCACAGATGGTAGCTCTTCCACCCAACAACCCGGCGTCTGCTTCAAAGGAACCATAAGCCAGGGCTTGGTACCCTTCAGGATCTCTTGATTTGCCCTCTCAGCTTGACCATTAGACCGGGGGTGAGCCACGGACGCTACATTAAGCCGGATGTGCTCTCGTTGACAAAACTCCTCCATCTCGCCTTTGGAATGGTTTGTGCCATTATCTGTGATGATGATGTGTGGAAAACCAAAGCGGAAGATGATCTTTTTGAGAAATTGAACCGCCATAGCTGCGTCGCACTTGCCGACGGGCTCTGCTTCAACCCATCTAGTGAACTTGTCAACTGCCACCAACAAGTGGGTCTTCTTATCCTTTGAGCGCTTAAAAGGTCCCACCATATCAAGCCCCCAGGTAGCAAACAGCCAAGTGATGGGAATCATCTGTAGTTCTTGAGTCGGAACATGAGCTCGGCATGAAAACTTCTGACAAGCGTCGCACCGCTTTACCAGATCCTCAGCATCAGCATGGGCTGTCAACCAGTAGAACCCATGACGAAAAGCTTTAGCCACCAGGGACTTTGAACCGGCATGGTGACCACAATCTCCTTCATGGATCTCACGTAAAATCTCTTGTCCTTCTTCAGGAGAAACACAACATTGGGATACGCCAGAAACACTGCAACGGTGTAGCTCGCCATTGTGAATAACCATGGACTTAGATCGCCGGATTATCTGTCTGGCTAAAACCTCATCATCTGGTAGCTCGCCCCGGTTCATATACGCGAAATATGGAACCGTCCAATCCGGAATTGTATGTAAAGCAGCTACCAACTGGGCCTCCGGATCAGGAACCGCTAAATCCTCTTCTGTAGGCAACTTAACAGATGGGTTATGCAAGATATCTAAAAAGGTATTGGGTGGTACTGGTCTACGCTGAGATCCCAGCCGGCTTAAAGCATCTGTTGCTTCGTTTTTGCGTCGGTCAATGTGCTCAACCTGATAACCTTTAAAGTGACCTGCCACAATATCCACCTCGCGTCTGTAAGCCGCCATGAGTGGATCCTTAGAATCCCAAGTACCAGAAACTTGCTGGGCCACCAGATCAGAATCTCCAAAAAAGCAAACCCGACTTAAGTTCATTTCCTTGGCCACACGGAGACCATGGAGTAAGGCCTCGTACTCTGTTGTATTGTTAGTACAAGGAAACATTAAGCGGAGAACATAACAAATTTTATCACCTCGAGGGGAAGTAAGGACAACTCCAACCCCCGAGCCTTCCAATTGCCTGGATCCATCAAAGTGAATAGTCCAGTATGTATTATCCGGTTTGTCCTCTGGTGCCTGTAACTCGGTCCAATCATTGATGAAGTCATAAAGCGCCTGAGATTTGATGGCCGTTCGAGGCATATACTTCAACCCATGTGGACCAAGCTCAATTGCCCACTTTGCAACCCGGCCAGTTGCTTCCCTGTCCTGAATTATATCGCCCAAAGGAGCAGAACTAACCACTGTGATGGGATGGCCTAGAAAGTATTGCTTGAGCTTCCGACTTGCCATAAAAACCCCATATACCAGCTTCTGCCAATGCGGATATCGCTGTTTTGACTCGATTAATACTTCACTAATATAGTAAACCGGCCGTTGAACCGGTTATTCCTTGCTAGCCTCCTTGCGCTCAACCACAATTGCAACACTGACCGCACGGGCATTAGCAGCCACGTACAATAACAAGGGCTCCTTATCAACTGGAGCAGCAAGGACCGGCGGTTCAGCCAACTGTCGCTTCAAGTCCTCAAACGCCGCATTAGCTGTGTCCCTCCAGACGAAATCGTCTGTCTTCTTTAACATCTGATACAAAGGAATTGCCTTTTCTCCCAAACGGCTGAGAAACCGGCTAAGGGCTGCAATTCGACCCGCCAGACACTGAACATCATTAATGCACTTCGGTTTAGCCAAGGACGTAATCGCTTTGATCTTTTCTGGATTAGCCTCAATGCCTCTGTTGGATACCAGAAAGCCCAAGAGCTTGCCCGCCGAAACACCGAAAACACACTTGTTCGAATTAAGCATCATCTTATAAACCCAAAGATTGTCAAAGGTCTCCTTGAGATCATCTACCAATGTCTCCTTTTTCCTGGACTTTACTACAATGTCGTACACATAGGCATGAACATTGTGCCCAATCTGAGTGTGAAGACAATTTTGCACACAACGCTGATAAGTTGCCTGGGAACTCTTGAGCCCGAAGGGCATAGAAACATAGAAGAAGGCTCCAAAAGGAGTGATAAAGGTTGTCTTCTCCCGGTCCTTGACTGACATTTTGATCTGATGATAACCTGAATAAGCATCCAAGAAACTCAGATGCTCACAACCCGCCGTCGCATCAATGATCTGATCAATGCGCGGGAGAGCAAAAGGATCTGCTGGACAAGCCTTGTTCAAATCTGTGTAGTCCACACACATGCACCAAGTGCCATTTTTTTAAGAACGAGCACCGGATTAGCCAACCACTCAGGGTGAAATACTTCGATGATAAACCTAGCAGCCAACAGCTGGGCTACCTCCTCACCAATGGCCTTGCGTCTTTCCTCGTTAAAGCAACGGAGAAACTGCTTGACCGGTTTAAACTTGGGATCAACATTGAGGGTGTGCTCGGCGAGTTCTCTTGGTACACCTGGCATGTCAGAAGGCTTCCATGCAAAAATGTCCCGGTTCTCACGGATGAACTCGATGAGCGCGCTTTCCTATTTCGGATCCAGATTGGTGCTGATGCTAAACTATTTTGACGAATCGCCAGGAACAAAATCAACAAGTTTAGTCTCATCAGCCGGCTTGAACTTCAAGGTCGGGTCATGTTCAGTGGTGGGATTCTTCAGAGGGGTCATGTCTGCCGGATCAACATTGTCTTTATAGAACTTCCGCTCCTCTATAGCACAAACCGACTCATCATAGGCCGCATCACCTTCCTCGCAATCCAAAGTGATCTTTCGACTTCCGTGTACTGTGATGGTCCCCTTATGACCCGACATTTTGAGCTGTAAATAGATATAGCAGGGCCTCGCCATGAATTTTGCGTAAGCCGGCCGTCCAAACAGTGCGTGATACGGGCTCTGGATTTTCACCACTTCAAAGGTCAATGTTTCAGACCTGGAATCATGCTCATCTCCAAACACAACCTCCAAAGCGATCTTGCCAATAGGATATGCCGATGTACCTGGTACTACACCATGAAAAATAGTGTTTGACGGTTTAAGACTTTTGTCCGTCAACCCCATGCGATGGAAGGTCTCATAGTACAGGATGTTGATACTGCTCCCTCCATCCATCAGAACTTTGGTAAATTTATAACCTCCCACCCGAGGTGCCACCACCAAAGCTAGATGACCCGGATTGTCAACCCGGGGCGGATGATCCTCTCGGCTCCACACAATGGGCTGCTCGGACCACCGCAAATAATGTGGCACTACCGGTTCAACGGCATTAACTGCCCCCCTGTGAAGCTTCTGATCGCGCTTGCACAGACTAGTAGTGAACACACGATACTGCCCACCATTCAATTGCTTTGGGTGACTCTGATAACCTGACTGCTGCTGATTCCCTTGATTATTCTGCTGGTTATTACCACCTTGGTTGTTCTGGTTGCCCTGGTTATTCTGAAACCCAGAGCTTGAACCGCCACCTCCATGAAAACCTGGACCTGAATCGCCCGATGGACCCTGATCATACCATAGAGATTAGAGTTCTTGAACTCCTTCATAATATAACAATCTTTCCAAAGATGTGTCACAGGGGCCTCCTTGGTCCCGTGCTTTGGGCAGAGCTAGTTTAACAGACGCTCCATATTCATACCTCCACCGCGCTGGGGCGGTTTAACTTTACGACGCTGCATATTAGTGTTAGCCACAAGATCTGAACTATCTGCTTTGCGCTTACCATTGTTCCCATGGTTCCCTTGGTTGTGATGCTGTCCCTTTGCACCGCCGTTCTTCTTTCCCTTCTCCAGTTTCTCCTCATCAGAATCGGTATCCTTGATATTATTAGAATCGACATATTTAACCAAGGCTGCCATAAGTGTTCCCATGTCATTGCAGTGGCGCTTGAGCCGTCCCAACTTCATCTTTAGTGACTTAAACAGGCAATTATGCTCCAGCGTTATGATTGCTTGGCCAGCATTAATCTGGTCTGATGAATGCAAAACTTCTGAAACCTGGTGCACCCAATGAGTTGTTGACTCGTTCTCCCCTTGAACACAGGCATCCAGATCCACAATGGACATAGGCTGTTTGCATGTATCTTTGAAATTGGCTATAAACCGGGCCTTCAACTGGTCCCATGACTCGATAGAGTTGGCTGGTAGGTTTTTCAACAAAGTACGGGCTGTCCCTTCCAACATCATCGTGAAGTATTTTGTGCAGGCTGCTTCATCCACATCCAGCATCTCCATTGCCATTTCATAACTTTCAACCCACGCCTCAGGCGGCTGATCAGCGGTGTAATTAGGTACCTTACATGAACCCTTGAAATCCTTGGGCAGTCGCACATGACGGAGAGCCGGAATGAGACACGGCACTCCCTAGGAACTGAAGGCAAGCCCGGTGCCTCGGTCTACTGACGCCACTGGCTGAACCGGGGCGGGTTGATAACGACCCACATATTGTGCTGCCAAAGCGGCCTCCCTTCATGCTCTGCCATTATCCACCACGTCCTGAGCATTTACCTCACCGCGCGCCTGATTAGGTCCTTGAGGGGCATTACGGTGCCGCGCACTGCTAGACACTTCCGGTTCATCCATGTGACTACTATAGCTTTTGCTCGGACGGGGGGTCGAATGAATCATGTCTCGGCTATAAGAATAAGCCTGCTGCTGCACAAAGGTGGTTTGAAGAAGATCTTTGGCCCGCCGTGTCTCAATCGCCGCCAGTGAATCGCCCTCCATTGGAATAGCTACCAGGCAAGATGTTGTAGCAATCATGTTATCCAAAGGGCTAGAAAAGTGACCCGGTGGTGTTGATACATATTGCGGCGGGTTATCCATTCGACGAGGTGGATCTGTCATCCGTGGTTGATCCAGCGTTGCCCTAGGCGCGTTGGTCCGGTTTGCGGCTGCCGGATTACTCGGCCCAGCCCCCAGCGTATTGAAGAGATTCAGTCCTTCGAAGACCGGCGGCATACGGCATCGATACTTTCTTCACATTACGTCGTTTGATGCATTTTGATCAAACATGAGCCGGTAATTTTGCGCCTGTATCTGCTGTGACTGGGCATCCAATGCGGCCCGTTCTTTAGCCAACCTAGCGTCCTCAGCTGCTAGGTCCTCCTTAGCCTGTGTTATCTGGTCCTTCAGCTTGGCAACGTTCGCATTGTGATGATCCTGCATCTCTGGGGTAACTGCTGTGGTTAATAAGGTTGCCCAAGCATCCATCAAACCGGAGAGAACTTGAGCCGGTCGGCGCGCCGGGCCTCCTGCCGCGGCTGCTGATCCGGACGTCATTGTTGTTGTAGATGAAGACTGCAAGGTAGGCTGTGTTCCAGCCATGAAAATAGCAACCCGACTTGGCGGTTCAAAGGGGTCCGGAATACTGTTGCCATCGGAATATCCTTCGAATGCTCCATCATGAACTTGGTACAGGGACTCGGTTTCACCGGTGGATGACTCGCCTTCGGAATAAACGGCCGTCTCACCTTCTGACACCGATTCAGATCCGACCCCATGGACACATCCTACGAACGCACGCTTCATGGCGGGCTTAATCCAGGCGGGACTCGCACGTTGAGCCATTTCGAGGAGGTCGGTGCAGATGTCTGGCTCAGGGCCCGGTCGCCGATCTTGTCGATGAAGACATGAATTCCGCCAAAGGGGACCCGGTACCTGTACTCGATTGAGTCGGCCTCGGGGCCCCATCCTTCGTCGTCGATGTAGAGCTTGCCGCGATGACTCTTGGTCATCCAGCCAACCGCGTACCCTTTGAGTCCTTCAAAGCTGCCCTTCAAGAACTCGAAACCATCGTGTGATAGCCCCACGGTGGGCGCCAACTGTCGTGGAATTAACACGTCAGATGTCCTCATGAAAGGACTTATTCGTGGAGCCATCGCGAAGGGTTAGCTTGAAGGGGTTAAACCGGACAAAGGACATGAGAGTTTTATACTAGTTCGGCCCATTTGATGAAGGTAAAAGCCTACGTATACTTGTGATGGAATTGATTGGGTTTAGATGACCAGGGAGCAAATACACTTTGCTTGGGTCTCGAGTTGTTGTTTCTTGTCCCTGAACCGCCGCCGGGTCATCCCTTTATATACACAGGTTGACGCCCGGCCGGTTTACAGAGTCCCGAGGCCAGCTCATACAAGTGTCCGGCTCGGTCTCCTCTTTCCTAATCTTACAATGCAAGTTATACAATCATATCGGTTTACTACTATGGGCCCTAATCTGCCTTTGGGCTCTGGGCCTATAAGCTTCGTCAGTAAAGCGCCATCTTCTGGGTATTTACGGGCTTCAATGTAGTTGAGGGTGAACCGGCCCCTCCTGGGCGGTTTATACTTAGTAGTTATATCCCCAACATATGGTGAACCGCTTTGTGATGAAGTTGGAGCACAATTTTATTTATTGATTATCTTCCTTATGAGTGGCGGTCGGTGGCGAGCGATAGTACTTTGTTTTCAATGGCTTGTAGATTTTTGCAATAAGTATATGATAACTTTATGACTAATGTTGAGTCCATGGATTATACGCACTCTCACCCTTCCACCATTGCTAGCCTCTCTTGTGTCGTGCCACTTTCGCCGGTACCATATACCCACCATATACCTTCCTCAAGACAGCCACCATACCTATCTATTATGGCATTTCCATAGCCATTCCGAGATATATTGCCATGCAAATTTCCACCGTTCCGTTTATTATGACATGCTCCATCATTGTCATATTGCTCTTTGCATGATCATGTAGTTGACATCGTATTTGTGGCAAGGCCACCTTCATGATTCCATACATGTCACTCTTGATTCATTGCATATCCCGGTACACCGCCGGAGGCATTCATATAGAGTCATATTTTGTTTTAAGTATCAAGTTGTAATCTTGAGTTGTAAGTAAATAAAAGTATGATGATCTTCATATTAGAGCATTGTCCCAAGTGAGGAAAGGATGATGGAGACTCTGATTCCCCCACAAGTCGGGATGAGACTTCGGACTTTATATAAAAAAGGCCAAAAAAAGAGAAAGGCCAAAGAAAAAAATGAGAGAAAAAGAGAGAAGGGACAATGCTACTATCCTTTTACCACACTTGTGCTTCAAAGTAGCACCATGATCGTCATGATAGAGAGTCTCCTATGTTGTCACTTTCATATACTAGTGGGAATTTTTCATTATAGAATTTGGCTTGTATATTCCAATGATGGGCTTCCTCAAAATGCCCTAGGTCTTCGTGAGCAAGCAAGTTGGATGCACACCCACTTAGTTTCTTTTGTTGAGCTTTCATACATTTATAGCTCTAGTGCATCCGTTGCATGGCAATCCCTACTCACTCACATTGATATCTATTAATGGGCATCTCCATAGCCCGTTGATACGCCTAGTTGATGTGAGACTATCATCTCCTTTTTTGTCTTCTCCACAACCACCATTCTATTCCACATATAGTGTTATGTCCATGGCTCACGCTCATATATTGCGTGAATGTTGAACAAGTTTGAGATTATTAAAGTATGAAACAATTGCTTGGCTTGTCATTGGAGTTGTGCATGATTAAATACTTTGTGTGATGAAGATAGAGCATAGCCAGACTATATGATTTTGTAGGGATAACTTTCTTTAGCCAGGTTATTTTGAGAAGACAAGATTGCTTTATTAGTATGCTTGAACTATTACTATTTCTTATGTCAATATGAACTTTTATTTTGAATCATTTGGATCTGAACATTCATGCCACAATAAATAAAATTACATTGAGAATTATGCTGGGTAGCATTCCACATCAAAAATTCTGTTTTTATCATTTACCTACTCGAGGACGAGTAGGAATTAAGCTTGGGGATGCATGATACGTCTCCAATGTATCTACAATTTTTATTGTTCCATGCTATTATATTACCCGTTTTGGATGTTTATGGGCTTTACTTTACACTTTTATATCATTTTTGGGACTAACCTACTAACCGGAGGCCCAGCCCGAATTGCTATTTTTTTGCCTATTTCAGTATTTTGAAGAAAAGGAATATCAAATGGAGTCCAAACGGGATGAAACCTTCGGGAGCGATCTTTTTGGAACAAATGCAAACCTAGAGACTTGGAGTGGACGTCAAGCAACAAACGAGGCGGCCACGAGGGTGCCCGGCGCGCCCCCTGGGGGTAGCCGCGCCCCCCACCCTCGTGGGCCCCTCGAGCGTCAACCGACCTACTTCTTCCTCCTATATATACTCCCGTACCCTGAAAACATCAGAAGCGACCACGAAAACCTAATTCCACCGTCGCAACCTTCTGTATCCGCGAGATCCCATCTTGGAGCCTTCGTCGGCGCTCCGCTGGAGGGGGAATCAACCATGGAGGGCCTCTACATCATCTCCAAGGCCTCTCCTATGAGTTGTGAGTAGTTTACCTCAGACCTTCGGGTCCATAGTTATTAGCTAGATGGCTTCTTCTCTCTACTTGAATCTCAATACAAAGTTCTCCTCGATCTTCTTGGAGATCTATTCGATGTAACTCTTTTTGTGGTGTGTTTGTCGAGATCCGATGAATTGTGGGTTTATGATCAAGTTTATCTATGAGAAATATTTGAATCTCCTCTGAATTCTTTTATGTGTGATTAAGTTATCTTTGCAAGTCTCTTCGAATTATCAGTTTGGTTTGGCCTACTAGATTGATCTTTCTTGCAATGGGAGAAGTGCTTAGCTTTGGGTTCAATCTTGCGGTGTCCTTTCCCAGTGACAGCAGGGGCAGCAAGGCACGTATTGTATTGTTGCCATCGAGGATAAAAAGATGGGGTTTATATCATATTGCATGAGTTTATCCCTCTACATCATGTCATCTTTCTTAATGCGTTACTCTGTTCTTCTTGAACTTAATACTCTAGATGCAGGCAGGAGTCGGTCGATGTGTGGAGTAATAGTAGTAGATGTAGGCAGGAGTCGGTCTACTTGTCACGGACGTGATGCCTATATACATGATCATGCCTAGATAATCTCATAACTATGCGCTTTTCTATCAATTGGTCGACAGTAATTTGTTCACCCACCGTAATACTTATGCTATCTTGAGAGAAGCCACAAGTGAAACCTATGGCCCCCGGGTCTATCTTTTATCATATAAGTTTCCATCTACTTTTATTTGCATCTTTTACTTTCCAATCTATATCATAAAAATACCAAAAATATTTATCTTATCTTATTATCTCTATCAGATCTCACTTTCGCAAGTGTCCGTGAAGGGATTGACAAGCCCTTTATTGCGTTGGTTGCGAGGTTCTTGTTTGTTTGTGTAGGTGCGTGGGACTTTTGAGGAGCCTCCTACTGGATTGATACCTTGGTTCTCAAAAACTGAGGGAAATACTTACGCTACTTTGTTGCATCACCCTTTCCTCTTCAAGGAAACCAACTCAAGCTCAAGACGTAGCATTTATCACCCCCATAACCGAGAAACATTTCCTTAGTCCTCACTAAGGATAATTTTGACCGCTAACTAGTGATCTACTCCTAGATCACCATTGTACCCCCTTGCCAAAATCATGGCAAGGTACACAATAGGTCTGGCACACAACATAGCATACTTTATAGAACCTATGACTGAGGCATAGGGAACGATTTTCATTCTCTTTCAATCTTCTGCCGTGGTTGGGCTTTGAGTCTTACTCAACTTTACACCTTGTAATACAGACAAGAACTCCTTCTTTGACCGATCCATTTTGAACTCTTTCAAAATCTTGTCAAGGTATGTACTCATTGAAAAAAAATCTTATCAAGCGTCCTGATCTATCTCTATTGATCTTGATGCCCAATATGTAAGCATTTTCCGAGGTCTTTCTTTGAAAATCTCCTTTCAAGCTCTCCCTTATGCTTTCAAGAAAATTCTACATCATTTTCGATCAACAATATGTCATTCACATATACTTATCAGAAAGGCTGTAGTGTTCCCACTCACTTTCTTGTAAATACAGGCTTCACCGCAAGTATGTATAAAACTATATGCTTTGATCAACTCATCAAAGCGTATATTCCAACTCCGAGATGCTTGCACCAGTCCATAGATGGATCGCTGGAGCTTGCACACTTTGTTAGTACCTTTAGGATCGACAAAACCTTCTGGTTGCATCATATACAACTCTTCTTTAAGAAATATCCATTTAGGAATGCAGTTTTGACATCCATTTGCCAGATTTCATAAAATATGTCAACTTTTAACTTGATTCAGATGGTTTTAAGAATCATTACAGTTGAGAAAATCTCATTGTAGTCAACATCTTGAACTTTGTTGAAAACCTTTTTTGACAAGTCCAGCTTTGTAGATAATAATACTACTATCAACGTCCGTCTTCCTCTTGAAGATCCATTTATTTTCTATGGCTTGCCGATCATCGGGCAAGTCCACACTTTGTTCTCATACATGGATCCCATCTCAGATTTCATGGCCTCAAGCCCTTTCATAGAATCTGGGCTCATCATCGCTTCCTCATAGTTCGTAGGTTCATCATGGTCTAGTAACATGACTTCCAGAATAGTATTACCGTACCACTCTGGTGCAGACCGTAGTCTGGTTGACCTACAAGGTTTGGTAGTAACTTGATCTAAAGTTTCATGATCATCATCATTAGCTTCCTCACTAATTGGTGTAGGAATCACTGGAACTGATTTCTATGATGAACTAGTTTCCAATTCGGGAGAAGGTACAATTACCTCATCAAGTTCTACTTTCCTCCCACTCACTTCTTTCGAGAGAAACTCCTTGTCTAGAAAGGATCCATTCTTAGCAACGAATAGCTTGCCTTCGGATCTATGATAGAAGGTGTACCCAACAGTTTCCTTTGGGTATCCTATGAAGAAGCACTTCTCCGATTTGGGTTCGAGCTTATCAGGTTGAAACTTTTTCACATAAGCATCGCAGCCCCAAACTTTAAGAAATGACAACTTCAGTTTCTTGCCAAACCACAGTTCATAAGGCGTCGTCTCAACGGATTTTGATGGTGCCCTATTTAAAGTGAATGCAGCTGTCTCTAATGCATAACCCCAAAATGATAGTGGTAAATCGGTAAGAGACATCATAGATCGCACCATATCCAATAAAGTGCAGTTACGATGTTCGGACACACCATTACGCTGTGGTGTTGTAGGGGGCGTGAGCTGTGAAACTATTCCACATTGTTTTAAATGAAGTCCAAACTCATAACTCAAATATTCTCCTCCACGATCTGATTGTAGAAACATTATTTTCTTGTTATGATGATTCTCCACTTCACTCTGAAATTCTTTGAACTTTTCAAATGTTTCAGACTTGTGTTTCATTAAGTAGATATACCCATATCTGATCAAATCATGTGTGAAGGTCAGAAAATAACGATACCCGTCACGAGCCTCAGCATTCATCGGACTGCATACATTAATATGTATTATTTCCAATAAGTCATTAGCTCGTTCTATTGTTCCGAAGAATGGAGTTTTAGTCATCTTGCCATAAGGCACGGTTCGCAAGTATCAAATGATTCACAATCAAGTGATTCCAAAAGTCCATCTTTATGGAGTTTCTTCATGCGCTTTACACTGATATGACCCAAACGGCAGTGCCACAAATAAGTTGCACTATCATTATCAACTTTGCATCTTTTGGCATCAATACTATGAATATGTGTATCATTATGATTCAGATTCAATAAACCATCAGCATTGGGTGTATGACCATTGTCGGAGTAAATGACCACGGGTAGCCTAGCCGGCTCCCTTTGGCCCCTTGAAAAAACAATAGGCCGATCGGGCTTGAAGCACCTAAGATGTGGGGCCGCCTTCCTCCGGCCGGCTACCTCACAAGCCGACTATCAGAAGGCGGCCCAGCCCAAAACTCCCTTGGAGGAAGCCACAATACGGCCGACTCCAAGAAGCCGGCCATGAAGAGGCCGACTCCAAGAAGCCGGCCCAAGAAGATCGACTCCAAAGAGCCAGCCCCTGGCAAGCGGCCAGGGCCGTGCCCTAACAGTCCGCGCCCCCATAACGATGACGGGACGGGGCGTGGCAACAGTGGAGTCTACCACCCCCGAATCCTGGAGCACGCATGGCTACAGTACGCCATACGGGGCCGCCATCACCCGTCCGGCGTGGCACTATTGCCATGCTAATCATGACGCCCTCCAAGACGGACCGCCAGTACGGCCCGCAGGCGGCAGGCCCCTTTGGTCATAGAGACGCACGAAGGCGGCCCGGCCTCCCCCAGCCGGCCAGGGGCATGGCCGGCTTGCCCCCCTCCTCGGGGCGTGTGCACCATTAAGAAGACAAGACGAGGTAAGGCTACAGTGAGAGCCCACAAGATAGCGGCACTTTAGCGATGCTTACCTCGACAAAGCCCTCGTCATCAGAGGCAAGGCAACAGTAACCAGCCCCCGACAAGACATCCAAGCAGTGGGGCCGGCCTGTCATCCAATGAGCCGACAGCCGGTAGGACCCACCAGTCGGCGGGCCCCAGTAGCCGGTGGAGAAGCCGGCGGCCCTAGACACTGACGGCTAGGGCCCGCGCCCAGCCAGATTACCATTGTACCCCCGGGGGGTAGGCCTATATAAACCCCCAGGGGCACCCATGCAAAGGCTTGATCTCATAGAGTTTTAGACACTACCATAGGGAGAGAAGAGAGCTAGCCTTGCCCTTCTTCCTCCTCCCACCGAACAGCTCAAGGAGCCTCTTGTAGCTTCTTGTTGATCTAGTGATCATGCAGAGACCCCGCAGAATAGGAGTAGGGGTATTATCTCCACGGAGAGCCCCCAACCTGGGTAAGATCCGCCGGCGTGCATGTCTTCGCCTCATCCCGTTTCCAGGCACCGGCGATGTCTTACTGGCTCCCACAATGATAAGCCATCCGTTGGCATATGTCGCACCTACCACCCGACATTTGGCGCCCACCATGGGGCCAGGTGCATCGTCGTCCGGACACCTGCTCTGGACGGGAACCCTTTTCCTCCCCCGCGAGCGTAGCTAGCCCGGCACGCCCAATGGCGCTTGCCCCGACGTGCTGCAAAGCATCGACGACGCCTGCGCAGCGAGCTGCCCCGCCGATCTTCTTGACGAGGCTCGCATCTCCGACGAGCCCGCATCTGACGGGGGCACAGGCTGCCCCAAGAGCCGCCTCGTTAGCCTCCTCGACCAACTCCATGTTTCCAGTGAGCCTACCGCGGACTTGGAGTCGGTTGCCTCCGCTGACCCGATGCTTGTCGACTCCGACACGGCGTCGCTCGACGCTTTACCCACCAACGTGATCATCTTCGATGACCCTCTTCCTGGAGCCGACAATGGCGGCAGCACCGTCGCCGAGGTGCTAGTCATCAGCCACGGCATCACCTCTGGTGAAAACGCCCACGACGCCCAGCAGACGACTCTGCACGATTTGTCCGCCCCCATCCCGGAGGACGCTGACGCCGAGACCCTGGAGGCACGCCGCCTTGCTCTCCTCGCGGAGGGCCAGAAGATAGCCTCCATGAGACGCCTCACTAAAGCTCACTAGCGCGAAGTCAACCGCGCCGCCTTCGGCACGCCGCCTCCTGAGGGCCAAGCCGAGTCGGCGTCGTCAAGAAATGCAGCGCGGCCATCGCCAGCATGCTGGGAGCGGACCGCCCAGTCTACGCCACGCCTCTCGAGAACCTACGCACCGCTCAGTCAATCGTAGATGAGCTGAATGGACTGGGGGACGACGAGCTCCCCTACATGACCCGACGCATCCAGCAGTTGATCGACGAGGCCGCATAGCGGCACGAAGCCGGCGTTCACGCTGGAAGCCCCCCTCGCCGAGAGCATGGCGCGACATCACGGATGCCGACTGCAGGCGGTGCCCGTGCAAGACAAGAGAAGGAGACGGCTGCTAGCCGCAGCCGAACTCGAATCACCATCGAGCGCGACGCAGAAGGCCGCCCTCGAGGTGTGGAATGACAAGGCGACTCGCCTCCTCCTCGGTCTCGTGGGGAGAGATATCCCACCCCGCTGCCTGTCAAGCATCCGACTCTCAGTGGCCGACTAGGTCACCGCGAGGGAGTCGGCGAGAATGATGCCTGCCATCGAATCGACCACCTCCCGTGATCCCTGGCCCTAGAAGAAGAAGATGATGTCATCCCGCCTTGCTTTGGCCCCCGCATCCGCAATGAGCCCTTCCCCAAAGGGTTCTCGCTCCCAAGAGACACGCCCAAGTACAACGGCTCCGTGAAGCCGGAAGATTGGTTGATCGACTACTCCACTACAGTCCGCATAGCAAACAACAACAGGCCTGTTGCCGTGAAATACGCCCCCCTGATGCTCCAAGGCACGGCGCGCACCTGGCTCAATAGCCTCAAGCCTTACAGCATCAACAGCTGGCTGGACTTCACGGAAGCCTTCATATGCAACTTCACCAGCACCTACAAACGGGCTCCCAAGCCCCGACAGCTCTCCTTGTGCGTACAAGTGCCCAACGAATCAACTCGCGACTACGTCACGCGTTGGGCCGAGCTCCGCAACTCCTGCGAGGGGGTGCACGAGGTTCAAGCCATAGAGTACTTCACCACCGGGTGCAGAGAAGGCACCCTCCTCAAGCACCGACTCCTCTGCGACGAGCCGGCTACCCTCGACGAGCTGCTGATCATAGCAGACAAGTACGCCACGGCCGACTCCTCAATGAAGACCGAGCTCCGAGTAGACGCCTCCGGAAAGGTGCTGGTGCCAGCTCCTAAGACGCCGGCTAGAGAATCTAGCCGACGCCCATACCAGAACGACCACAAGTGCAAGGCCCCTATGCCGCCTTCCACCAGTCGACAGGTGGCCACAGCCAAAGACGAACAACCTGAAGGGCGGCCGACACCCAAGAAGCAGAAGGGCGGCAGGCCGGCTTGGCAGCCGACTTTCTCCTACAAGCAAACCCTCGACGCCCCCTGCAAGTTCCACAGCGGCACGAAGCCGTCCAACCACACAACTCGGAAGTGCCATTGGCTCACGCGAATCTCCAAGGGCGAGGGGCTATTGTCGCCTCCGCCTGCAGGCCAGCCGCCTCCAGCCCCTCAGCAGCCGGCCGCTCGGCCAGTAGTCGGAGCCGTCCAAGACGAGTTCCCCGATGAACATGCCGCCTATGTTGTCTTTACAAGCCAGACAGAAGATCAGCGCAGCCGGCGCCGACAGCAGCAAGAAGTCAACGCGGTTGCCTCCAACAACCCCGAGTTTATGCACTGGTCGGAGAAGCCCATCAGCTGGAGCCAGGCCAATCACCCAGAGGTGATGCCGTCTCCTGGCTCCTATGCCTTGGTTTTGGATGCCACCCTCGCGACAGAAAGGCGAGCCGCCCGTTTCTCCTGCATGCTAATAGACGGCGGGAGCAGCATCAACATACTGTATCGTGATACCATGGAGAAGCTCAACATCAAGCCGAAGCAGCTCATGCCAAGCCGGACTATGTTCCATGGCATTGTACCCGGCCTATCCTGCTCCCCAATCGGCAAGATCAAGATAGATGTCCTCTTTGGGAGCAAGGATCATTTCCGCCGAGAAGCAATATGGTTTGAGGTAGTGGATCAGGAGAGCCCGTACCACGCATTGCTTGGCCGACCTGCTTTGGCCAAGTTTATGGTTGTGCCACACTATGCCTACCTCAAGATGAAGATGCCGAGTTCCAAGGGCATCATCACCATAGCCGGAGACTACAAGAAGTCTTCTAAATGTGCGGCAGCTAGCAGCCGGCTGGCCGAGTCCCTTGTGATTGTTGAAGAGAAGAAGATGCTAGATCGAGTCATGGACATCGCTGGCAAGCAGCCAGTCCTGTCCCCCGACCCCAAGGAATGTGATGCTCAAGGTTCTTTCCAGCCGGCCAAAGAGACAAAGAAGATACCTCTGGACCCGGAGCACCCGGAGAGGTACGCTGTCATGGGCACCAGCCTTGATAGCAAATAGGAAAGCGAGCTCGTCGATTTCCTCCGTGAGAATCGGGACATCTTCGCATGGTCTCCCAAAGACATGTCAGGTTTTCTGAAGGATTTCACCAAGCACAAGCTACACATCCTATCAGACACCAAGCCGGTCAAGCAGCCCTTGCGCCGCCTATCAGAAGAGAAGAGAAGAGTAGTCGGAGAAGCGATAGCCCGACTTCTGGCAGCCGGCTTCATTAGAGAGGTGTTCTTTCCAGAATGGCTTGCCAACCCGGTCCTGGTGTTGAAGAAGAACAAGCAGTGGCGCAAGTGCATTGACTACACCAGCCTCAACAAAGCTTTCCCTAAAGATCCTTTTGCTCTGCCAAGGATTGATCAAGTGATAGATTCCATAGCCAGATGTGAGCTGCTGAGTTTCTTGGATGCTTACTCAGGCTACTACCTGAAGACCGCCTTCATCACCCCATTCGGAGCTTTCTGTTACCTGACTATGACATTCGGCTTGAGAAATGCCGGTGCCACTTTTCAGTGTTGCATGCAGAAATGCCTCCTCAAGCAACTCGGTAGAAATGCCCACGTCTATGTAGACGATATTGTGGTGAAGACGGTGAAGCGTGGCACCTTGCTAGAAGATCTCAAGGAGACCTTTGAAAATCTACGCCGGTTTCAGATCAAGCTCAACCCGGAGAAATGCGTGTTCGGGGTACCGACCGGCCAACTCCTAGGCTTCCTGGTTTCCGAACGCGGCATCGAATGCAACCCGGTGAAGATCAAGGCCATAGAGAGAATGAAGATTCCCACCAAGCTGCGAGACGTCCAAAAGTTCACCAGATGCCTGGCATCCTTGAACCGCTTCATGAGCCGGCTTGGAGAGAAGGCCCTCCCCCTCTACCGACTCATGAAGAAGTCCAGTCACTTCGAGTGGAATGATCAGGCGGACCAAGCTTTCCACGAGCTAAAGAAGATGTTGTCCATGCTGCCTGTCTTGGCAGCACCGACTGAGAAAGAGCCCATGTTCCTCTACATTGCCGCCACTAGCCGGGTGGTCAGCACAATCATCATGGTTCAGCGTCCAGGAGAAGGTCGAGCTCAGCTAGTCCAGAGGCCGGTATACTATTTGAGCGAAGTACTGTCCACCTCGAAGCAGAACTACCGGCACTATCAGAAGATGTGCTATCGTGTGTACTTCGCCTCCAAGAAACTCAAGCCCTACTTTCAAGAGCATCCCATCATGGTCGTATGCACTGCCCCGCTCGCCGAGATCATAGGCAGCCGAGATGCATCTGGCTGAGTGGCGAAATGGGCCATTGTGCTGGCTCCTTACACGATCTACTACCAGCCCCGCACCGCCATCAATTCCCAAGCATTGGCCAAATTCCTCGTCAACTGGGTCGATACCCAGTACCTGCCACCGGCCCCTGACTCCACTCATTGGCGGATGCACTTCGATGGATCCAAGATGCGCACCGGCTTGGGAGCTGGCATCGTCCTCACCTCTCCCAAAGGCGACAAACTCAGATACACATTGCAAATCCACTTTGCTGCCTCCAACAATGTGGCCGAGTACGAGGCACTCATACATGGGCTCCGGCTGGCCAAGGGACTCGGCATCCGTCGGATCCTGTGCTATGGCGACTCGGACTTGGTGGTCCAGCAATCATCCGGCGACTGGGACGCCAAGGACGCAAACATGGCAAGCTACCGCTTCCTCATTCAGCAAATCAGCGGATACTTTGAGGGGTGCGAGTTCCTCCACGTGCCACCGGCCAACAATGAGCAAGCAGATGCCCTGGCACGAATCGGCTCCACCCGACAAGCTATACCAACCGACGTCGCCCTCCAATGCCTCCTCAAGCCGTCTGTCAAGCCATCACCGGAATCCAGTTCCATCTTCGTGTCGCCTGACCCCGACGCAGTCAGATCCGACTTCGGGAACCAAGTAGGCGGCTCGGGGACTTCGGCAGCCGGCTCGGGGACTTCGGGAGCCGGCTCGGGGACTGCCATAGTCGAACCCGGCCCGGGGACTACTGCAGCTGGCCCGAGGACTGCACCGACAATGAAGGCGGCGGCCGACTCTAACTCTCCACAACCCAGCCCACCTGCCCTGGTTGCAGTAGCCGTTTTGGCGATAGAAGAAGTCACAGCTCCATCATGGGCCCAGCCCATCCTACACTTCCTGATAAACGGAGAACTACCAACTGACGAGATCTTCGCAAGACAAGTCCAACGCCGAGCCGGAGCATACACAATAATGAATCGAGAGCTTGTTAGGTGCAGTGTTACCGGAGTCTTCCAGCGTTGCGTCGAGCCAGAGAAAGGCATAGCAATCCTCGAAGACATTCTCCAAGGCGAATATGGCCACCACGCAGCCTCAAGATCACTTGTCGCCAAAGCTTTCCGCCATGGATTCTTCTGGCCGACTGCTTTGGAGGACGCTAAGGAGTTAGTCAAACACTGCAAAGGGTGCCAGATCTTCAGCTCCAAGTAGCACCTTTCGGCTTCGGCACTCAAGACCATCCCCCTCATCTGGCCTTTTGCCATCTGGGGACTGGACATGGTGGGCCCATTCAAGACGACGCGTGGTGGCATGACAGATCTGCTTGTCGCCGTGGACAAATTTACCAAGTGGATTGAAGCAAAGCCGACCAAGAAATTGAATGGGCCGATTGACGTAACATTCATCGCAGACATTACAACCCAGTATGGAGTACCACAGAGCATCATCACCGACAATGGCACGAATTTTGCCAAGGGAGCACTGACACGTTTCTGCGCGACACAGGGCATCTGACTGGACTTAGCGTCCGTTGCCCATCCACAGTCAAACGGCCAAGTTGAGCGAGCAAACGGCCTCATCCTCTCCGGCATAAAGCCCTGATTGGTCGTGCCGCTAGAGCGTTCGGCCGGCTATTGGCTTGACGAGCTGCCAACCATCCTCTGGAGTCTACGCACTACCCCTAACAAGTCAACCAGCTTCACCCCTTTCTTCCTTGTATATGGTGCCGAGGCTGTCATCCCAACTGACATCGAGTTCGACTCACCTCGGGTCACCATGTACACGGAGGCGGAGGCCAAGGAAGCACGAGAAGACGGTGTCGACTTGCTGGAAGAAGGCCGGCTGTTAGCCCTCAGCCAGTCCGCCATCTACCAGCAGGGTCTACGCCGTTACCATAGCCGAAAGGTCAAGCCAAGATCCTTCCAAGAGGGCGATCTTGTGCTCCGGCTGATCCAGCGAACAGCCGGCCAGCACAAGCTCTCGGCCCCTTGGGAAGGCCCCTTCATCATCAGCCGGGCTCTAGGCAACGACTCCTACTACCTAATCAACGCGCAGAAGCTGAAGGCACGCAAGAGAGATGATTCCGGCAAGGAGTCGGAGCGACCATGGAACACCAATCTTCTCCGAAGATTCCGGCACGCAAGAGAGATGATTCTGGCAAGTACGAGACAATGCCCCCCCCCCCCGAGGAGTACTCGGGGACTACCCTCTTTTATCTATAAATGATGGGTATCATACCCATGGTTATGCCACTACATTCGCTTTTTTTGTCCGGCACTGAGTTCGACTAGTCGGCCCGGGGACTTGCCGCCTTGAGTTATGTCCAAGTTCTACCTGCAGTCAGACAAGTAATGTGCCGGCACCCAAGCCCTCTCTTGTGAAAGTCATAGCTTGAAGAATCGGCTGTCCGACTGGCAAGAGCTAAAGGCGAAAAAGGAGGCCCACATGAAAAATGGCTAAGGACTAACGAACTTACATAACACAAGCCGGCTTCCCTCCCCGCCAACCGGTTGTCGACGCAGCCGGCTTCCCTTCTTACTCTGCTACAATCTAAGAAGGCCCAAGTACTTGCCCTCCCAGACGGCAGATTCCTTACCCGGCCACAGACTGCAGAGCAGCTGTCCGGCTGGAAAGGCGGCGACCAAGGGAGGGCGGCAAAGGTAAACAGCCAAAAGATAAAAAGCAAGTAGGAATGGAAGCCAAGCACATGCATAATTATATTTACACAAAAGGCCTTCGAAGGGCCGGCATTCGACATAGTTTGAATACACCCCCAGTGGGTGGAACTGCGAAAGTTTACTAAAAAGTTGTTCAAGGAGTAACAGGCAGGAAAGTAAAGACGGCGAGTCAGGCCAGGGGAGCAACTGGGGCATCGGGCAGGTCGGTCGAGACGGCAGTGTTGGCTGGAGGAGTGGCCGGCTGGCGAGTCTCGGCTTGATCGTCACCTGCGGCAGGCGGTGCATTCACACGCGCCTCGTTGCTGGAGGCACGATCAGGCTGAAGCTGGTTGGCTGCTTCACCATCCGGCACAATGTCTTTGCCGTCTCCCTCCTCCTCCTCTTTGCCCTCGTCGCTGGAGTCAATCTCCTCCGCCGAGTCTTCACCATCGACCGAGTTCAGCCCGAACCATTCCTCCGGCTGAGCAATGCCGTCTTCGTTTACCTCAGGAGTAAAGGCGCTGGTGTCGGTGAAGTCAGCGATCGCTGAGGCGCGCTAAATGATAGCCGGCCGCATCGCCTCCAGCTCCTCGTCAGCCTCCTACCGCCAGGTGCGCAGCTGGTCCAAGTTCAGCCCAGGATACCAAGCCCAGACAAACTCTAGTGCCCGTCGAGCGCCGGACCGAGCCGTTGAAGCCTTCCAGGCCTCGAGGCGGCCGACTGCAACCTCCAGCCAGTCGGGAGTCCGGCTGGGGGTGCGGGGAATCACCTCACCGGGCCAGAGGGCAGCCAACACCTGCGCTCCAGCACGCTGAAGATGGCGGAGCATGCGGTAGGCCGGCTGGAGGCGGGCTTGGATCGCCAGAAGCTGCTCTTCAAGCGACCAGTTGGCGTCCGGTGCAATCTCAACCCCAGCCTGCCGCCGGGCCTCACGGTGAGCTTCGATGGCTTGGTTGGCGGCGACGGAGTAACCGGGGAAGTACTCTTCACAAATAAGAAAGAAACAGTACAAATCAGAAGATAAACCAGATTACAAGGACGAGCAAAGAAGTGAAGAAGAAGGCGGCCTACCGTTAATCAAATCTTCAACCCGGTTGTAGCCTTCGCTCAGTGCCTGCCTTGTCTCGGCCCAGCTCGCCGCCTCAGTCTCATACTCGGCCTTGAGGGCGGCCTCGCTATCCTGCGCCGCCTTCAGGGCCGCCTTGTGGCTCTCCTCCTGGTCGGCCAGCTTCTTGGCCAGGCGATCACGCTCCTGAGCCAAGGCGTTGAGCTCGCCCTCCCTGGTGCGAAGGGCGGTCTGGGCCACGCCTAGCTGCTGCCTCAAGTCGGCATTGGCTCCTGCCGATATGGAGAAGAAGAAGTTAAGGAAGAAGTCGTTAGTAAAGATCCGACCCGACTGCTCAGCAGTCGGCCCGGATCTCGGGGACTACACACAGTGGGTGCACTGACGCGCCCCCACATGAGATAAAAAACAAAAGCACTCACGCCGGCTCTCCGTCAGATCGGCGGCCTTCTGATTCACCTCCCATGCCTAGGGTTAAAGGTAGCAGCATGGAGGTTGTGATTGTCCTGCAAATAGGACGAAGGAGCGAACAAGAACGAATCATTAAATCAAAGTTTTCCGGGAAGTTCCAAGCCGCCTGCTCAGCAGCCGACTCGGAACTCGGGGACTACACCCTGTGGGTGCGCTGACGCGCCCCCACGGAAGGAATCAAGAGCAAGAAGACTCACCCGAATAGCCGACTGCGTCGCAAGAAATTCTTGGGTGTACTGCTTCAGCAGAGTGGCCTGAGACTGAAGCCGGCTCCGGACATCCTGTGCTGCCACATTCAGCACGGCTGTCCCACCGCCCGACGTCCACCCTGACGAGCTGGCGCTGGCCGTCTCCAGGTCATGCGACAGCGAGCTGGAACCTGCAGCCCTCTGCGGGTCCGGCTGTGAAGCCGCCCTCCCTGCACGCCGACGAGTCAGCGACAGGATCATAAGATCCGCCCTCGCAGCTGGCTCGCCTCCAGCCGGTTGCTCAGGCGGCGCCTCGGGCTGGCCGCCTTGGCCTGTTCCGACGATGGTGGCGGTGCCGCCTCTCCCTCCAGGACGACTATGTCGCCCCCCTCCCTCTCCATCACCAGCTGGTCGCGGCCGGCTTCCTCTGGAGAGGCCACCAGGATTTCAGGGGCTACGGTACGGAGGGGGATGAAGAGTTGCGGAGGCTGGCTACACAGGGCCTCCGCCGCCCTCTCCGCGGCTGCGGCCGCCTCGGCCGCCATGTCTGTCGACGCCTCAGCCGACTCCGCCGTCGTCTCCTGAGCCGCCTTGGCGGCGGCTGCCCTCTGCTCCTCCGCCTCCCGTTCCTCCCACGCCTCCCACGTGTTCTGCTCCGTCGCCGCTTGGAGCTCGGCACGGGGGTCTATGCGGCGGGAACTTGCAGATCCTCCTGCCCCACCAACTATGGAGGCGGCGGTAGTCCGCTCAAGAGAGAGCGGAGCCCTTATTGATAAAAGAAGAAAAGGCTTAGAAGAACACCGACTAAAGAAAGGCGTACGAGAGTCAATACTTACGCCGAAACCACCTACGGCTGCTTCACCACCTTGCGGAAGCGGGCCGCCTTTGCGGACGCCTCCTCCCACTTGGTCGCCGCCGTGGAACCCTTGGGCCTCTTCGGCCAACCGCCGAAGAGAGTCGGCGCCGCCCGGCGCTTCTTCGGGCCGCCCCGTGCGGCCGGCCCGCCAGAAGGGCCGGCACCTTGATCGTCGGATGCCGGCTGGCGGGGCGGAATGGGCTCAGCCTCGTCATCATCAGGCCAGTCTTCGAAACCGGCAGTGAACCCGGAGCCGCCTGCATCACCGCCTCCCCCCACGGCGTCGTCGTCTAAGGCGGCCGCCCCCAAGTCAGGGTCGTCAGGATCGTCCGCCTCGCGGTCGGGGGCGAACTCAAGTTCCGCCCCCGCGGTCCTGGCCGAAGGATGAAGGAGGGGGTTCTGATTAAAAACAAGCCGAATGGACAGAAGCCGTCCAGAGAGAACTCGGCAACAAGAGAAGAAGAAGAAAAGAAGGAAAGCTTACCACGGGCGGGGGGTTGGCGCGAGAGTACGGCTCCTTGCCATACTGCCACTCCTCGGTGAGCTTGTAGTTGGCGATGTAGTTCACCATGTAAGATACCTCGTCGTGAGGCATCTCCTTGGTGCTCAGTCGGCTTGGGTCGAAGCGGCCGCTCATCTGACAGATCAGATGAGTGCGGCCTTGGAGCAGGAGCACCCGGCGCTCCACGAAGGCGGCTATCAGGTCGGACCTAGTCAGGCGCTCCGACTGGATCAGCACCCGAAGCCGGGCGACGGCGCCAGCCCCAGCCGGCGTCAGCGACCTGGCCCGGAAGGACCATGAGGGCTGCCTCCCAGCCGGCGGGCCGGCTACGTAAGCCGGCAAGTTGATGTAGTCGCCCTGCAACGCGACGTTCTTCACATAAAAATAAGACTTCTGCCAGAGCTTCACCGACTGGATCAGCGCGATAGTCGGAAATGGGTTGTCGGCAGTAGATCTCCGCATGGCGATGAAGGACCCGCATGGAGCCGGCACGCCCGCGACGACCGTACCGAGCTTGGACTAGAAGAACTCCCCCTAGAGTTCGATGGTGGGGAGGACGCTGAGGAAACCTTCGCACAGAGTGACGAAGGCCGACAGCAGCACCACTATGTTTGGAGTGAGGTGGTGCGGCTGAAGATGATAGAATTCAAGGAACGAGCGGAAAAAGCCGCTCGCGGGAAGGCCGATGCCGCGCAGACAATGGGAGTAGAAGATCACTCAGTCGCCCTCCTCCGGCGCCGGAAACCTCCCTCGCCAGCGTGAGATGGACCTGCACGAGATCTTCGCCCAGCAATTGCCGCATCTTGCAGAGGAAGTCGATGTGGTCGTCACAGACGTCCCAAGAGCTCGATGTCGAAGCCATGGGGACGGGAAGGAAACAGAAAGCGCGGCGACGGAGAGCGCGCGGTGCGGAGGCAGCAAGACTGCGGCACGCTAAGAGAAATGGCGGAACGGCGGCATCGCGGAGAGCCACTACGGCGATGGAGAGGAAGAAGAAGAAAGTGATGGCGGGGCGCAGGTGAGCGTGTGAACGACTGCCGCTCCCCCTTCCCGCCCCTACTTATAGCCTCGTGCGGCGAAGCTGAGGAGACGGGGCGTGGAGGTCATGGGATTAACTGCGCCCACTCCCCCATGTCCTGCGATTATTGCGCCATTACGGTGAGTGGAAACCGCCTTCAGAAGGCGTGCGGTCAGTTCGGGCCGCAAAATATCCGCGCCCGGGCCGAGGCATGGAAGTGGCGGGCCACGGTCTGCAGCGGCGTCCCGTCATGCACGTGGGCTGGCAGGCCCTTCCAGCCGAGGGGTGCCACGTGGCGCGCAGGCAGCGGGCGGCCAGCCCGCGGCCTGGCCAGCTGGTTCCCGCCTTCGGATTTCAAAGAAACTTCGCCGAGAAGGCACACATAAGTGAAGCCGGCTCCTAGCTGCCGGTTCTCCAGGATAGGAAGCTGATCGCGCTTCTCGTTCCCCTTTCAGCCATGAAGCCCAACCAGCTTCGGGG
Source organism: Triticum aestivum (assembly GCF_018294505.1). Taxonomy (NCBI): domain Eukaryota; kingdom Viridiplantae; phylum Streptophyta; class Magnoliopsida; order Poales; family Poaceae; genus Triticum; species Triticum aestivum. Next base: position 587,849,964 of record NC_057813.1, on the reverse strand, counting down.
ACTACTGTCGGAGTAAATGAACACAGGTAGCCTAGCCGGCTCCCTTTGGCCCCTTGAAAAAACAACAGGCCGATCGGGCCTTGAAGCACCTTGTTGGAAATATGCCCTAGAGGCAATAATAAAAGGATTATTATTATATTTCCTTGTTCATGATAATTGTTTTTATTCATGCTATAATTGTATTATCCGGAAATCGTAATACACGTGTGAATACATAGACCATAATATGTCCCTAGTAAGCCTCTAGTTGACTAGCTCGTTGGTCAACAGATAGTCATGGTTTCCTGATTATGGACATTAGATGTCGTTGATAACGGGATCACATCATTAGGAGAATGATGTGATGGACAAGACCCAATCCTAAGCATAGCACAAGATCGTGTAGTTTGTTTTGCTAGAGCTTTTCCAATGTCAAGTATATTTTCCTTAGACCATGAGATCGTGTAACTCCCGGATACCGTAGGAGTGCTTTGGCTGTACTAAATGTCACAACGTAACTGGGTGACTATAAAGGTGCACTACAGGTATCTCCGAAAGTGTCTGTTGGGTTGACACGGATCGAGACTGGGATTTGTCACTCCATATGACAGAGAGGTATCTCTGGGCCCACTCGGTAATGCATCATCATAATGAGCTCAAAGTGACCAAGTGTCTGGTCACGGGATCATGCATTACGGTACAAGTAAAGTGACTTGCCGGTAACGAGACTGAACGAGGTATTGGGATACCGACGATCGAGTCTCGGGCAAGTAACGTACCGATTGACAAAGGGAATTGTATACGGGGTTGATTGAATCCTCGACATCATGGTTCATCCGATGAGATCATCGAGGAGCATGTGGGAGCCAACATGGGTATCCAGATCCCGCTGTTGGTTATTGACCGGAGAGCCGTCTCGGTCATGTCTGCGTGTCTCCCGAACCCGTAGGGTCTACACACTTAAGGTTCGGTGATGCTAGGGTTGTATGAATATAAGTATGCAGCAAACCGAAAGTTGTTCGGAGTCCAGGATGAGATCCCGGACGTCACGAGGAGTTCCGGAATGGTCCGGAGGTGAAGAATTATATATAGGAAGTGCAGTTTCGGCCACCAGGAAAGCTTCGGGGGTCAGCGGTATTGTACCGGGACCATCGGAAGGGTCCCGGGGGTCCACCGGGTGGGGCCACCTATCCCAGAGGGCCCTGTGGGCTGAAGTGGGAGGGGAACCAGCCCCTGGTGGGCTGGTGCACCCCCCTCCTGGGCCCCCCCTCTACGCCTAGGGTTGGGAACCCTAGGGGAGGGGGCGCCTCCACTTGCCTTGGGGGGCACTCCACCCCCCTTGGCCGCCGCCCCCCTAGAGATCCCATATCTAGGGCCGGCGCCCCCCTGGGGGCCTATATAAAGGAGGGGGGTAGGGAGGGCAGCCGCACCCTGAATTCTTGGCGCCTTCCTCTCCCCTGCTACACCTCTCCCTCTCGTAGAAGCTCGGCGAAGCTCTGCCGGAACTCTGCTGCATCCACCACCACGCCGTCGTGCTGCTGGATCTTCATTAACCTCTCCTTCCCCCTTGCTGGATCAAGAAGGAGGAGACGTCATCCGCTCCGTACATGTGTTGAACGTGGAGGTGCTGTCCGTTCGGCACTTGGTCATCGGTGATTTGGATCACGACGAGTACGACTCCCTCAACCCTGTTCTCTTGAACGCTTCCGCTCGCGATCTACAAAGGTATGTAGATGCACTCCTATCACTCATTGCTTAGATGAACTCATAGATGGATCTTGGTGAAACCATAGGAAAATTTTTATTTTCTACAACGCTCCCCAACAGTGGCATCATGAGCTAGGTCTATGTGTAGTTCTCTATTGCACGAGTAGAACACAAATCTGTTGTGGGCGTAGATCTTGTCAACTTGCTTGCCGCTACTAGTCTTATTTTGCTTCAGCGGTATTGTGGGATGAAGCGGCCCGGACCGACCTTACACTTACGCTTACGTGAGACAGGTTCCACCGACTAACATGCACTAGTTGCATAAGGTGGCTAGCGGGTGTCTGTCTCTCCCACTTTAGTTGGAGCGGATTCGATGAAAAGGGTCCTTATGAAGGGTAAATAGAACTTGACAAAATCAAGTTGTGGTTATTCGTAGGTAAGAAAACATTCTTGCTAGAACCCAATTGCAGCCACGTAAAAGATGCAACAACAATTAGAGGACGTCTAACTTGTTTTTGCAGCAATTGCCTTGTGATGTGATATGGCCAAAGTTGTGATGAATGATGAATGATATATTGTGATGTATGAGATCATGTTCTTGTAATAGGAATCACGACTTGCATGTCGATGAGTATGACAACCGTCCGGAGCCATAGGAGTTGTCTTAATTATTGTATGACCTGCGTGTCAATGATTTAACGCCATGTAATTACTTTACTTTATTGCTAAACCGTTAGCCATAGTAGTAGAAGTAATAGTTGGAGAGCAACTTCATGGAGACACGATGATGGAGATCATGATGATGGAGATCATGGTGTCATGCCGGTGACGAAAGATGATCATGGAGCCCCGAAGATGGAGATCAAAGGAGCTATATGATATTGGCCATATCATGTCACTACTATATAATTGCATGTGATGTTTATTATGTTTATGCATCTTGTTTACTTAGAACAACGGTAGTAAATAAGATGATCCCTCATAATAATTTCAAGAAAGTGTTCCCCCTAACTGTGCGCCATTGCTATAGTTCGTCGTTTTGAAGCACCACGTGATGATCGGGTGTGATAGATTCCTACGTTCACATACAACGGGTGTAAGACAGTTTTACACATGCAAAACACTTAGGGTTAACTTGACGAGCCTAGCATGTACAGACATGGCCTCGGAACACAGAGACCGAAAGGTCGAACATGAGTCGTATGGAAGATACGATCAACATGGAGATGTTCACCGATGATGACTAGTCTGTCTCACGTGATGATCGGACACGGCCTAGTCGACTCGGATCATGTAACACTTAGATGACTAGAGGGATGTCTAATCTGAGTGGGAGTTCATTAAATAATTTGATTAGATGAACTTAATTATCATGAACTTAGTCTAAAATCTTTGCAAAATATGTCTTGTAGATCAAATGGCCAACGCTCATGTCAACATGAACTTTAACGCGTTCCTAGAGAAAACTAAGCTGAAAGATGATGGCAGCAACTATACGGACTGGGTCCGGAACCTGAGGATCATCCTCGTAGCTGCCAAGAAAGCATATGTCCTAGAAGGACCGCTAGGTGAAGCACCCATCCTAGAAAACCAAGACGTTATGAACGCTTGGCAGTCACGTGCTGATGATTACTCCCTCGTTCAGTGCGGCATGCTTTACAGCTTAGAACTGGGGCTCCAAAAGCGTTTTGAGCAACACGGAGCATATGAGATGTTCGAGGAGCTGAAAATGGTTTTCCAAGCTCATGCCCGGGTCGAGAGATATGAAGTCTCCGACAAGTTCTACAGTTGTAAGATGGAGGAAAATAGTTCTGTCAGTGAGCACATACTCAAAATGTCTGGGTAGCACAACCGCCTATCCCAGCTGGACATTAACCTCCTGGACGAGGCGGTCATTGACAGAATCCTTCAGTCGCTCCCACCGAGCTACAAGAGCTTTGTGATGAACTACAATATGTAGGGGATGGTGAAAACTATTCCTGAAGTATTTTCAATGCTGAAATCAGCAGAGGTAGAAATCAAGAAAGAACATCAAGTGTTGATGGTCAATAAAACCACCAAGTTCAAGAAGGGCAAGGGCAAGAAGAACTTCAAGAAGGACGGCAAGGATGTTGCCGCGCCCGGTAAGCCAGTTGCCGGGAAGAAGTCAAAGAATGGACCCAAGCCTGAGACTAAGTGCTTTTATTGCAAAGGGAAGGGTCACTGGAAGCGGAACTGCCCCAAATACTTAGCGGACAAGAAGGCCGGCAACACTAAAGGTATATTTGATATACATGTAATTGATGTGTACCTTACCAGTACTCGTAGTAACTCCTGGGTATTTGATACCGGTGCCGTTGCTCGTATTTGTAACTCATAGCAGGAGTTGCGGAATAAGCGGAGACTGGCGAAGGACGAGGTGACGATCCGCGTCGGGAATAGTTCCAAGGTCGATGTGATTGCCGTCGGCACGCTACCTCTACATTTACCTACGGGGTTAGTTTTAAACCTCAATAATTGTTATTTAGTGCCAAGTTTGAGCATGAACATTGTATCTGGATCTCGTTTGATACGAGATGGCTACTCATTTAAATCCGAGAATAATGGTTGTTCTATTTATATGAGAGATATGTTTTATGGTCATGCCCTGATGGTCAATGGTTTATTCTTAATGAATCTCGAACGTAATGTTACACATATTCATAGTGTGAATACCAAAAGATGTAAAGTTGATAACGATAGTCCCACATACTTGTGGCACTGCCGCCTTGGTCACATTGGTGTCAAGCGCATGAAGAAGCTCCATGCTGATGGACTTTTAGAGTCTCTCGATTATGAATCATTTGACACATGTGAACCATGCCTCATGGGCAAAATGACCAAGACTCTATTCTCTGGAACAATGGAGCGAGCAACCAACTTATTGGAAATCATACATACCGATGTGTGCGGTCCAATGAGCGTTGAGGCTCGCGGAGGATATCGTTATGTTCTCACTCTCACTGATGACTTGAGTAGATATGAGTATGTCTACTTGATGAAACACAAGTCTGAGACCTTTGAAAAGTTCAAGGAATTTCAGAATGAGGTAGAGAATCAACGTGACCGAAAGATAAAGTTCCTACGATCAGATCGTGGAGGAGAATATTTAAGTCACGAATTTGGTACACACTTAAGGAAATGTGGAATCGTTTCACAACTCATGCCGCCTAGAACACCTCAGCGTAAGGGTGTGTCCGAATGTCGTAATCGCACTCTATTGGATATGGTGCGGTCTATGATGTCTCTTACCGATTTACCGCTATCATTTTGGGGATACGCTCTAGAGACAGCTACATTCACTTTAAATAGGGCTCCGTCTAAATCCGTTGAGACGACACCGTATGAATTATGGTTTGGGAAGAAACCTAAGCTGTTGTTTCTAAAAGTTTGGGGATGCGATTCTTATGTCAAGAAACTTCAACCTGAAAAGCTCAAATCCAAGTCGGAAAAATGCGTCTTCATAGGATACCCTAAGGAAACCATTGGGTATACCTTCTACTTAAGATCCGAAGGCAAGATCTTTGTTGCCAAGAACGGGTCCTTTCTGGAAAAAGAGTTTCTCTCAAAAGAAGTAAGTGGGAGGAAAGTAGAACTCGATGAAGTACTACCTCTTGAACCGGAAAGTAGTACAGCTCAGGAAAATGTTCCTATGGTGCCTACACCAACTGGAGAGGAAATTAATGATGATGATCAAGGTACTTCGGATCAAGTTGCTACTGAACTTCGTAGGTCCACAAGGACACGTTCCACACTAGAGTGGTATGGCAACAATGTCCTGGAAATCATGTTGTTAGACAACGGTGAACCTTCGAACTATGAAGAAGCGATGGCGAGCCCAGATTCCAACAAATGGCTTGAAGCCATGCAATCCGAGATAGAATCCATGTATGAAAACAAAGTATGGACTTTGACAGACTTGCTCGATGATCGGCGAGCGATAGAAAACAAATGGATCTTTAAGAAGGAGACGGATGCGGATGGTAATATTACCATCTATAAAGCTCGACTTGTCGCTAAGGGTTATCGGCAAGTTCAAGGGGTTGACTACGATGAGACTTTCTCTCCCGTAGCGAAGTTGAAGTCTGTCCGAATCATGTTAGAAATTGCCGCATACTATGATTATGAGATATGGCAGATGGACATCAAAACGGCATTCCTTAACGGACATCTTAAGGAAGAACTGTATATGATGCAGCTGGAGGGTTTTGTCGATCCTAAGAATGCTAACAAAGTATGCAAGCTCCAGCGATCCATTTATGGGCTGCTGCAAGCATCTCGGAGTTGGAACATTCACTTTGATGAGATGATCAAAGCGTTTGGGTTTATGCAGACTTATGGAGAAGCCTGCATTTACAAGAAAGTGAGTGGGAGCTCTGTAGCATTTCTCATATTATATGTAGATGACATACTTTTGTTGGGAAATGATATAGAACTTTTGGACAGCATTAAGGCCTACTTGAATAAGTGTTTTTCAATGAAGGACCTTGGATAAGCTGCTTACATATTAGGCATCAAGATCTATAGGGATAGATCAAGACGCCTCATAGGTCTTTCAGAAAGCACATACCTTTATAAGATTTTGAAGAAGTTCAAAATGGATCAGTCCAAGAAAGGGTTCTTGCCTGTATTGCAAGGTGTGAGATTGAGCTCGACGCAATGCCCGACCACGGCAAAAGATAAAGAAGAGATGAGTGTCATCCCCTATGCTTCAGCCATAGGATCTATTATGTATGCCATGCCGTGTACCAGACCTGATGTAAACCTTGCCATAAGTTTGGTAGGAAGGTACCAAAGTAATCCTGGCAAGGAACACTGGACAACGGTCAAGAATATCCTGAAGTACCTGAAAAGGACAAAGGACATGTTTCTCGTTTATGGAGGTGACAAAGAGCTCGCCGTAAAGGGTTACGTCGACGCTAGCTTCGACACAGATCTGGATGACTCTAAGTCACAAACCGGATACGTGTATATGTTGAATGGTGGAGCAGTAAGCTGGTGCAGCTGCAAGCAGAGCGTCGTGGCGGGATCTACATGTGAAGCGGAGTACATGGCAGCCTCGGAGGCAGCACATGAAGCAATTTGGGTGAAGGAGTTCATCACCGACCTAGGAGTCATACCCAATGCGTCGGGGCCAATCAAACTCTTCTGTGACAACACTGGAGCTATTGCCCTTGCCAAGGAGCCCAGGTTTCACAAGAAGACCAGGCACATCAAGCGTCGTTTCAACTCCATCCGTGAAAATGTTCAAGATGGAGACATAGATATTTGCAAAGTACATACGGATCTGAATGTCGCAGATCCATTGACTAAACCTCTTTCGCGAGCAAAATATGATCAACACCAGAACTCTATGGGTGTTCGATTCATCACAATGTAACTAGATTATTGACTCTAGTGCAAGTGGGAGACTGTTGGAAATATGCCCTAGAGGCAATAATAAAAGGATTATTATTATATTTCCTTGTTCATGATAATTATCTTTATTCATGCTATAATTGTATTATCTGGAAATCGTAATACACGTGTGAATACATAGACCATAATATGTCCCTAGTAAGCCTCTAGTTGACTAGCTCGTTGGTCAACAAATAGTCATGGTTTCCTGACTATGGACATTAGATGTCGTTGATAACAGGATCACATCATTAGGAGAATGATGTGATGGACAAGACCCAATCCTAAGCATAGCACAAGATCGTGTAGTTCGTTTTGCTAGAGCTTTTCCAATGTCAAGTATCTTTTCCTTAGACCATGAGATCGTGTAACTCCCGGATACCGTAGGAGTGCTTTGGGTGTACCAAACGTCACAACGTAACTGGGTGACTATAAAGGTGCACTACAGGTATCTGCGAAAGTGTCTGTTGGGTTGACACGGATCGAGACTGGGATTTGTCACTCCATATGACGGAGAGGTATCTCTGGGCCCACTCGGTAATGCATCATCATAATGAGCTCAAAGTGACCAAGGGTCTGGTCACGGGATCATGCATTACGGTACGAGTAAAGTGACTTGCCGGTAACGAGACTAAACGAGGTATTGGGATACCGACGATCGAGTCTCGGGCAAGTAACATACCGATTGACAAAGGGAATTGTATACGGGGTTGATTGAATCCTCGACATCGTGGTTCATCCGATGAGATCATCGAGGAGCATGTGGGAGCCAACATGGGTATCCAGAACAACGTTGTTGGTTATTGACCGGAGAGCCGTCTCGGTCATGTCTGCGTGTCTCCCGAACCCGTAGGGTCTACACACTTAAGGTTTGGTGACGCTAGGGTTGTATGAATATAAGTATGCAGCAAACCGAAAGTTGTTCCGAGTCCAGGATGAGATCCCGGACGTCACGAGGAGTTCCGTAATGGTCCGGAGGTGAAGAATTATATATAGGAAGTGCAGTTTCGGCCACCGGGAAAGTTTCGGGGGTCACCGGTATTGTACCGGGACCACCGGAAGGGTCCCGGGGGTCCACCGGGTGGGGCCACCTATCCCGGAGGGCCCTGTGGGCTGAAGTGGGAGGGGAACCAGCCCCTGGTGGGCTGGTGTGCCCCCCCCCCCTGGGCCCCCCTCTACGCCTAGGGTTGGGAACCCTAGGGGAGGGGGCGCCTCCACTTGCCTTGGGGGGCACTCCACCCCCCTTGGTCGCCGCCCCCCCCTAGAGATCCCATCTCTAGGGACGGCGCCCCCCCCCCCTGGGGGCCTATATAAAGGAGGGGGGAGGGAGGGCAGCCGCACCCTAAAGTCTTGGCGCCTCCCTCTCCCCTACTACACCTCTCCCTCTCGCAGAAGCTCGGCGAAGCTCTGTCGGAACTCTGCTGCATCCACCACCACGCCGTCGTGCTGCTGGATCTTCATCAACCTCTCCTTCCCCCTTGCTGGATCAAGAAGGAGGAGACGTCATTCACTCCGTACGTGTGTTGAACACGGAGGTGCTGTCCATTCGGCACTTGGTCATCGGTGATTTGGATCATGACGAGTACGACTCCCTCAACCCCCGTTCTCTTGAACGCTTCCGCTCGCGATCTACAAAGGTATGTAGATGCACTCCTATCACTCGCTGCTTAGATGAACTCATAGATGGATCTTGGTGAAACCGTAGGAAATTTTTTATTTTCTGCAACGTTCCCCAACACACCTAAGACGTGGGGCCGCCTTCCTCCGGCCGGCTACCTCACAAGCCGACTATGAGAAGGCGGCCCAACCCAAAACTCCCTTGGAGGAAGCCACGATAGGGATGACTCCAGGAAGCCAGCCATGAAGAGGCCGACTCCAAGAAGCCGGCCCAAGAAGATCAACTCCGAAGAGCCGGCCCCTGGCAAGCGGCCAGGGCCGTACCCTAAGAGTCCGCGCACCCATAACGATGACGAGATGGTGCGTGGCAACAGTGGAGTCTGCCACCCCCCGAATCCCGGAGCATGCATGGCTACAGTACGTTGTACGGGGCAGCCATCACCCGTCCAGCGTGGCACTGTTGCCATGCTAATCATGGCGCCCTCCACGACGGACCGCCAGTACGTCCCGCAGTCGGCGGGGCCCTTTGGTCAGAGAGACGCACAAAGGCGGCCCAGCCTCCCCCAGCCGGCCAGGGGCATGGCCGGCTTGCCCCCCTCCTCGGGGCGTGTGCACCATTAAGAAGACAAGACGAGGTAAGGCTACAGTGAGAGCCCACAAGACGGTGCCACTGTAGCCATGCTTACCTCGACAAAGCCCTCGTCATCACAGGTAAGGCAACAGTAACCAGCCCCCGACAAGACATCCAAGCGGTGGGGCCGGCATGTCGTCTAATGAGCCGGCAGCCGGCGGGACCCACAGTCGGCGGGCCCCAACAGCCGGCGGAGAAGCCGACGGCCATAGACACTGACGGCTAGGGCCCGCGCCCAGTCGGATTACCATTGTACCCCCGGGGGGTAGGCCTATATAAACCCTCGGGGCACCCATGCAAAGGGTTGATCTCATAGAGTTTTAGACACTACCATAGGGAGAGAAGAGAGCTAGCCTTGCCCTTCTTCCTCCTCCCACCGAACAGCTCAAGGAGCCTCTTGTAGCTTCTTGTTGATCTAGTGATCATGCGGAGACCCCGCAGAGCAGAAGTAGGGGTATTATCTCCAGGGAGAGCCCCCAAGCTGGGTAAGATCTGCCGACGTGCATGTCTTCGCCTCATCCCGTTTCCAGGCATCGACGATGTCTTACTGGCTCCCACAATGATAAGCCATCCGTTGGCATATGTCGCACCTACCACCCGACAACCATAGAAGGTTTTATTCATGTAAACATAATGACAATTATCCTTTGTCTTAAATGAATAACCATATTGCAATAAACATGATCTAATCATATTTATGCTCAATGCAAACACCAAATAACATTTATTTAGGTTCAACACTAATCCCGAAAATATAAGGAGTGTGCGATGATGATCATATCAATCTTGGAACCACTTCCAATATACTGAAGGAAATATGCCCTAGAGGCAATAATAAAGTTATTATTTATTTCCTTATTTCTTGATAAATGTTTATTATTCATGCTAGAATTGTATTAACCGGAAACATAATACATGTGTGAATACATAGACAAACATAGTGTCACTGGTATGCCTCTACTTGACTAGCTCGTGAATCAAAGATGGTTAAGTTTCCTAGCCATGGACAAAAGAGTTGTCATTTGATTAACGGGATCACATCATTAGGAGAATGATGTGATTGACTTGACCCATTCCGTTAGCTTAGCACACGATCGTTTAGTATGTTGCTACTGCTTTCTTCATGACTTATACATGTTCCTGTGACTATGAGATTATGCAACTGCCGTTTACCGGAGGAACACTTTGGGTGCTACCAAACGTCACAACATAACTGGGTGATTACAAAGGAGTACTACAGGTGTCTCCAAAGGTACATGTTGGGTTGACGTATTTCGAGATTAGGTTTTGTCACTCCGATTGTCGGAGAGGTATCTCTGGGCCCTCTCGGTAATGCACATCACTATAAGCCTTGCAAGCAATGTGACTAATGAGTTAGTTGCGGGATGATGCATTATGTAACGAGTAAAGAGACTTGCCGGTAATGAGATTGAACTAGGTATTGGATACCGACGATCGAATCTCGGGCAAGTAACATACCGATGACAAAGGGAACAAAGTATGTTGTTATGCGGTTTGACCGATAAAGATCTTCGTAGAATATGTAGGAGCCAATATGAGCATCCAGGTTCCGCTATTGGTTATTGACCAAGAATAGTTCTAGGTCATGTCTACATAGTTCTCGAACCCGTAGGGTCCGCACGCTTAACGTTACGATGATAGTTATATTATGAGTTTATGAGTTTCGATGTACCGAAGGAGTTCGGAGTCACGGATGAGATCAGGGACATGACGAGGAGTCTCGAAATGGTCGAGACGTAAAGATCGATATATTGGACGACTATATTTGGAGTTCGGAAAGGTTCCAAGTGATTCGGGTATTTTTGGGGGTACCGGGGAGTTACGGGAATACAAGGAAGAAGCAATGGGCCTCATGGGCCAAGTGGTGGAAGAGAGGAGGCAGGGCGCGCGGCCCCCCTAGCCCAAACTGAATTGGACTAGGGGGCGGCCCCCTTTCCTCCTTTTCCTCCCTCTCCTTCCTTCTCCTTCTCCTTCCCTTCCTTCCCCTCTCCTAGTTGGACTAGGAAAGGAGGGAGTCCTACTCCCGGTGGGAGTAGGACTCCTCCCTGGCGCGCCCTCCCTTGGCCGGCCTCCCCCTCCCCCTTGCTCCTTTATATACGGGGGCAGGGGGGCACCCCATGACACACAAGTTGATCTACGGATCGTTCCTTAGCCATGTGCGGTGCCCCCCTCCACCATATTCCACCTCGGTCATATCGTCGCAGAGTTTAGGCGAAGCCCTGCGCCGGTAGAGCATCATCATCATCACCACACCGTCGTGCTGACGGAACTCATCCCCGACACTTTGCTGGATCGGAGTCCGAGGATCGTCATCGAGCTGAACGTGTGCTGAACTCGGAGGTGTCGTACGTTCGGTACTTGGATCGGTCGGATCGTGAAGACGTACGACTACATCAACCGCGTTGTCATAACGCTTCCACTTACGGTCTACGAGGGTACGTGGATAACACTCTCCCCTCTCGTTGCTATGCCATCACCATGATCTTACGTGTACGTAGATTTTTTTTTGAAATTACTACGTTCCCCAACATATACGTCGTCACTTCACCCTCAACTAGTATCTGTTTATTCTGTAACTCCTGTTTCGAGTTACTAATCTTAGCAACCGAACAAGTATCAAATACCCAGGGGCTACTATGAACACTAGCAAGGTACACATCAATAACCTGTATATCAAATATACCTTTGTTCACTTTTCCATCCCTCTTATCCGCCAAATAATTGGGATAGTTCCGCTTTCAGTGACCATTTCCTTTGCAGTAGAAGCACTCAGTTTCAGGCTTAGGTCTAGCTTTGGGCTTCTTCATGGGAGTGACAACTTTCTTGCCGTTCTACTAGAAGTTCCTTTTCTTTCCCTTTGCCTTTTTCTTGAAACTAGTAGTCTTGTCAATCATCAACACTTGATGCTCTTCCTTGATTTCTAGCTTCGTCGATTTCAGCATCACGAAGAGCTCGGGAATCATTTTCGTCATCCCTTGCATACTATAGTTCATCACGAAGTTCCATTAACTTGGTGATGGTGACTAGATAACTCTGTCAATCACTATCTTATCTGGAAGATTAACTCCCACTTGATTCTAGCGATTGTAGTACCCAGACATTCTGAGCACATGCTCACCAGCTGAGCAATTGTCCTCCATCTTTTTAGGCAAAGTACTGGTCATAGGTCTCATACCTCTTGACACTGGCATGAGTCTGAAATACCAATTTCAGCTCTTGGAACATCTCATATGCTTTGTGGCGTTCAAAACATTTTTGAAGTCCCGATTCTAAGCCGTAAAGCATGGTGCACAAAACTATCAAGTAGTCATCATATTGTGCTAGCCAAACGTTCATAACGTTTGCATCTGCTCCTGCAATAGGTCTGTCACCTAACGGTGCATCAAGGACATAATTCTTCTATGCAACAATGAGGATAAACCTCAGATCATGGACCTAGTCCGCATCATTGCTACAATCATCTTTGAACTTAGTTTTCTCTGGGAACATATAAAAAAACATAGGAAAGCTACAACACGAGCTATTGATCTACAATATAATTTGCAAAATACTATCAGGACTAAGTTCATGATAAATTAAAGTTCAATTAATCATATTACTTAAGAACTCCCACTTAGATAGACATCCCTCTAGTCATCTAAATGATCACGTGATCCAAGTCAACTAAACCATGTCCAATCATCATGTGAGATGGAGTAGTTTTCAATGGTGAACATCACTATGTTGATCATATCTACTATATGATTCACGCTCGACCTTTCGATCTCCAGTGTTCCGAGGCCATATCTGCATATGCTAGGCTCGTCAAGTTTAATCCGAGTATTCTGCATGTGCAAAAACTGGCTTGCACCCATTGTATGTGACGTAGAGCTTGTCACACCCGATCATCATGTGGTGTCTCAGCACGAAGAACGGTCGCAATGGTGCATACTCAGGAAGAACACTTATACCTTGAAATTTAGTAAGGGATCATCTTATAATGCTACCGTTGTACTAAGCAAAATAAGATGCATAAAAGATAAACATCGCATGCAATCAAAATATGTGACATGATATGGCCATCATCATCTTCTGCTCATGATCTCATAGTCTGAGGAACATGTATACGTCATGAAGAAAGTAGTAGCAATGAAGCTGTAACAATCATAATGCTAAGCTAACGGATGGGTCTTGTCCATCACATCATTCTCTAATGATGTGATCCCGTTCATCAAATGACAACACATGTCTATGGTCAGGAAACATAACCATCTTTGATCAACGAGCTAGTGAAGTAGAGGCATACTAGGGACACTTTGTTTTGTCTATGTATTTACACATGTACTAAGTTTCCGGTTAATACAATTCTAGCATGAATAATAAACATTTATCATGGTATAAGGAAATATAAATAACAACTTTAATATTGCGTCTATGGCATATTTCCTTCAAATATATCTCGGAATGGCTATGAAAATGCCATAATAGGTAGGTATGGTGGCTGTTTTGAGGAAGGTATATGGTGGGTGTATGGTACTGGGGAAAGTTGTGCGGCACTAGAGAGGCTAGCAATGGTGGAAGGTGAGACTGCGTATAATCCATGGACTGAACATTAGTCATAAAGAACTCACATACTTATTGCAAAAATCTATTAGTCATTGAAACAAAGTACTACACGCATGCTCCTAGGGGGATAGATTGGTAGGAAAAGACCATCACTCATCCCCGACCGCCACTCACAAGGAAGACAATCAAAAGATAAACCATGCTCCGACTTCATCACATAACGGTTCACCATAAGTGTGTGCTATGGGAATCACAAACTTTAACACAAGTATTTATACAATCCACAATTACTCACTAGCATGACTCTAATATCACCATCCTCATACCTCAAAACAATCATAAGAAATCAAACTTCTCATAGTATTCAATGCACTTTATATGAAAGTTTTTATTATATCCCTCTTGGACGCTTATCATATTAGGACTAAATCTATCTATTATATACATAATACAAAAGTCAAACAAGCCATCACGTTCATCCACATATTTTAAATTATCCTGATCGTCAATTTTATACATCAACGGTCAAGATTTAAAATATATAGTGTTACATACAAATATAGTTGTGTACAAACAATTTGGCATGGCATGTAAAAATAGGTGGGCACATCTTTCATCGAAGTAGTATATTTTTTCTATTAAAAAGGAAGATTAAAACATGAAAAGTTTTAGGTACAACAATTATCATGTAAAATAGACAATTGTTGTAAATCGGGCACGTACCAACATGGGTAGATTACAGAGATTCACTATGAAATTAGAAAGAAAATAAAATCGGCTAGAGGTTTCCTAATCTCTTCACGACTCTTTCTCCAAAAAAAAGACTCCATATAAGACTCAGATTTATCCCCTAATTATAAGCAAAAAAAGAGATTGACTATTAAACGGTTGGAGAGGAAAAAAACGACCAGAGAGGTTTCCTAATATGATTTGGAAATTAAACAAAGAAACAAATTTTTCGGTTTTATCTCCTTATATAGGCAAGAAAAAAAGATTGACTACGAATTTGAAAAATAACTTACTTTGGAGAGTTTTTTTTTTTGAGGCACTTAGTTTGGAGAGTTGCGTACTATGATTAGGAAATAATTAAACAAGGAAGCGAATATTGGCTATTACTAGCAAATATGCCCGTGCGTTGCAACGGAAGACAAAAAATTATGGCTAACCAAAAGTATGACTCGGTATCCTGATATATGAGCGTACTCTATTTTAACACAGTGGCTCCCCATGTTGCCATTTTTTTCTCACCCTAGCCGATGATGGTCGCGATGTCTACGTGATCACAATGCATTCGACGTGGTAAATCCCAAGGCTATGACTTTGTCAGTGCATGCCACACTTGTCATTATGTTGCGCAAGGGAATGTTTAAAATTTTAAAATCAAATCTCGTTGACGATGAACTACTCCCAATGCCAAGACATATAAAGACTTTCAAAAAACCAATTAAATCTTAGACATAAAATACTTTTGAATCAGTGAACAGTTTTCGGAATCAACACACATTTTCTTTTGAAATTTTTTATTTTCTCAAAAGAATCATGAACATTAGTTTTGTTTACAAAAAACTAAATGCATGAACCAGTTTCGAATTCATTAAACTTTTTTGACTCAATAAACATTTTTTGAGTCGATGAACTTTTTTTAAAAATTGGAGAAAATTTTTAAAAACAATTTTTTGTGAACATTTTCTAAAATGTCATGGAATTTTTTTCAGATTCCCGAATATGTTTTCAATACACAGTCATTTTTTTCAAAATGATGAACATGATTTTTTTTTTCGAACCATTTTTTTCAAATTGTGATTTTTTTTAAAATTTTGTGAACATTTTTGCAAAACCACCAACATTTTTTGAATCTGTATTTTTATGATTTCTCAAAGATTTTTTTTAAGTCACAACTTTGGAATATTAAAATCCCGAATTAATTTAAAGAAGAAAGAAGAAAGAAAACAGAATGAGAAAAGAAAAGACAAAAAAGTAAAATGAAAAAAATGCGTGAGAAAAGAAAGATAAAAAAGATGTTGAAGGTGGGGAATCGAACACCGGTCTCATTGCTGGAGGAGCGATCTCACGACCACTCGGCCACCCATAGTTCCTTAAGTTCTAACTGTCGCGGCCCTATAAAACAACTAAGGCGGCGGCGATTTTTGTCCAAAAACTGAATCGTTTTCCCACTTACGGGTGGCATCGATGGATAATTTTTATCAACTTAGAGGGTAATTATAATGACGGACGACAGAAACCCAATTTGCTTTATTATTAGGTAAAGATGTACGTACGTACGATAGACTTGAGACAAGATCATCGAGTGCAAAGCGCACCTTAGCTGGCCGGCTACGTAGAAATACAGTCGTCGTCGTTTCATCTCGCAAAAAAAAGACAAGTTCAAGTCGATCCTAATGCTAACTAGGCCACGAGACCACGCCCACGTGAGAGAAAAAACACTAGATTATCATACACTGGCCAGACTCACGTCGTACACTTGAGACCACCATCGTTGGGCCAGAATTTTGAGTGCGCTGCTGCACCTCTTTATCATGCTAGAGTAGATCACCTAGAAACATTTCAATGTTACTCGCCAAGGTGTGTCAAATCTATCAACGTGTCATTCCCGGAACAAAAAAAATGAATATCTGTGTCCAAATTTACCAATTTTCTCTTTTAGGATCCGTTTGGATTAAGTGTGATTTTTTAGGCCCTCCAAAATTTAGCTCAAGGTTAAGCTAAAAACCATGGAGCACCCAAAAAGTACCACCAACTCAAACAATCCAGATTTTGGACAAGAACAAATTAGTTGTCAAATTATGCAAGCGAGCATATAACAATTCCAATTTACTTCTGCTAGATATATATATACCAAGAGTAGAAGAATGAACTTGAAAACAATTCAGTTGTCAAATGATACAAGCGAGCATATAACAATTCCAATTTTCTTTTGCTAGATATAGCAAGAGTAGAAGAACGAACTTGAACTAATTTAGAAACCGCACTCTAATTCAAAAGAATTTTAAAGAATATTTGCAGGATTACTTTACTTAGTATTTTGTTCTAAGCAAGGGCCATGTTATCTCTACTCCTAATGGAGCAGTTGGTAGTCTCGCTTTCAGGTTTTTTTTCGTCCCACCTACCATGGTTTTTTTTTGTACCTCCTCCCACCTTCGCTGGTTTTTTTCGTAGATTTTTTTTCGTCCCCTCCCCCCACTTCATCAATCTCTAAAGATCAAATCTAAATTAATTAATCTTCATAACGTTTGTTTCCTTCCGAATCAGGTCCATAACTTTCCTTTCTTGTTTGGACAGAAACTGTTTGGTAGCATAGACTAGGAAGCTTCCTATGAGCGTAGTAATAGGAAGAATTCTTTTTCTTGATGATTCGTTTCCATGCATGATGATAGTAAATTAGGCCAACATTCACCACTATTTATCAACGTCATCAATCGTGTCCATTCCTACCAGTTTTAAGGAAATCCACTCGCTACGTCTTTTTTAAGGGGATCCGCTCGCTACATCGTTGTGGCACGTTATTTTCACAAGCAATTCCCCTAAAAAAACAGAGCGCACTACCTCGACTTCCCTACCTGGACGCCGCCGCCGCCGCCCACCGATCTCGCCGCCTCCCGGCGATCCCCTCCTCCCTCCCGCAGCTCGAACGACCCACTATTTTGGCCACGAGTACCGCCTGCCTCTTCGCCCATGCGTCGCCCCTCCTCTTCACCATAGCCACGAGCACCATCCGAGGCGGAGCCGCGGCGCCTCCATAGATGCGCTGGAGACACCATATCCAGTGGAGACGGCGGTGTAAATCTTCTCCCACTCTGCTCCTTCCCCTGGTTACCGGCCTGCTCCACCTTCCCTCTGCTTCGTGTGGATCTGCTCATATGAGCAGTAAACTTTATTTAGGTAGAACTATTCTTCTAGGCCTTTTTTTGTTACTTACAAATTAACTTTTTGAGCCAATGCTTACGGCATGAAGTATTACCTAGAGTTCTTTAATCAATCTGCTTGTCCATCGTTTCATTTGGTTCAATTACTATCAGCAAGAACGCATTGTGAAACTATTAGCTTATGAATGTGTGCTCTTCCTGCATGAAGTATGGGAGGTTTTTTTCGTCCCACCTCCCATGGTTTTTTTGGTACCTCCTCCCACCTTCGCTGGGTTTTTTCGTAGATTTTTTTCGTCCCCTCCCCCCACTTCATCGGTTTATTTTCGCGTCACCCTCTCACACAATGAAAGAAATCTGAACAGATCAGAACTTTCCATACTGGCGCAAGTTATTTAGTAATGTAGAATCAATCACGAACAATCTCTAAAGATCAAATCTAAATTAATTAACCTTACCTTAAATCGCTCAATCACATTAATTAGAAAACAAATAATTGATTTTCAGAAAAAATCGCTCAATCACATTAACCTTACCTTAACTCATGGATGGTAATCAATCTCCAAACAAAGGAAACAATACATCAAGGGAGCGGTAAATAAACTCCCTTTCCTATGACATGTATATGATCTTCCCTTCCCTCTCCGTTGTCGAGCGTTCTTGATTCTCGAGGCCCATGCTTGGGCTACGTCACTTGGTCGTGACGGTACCGGAGGACGAGAACGGCAAGGCCGGATGCCGCGGCACCGCGTTGGCCGCGGCCGGTGAAGGGGGCGAAGAAGGGCGGCTTCCCTGGCCCTGGGAGTTGGTGCGGTGGAAGCGGCACTTGAAGGACCCGGCGTGGGTGGCCGGCGCGCAGACGCACTTGGAAGTGGGCCACATCCTCCACGTATTCTTGGAGCTGTGGCTAGCCGATTTACATGAAATTAATTCCCTCAGTTGTGGTGGCAAATATAATACACATAATCCATATTGTTATGCACTAGCGTGTGTGTGAAAAAGATTGATTATGGTCCCGTACCCAATAATATGGATATGTGTGTGTGTGTGTGTGTTAGAGAGAGAGGGGGGAGAGAGAGTGAGGAAAAGGGAGGCCGAGAGTGTGTGTGTGAGGATTTGATGGTAAAAAAGGTCCTCAATGTCAGTTGATATGTATGAGAATATTAGTATTGAACTCTTAAAGTTAATGTGGCCCCGTTGCAACACACGGGCGTTCTTCTAGTAATGATTGCAATCTAGAGGCCAGTACGAGGGTTGCATATTTCTGTGCAAGGGAGTACATGCTTTGTCAATGGAAATGAGAAGACATCAACTGAAACCGAGATGCAGGTCAACATTATGGCGCAACTACGAAAGGCTAGCACTATATTTTTTTATTATTATCATAATATCAAATATAATTATCCATAAATATTATTCTTGATTTTATATTATATCAAGCCACGACTGTTCATTTTCTAAGAAAGAAAAATCGAAATATCCTAATGCATGGGCCACCTCATAGATAATAATGCGGAAGTATCTGATACTTTGAGTGCTAACAGAGCACACATAGCGCAAACACAATAGTACAACAAAAAAATAAACTGCAAAATGGAAAGCATTAATTTTTTTTATTTCCCATAGGTAAGTTTAGTTGCCATCATTGGACATTATTGACTATGGCAAAATCTATTATCATGATCAAAATATATAGCTCACTAAACCTCATATGTAGCCCATCGCCATAAGCTCGGGGGTTGACACAGTCATTAAGAAAAATAAAATGCAGTCAAACCCTATAAAGTTTGTTTGATTCAAGACGATATTAGATGGATAAGGAACCAAGATGCGACAAAGAGAAAGAAACACATGAGATTTTATGTGAGAATAATGAATTTTCTATGATGAAAAAAAAACATATTGTGTCCCTGGTCAATAGGGAAACATAACGGAAGGATACACGAGGAGGATGAGACTACTACTAGGAATATAAATGATTGAAAAAAAAGAACAACTTTTTTAAGGCGATGATAAGTGCTAAAGCCATATGAAATACAAATAAAGAAATCACTATTTCATCTAAAGGCGGCCTCCACTAAGGAATCAAAATTTGCACAACTAAGAACCGATAAAAATTTGCCAATTGAACAACACATAGCATTATTCATACCCAAGAGAGGTTGGCGTCCCTAATCCATAATAATCCACAAAGCCAGTTAAAAATTTAAACTCATAATTCTAGCATATATCCATTAAAAAATTCAATCTTGGACGCAAAGTGAGACATGCAGTATTTTTTGCTAATAACAAGGTCATGTATTGAAGGACTATGTATATTTAGAATAAAAGATGACAGCAACAATAAGTCTAGCTGCGCAAATGCGCGGGTGACCCTGCTAGTTCATAACCAAAGCAAATTACCATGTTGTTTAAGACTCTCAAAATAATATAAGTGAAGCATGAGAGTTCATCAATTTCTTCAAAATAAAACCACCGCCGTGCTCTAAAAAGATATAAGTGAAGCACTAGAGCAAATGACAAACTACTCCAAAAAATATAAGTGAAGATCAATGAGTAGTCAAATAATTATGTGACTATGCATGTGAAGACTCTCTAACATAAAAAAATTCAGATCTTAGGAAATTATTCAAACAGCAAGCAAAACAAAATAAAATAAAATGACGCTCCAAGCAAAACGCATATCATGTGGTGAATAAAAATATAGCTCCAAGTAAAGTTACCGATGAATGAAGACGAAAGAGGGGATGCCATCCGGGGCATCCCCAAGCTTAGGCTCTTGGTTGTCCTTGAATATTACCTTGGGGTGCCTTGTGCATCCCCAAGCATAGGCGCTTGCCACTCCTTATTTCTAGTCCATCGAAACTTCACGCAAAACTTGAAAACTTCACAACACAAAACTCAATAGAAAATCTTATGAGCTCCGTTAGTATAAGAAAATAAATCACCACTCAGGTACTATTGTGAACTTATTCTAAATTCATATTGGTGTTATATCTACTATATTCCAACTTCTTCATGGTTCATACCCTCCGAGACTACTCATAGATTCATCAAAATAAGCAAACAACACAATGAAAACAGAATCTGTCAAAAATAGAACAGTCTGTGGTAATCTGGAAACTTTCGATACTTCTGTAACTCCAAAAATTCTGAAAAATTAGGACATCCTAGGAAATTTGTATATCAATCTTGTGTAAAAAAATTCAGATCAAAATCACGTTCCAGTGAAAATTTCCTGGACTAAGCGTAAAAGTTTCTATTTTTGCATAGAATCAAGTCAACTATCATCCACACCATCCCAAAGGCTTTACTTGGCACTTTATTGAAACAAAGCTATAAAACATGATTACTACAGTAGCATAATCATGTGAACACACAAAAACAGTAGGTAATGGTGTTGGGTTGTCTCCCAACAAGCGCTTTTCTTTAATGCTTTTTTAGCTAGGCATGATGATTTCAACGATGCTCACATAAAAGATAAGAATTGAAAAATAGTGGGAGCATCATGAAGCATATGACTAACACATTTAAGTCTAACCCACTTCCTATGCCTAGGGATTTTCTGAGCAAACCACTACTAGGAAAAGGTCTACTGATGGCGCACCGGTTTTGCCTACTAATGGCGCACTACCAGTGCGCCATTACTAGCATGCCACTAGTATTTTTTTACTAATGGTGCGCCATTAGTATAGCCCATGGTGCGCCATTAGTATCTGGTATACTAATGGCGCACCACATAGAAGTGCGCCATTAGTAACATTTTTTTTTCAAAAAAACATTCAGAATTTTTTTAAAAAAAAAATTCAATTTTTTTTTTAATTTTTTTCGTTTTTTTCTTAATCTCAGGTCACTATGGCTTAATCTCGGGTCAATATGCTTAATCTCAGGTCAAATCACACTCCGTGGTCAAACTTCCCAAAAGGTCATCCATCCTCACACTACTCCAGCCCAAGCATGCTTAACTTCAGAGTTCTATCCAACCCCAGCAACAGCCCACTTCACAGGCACTTGTTGATATATCTAGCATATTAATCCTATTATACCTTGTTGATGTCTAGGACTTTGTTCATGTTCATGACTATGATGAAATTTTGAAAAATATTTCAAACTTCCCGGTCATATTACGTATCATTTTTTGAAAAAAAATTCAAAACCAATTTTTTTCTATTACTAGTGGCGCACCACATCCATGGTGCGCCACTAGTAAGTTTGAATTTTTTTTGAATCTAGATCTTGAAAGCCCCGTAACTTTTTTCTGTTAGGTTTTTGGGGATCTTGAAAGCTTCGTAAATTTGGATGTAACTTTTCGAGTAGATGATTTTTCATATAAAATACTTTTTAATCCGAGTTCGTATGCAAAAGTTATGGCCATTTTACAAATTTCCAGAGAGATTTTGCAAATAAAGTCGAAATTCATATTTGTAAATTTTCCCAACAACTAGACCACATATCACATGGGAAACTTATTTTCTTTTATTTTTTTGACATTTTTATCATTTTCTTTTATTTTTTTAAAAACTGAAAAGGCGGTCCAAGGGGGGGTGCATTCGGGAACTTTTGGGCCAAGTTAGTAATGGCGCACCGTGGGGTGGTGCGCCATTGCTAGTTAAACTAGTAATGGCGCACCACACCCACGGTGCGCCATTACTAGTTTTGAAAAAAAATTGAATTTTTTTTTGAAAAAACTTAGTAATGGCGCACTGTCCACAGGTGCGCCATTACTAAAAAAATATTTTTTTTATTTTTTTCAAAACTACTAATGGCGCACGGTGTATCTGGTGCGCCATTACTATATCAACTAGTAATGGCGCACCACTCCCACGGTGCACCATTAGTAGTTTTGAAAAAATTAAAAAAAAATTTACTAATGGCGCACCAACACATGATGCGCCCTTAGTATTTAGTAATGGTGCACCACATGTACAGTGCACCATTAGTGTCCATCCCATCTATAGCCCTTTTCCTAGTAGTGAACAACTTATGGGAACAAGAATCAACTAGCATAGGAAGGCAAAACAAGCATAACTTCAAGATTTTCAACACATAGAGAGGAAACTTGATATTATTGCAATTCCTACAAGCATATATTCCTCCCTCATAATAATTTTCAGTAGCATCATGGATTAATTCAACAATATATCCACCACACAAACCATTCTTTTCATGATCTACATGCATAGAAACTTTACTACTCTCCACATAAGCAAAACTCTTCTCATTCAGAATAGTAGTGGGAGCAAATTCAACAAAATAACTATCATGTGAGGCATAATCCAATTGAAAATTAAAATCAATATGAAAAGTTTCATGGTTATCATTATTCTTTATAGCATACATGTCATCACAATAATCATCATAGGTAGCAACTTTGTTCTCATAATTAATTAGAATCTCTTTCGAAATAGGGGATTCATCACTAAATAAAGTCATGACCTCTCCAAATCCACTTTTATCAATATAATAATCATAAATAGGAGGCATGCTATCATCATAACAAATTTGATCATCAAAACTTGGGGGACTAAATATCATCTTCATCAAACATAGCATCCCCAAGCTTGTGGCTTTGCATATCATTAGCATCATAGATATTCAAAGAATTCATACTAACAACATTGCAATCATGGTCATCATTCAAAAATTTAGTGCCAAACAATTTATAGACTTCTTCTTCTAACACTTGAGCACAATTTTCCTTTCCATCATTTTTACGAAAGACATTAGAAAGATGAAGCATATGAGGCAACCTCAATTCCATTTTTTGTAGTTTTCTTTTATACACTAAACTAGTGATAAAACAAGAAACAAAAATATTCAATTGCAATATCTAAAGATATACCTTCAAGCACTAACCTCCCCGGAAACGGCGCCGAAAAAGAGCTTGACTCTACTACGCAACCTTCTTCTTGTAGACTCGTGTTGGGCCTCCAAGCGCAGAGTTTTGCAGGACAGTAGCAAATTTCCCTCAAGTGGATGACCTAAGGTTTATCAATCCGTGGGAGGCGTAGGATGAAGATGGTCTCCCTTAAACAACCCTGCAACCAAATAACAAAGAGTCTCTTGTGTCCCCAACACACCCAATACAATGGTAAATTGAATAGGTGCACTAGTTCGGTGAAGAGATGGTGATGCGAGCGCAATATGGATGGTAGATATAGGTTTTTGTAATATGAAAATATAAAAACAGCAAGGTAGCAAGTGGTAAAAGTGAGCGAAAATGGTATTGCAATGCTTGGAAACAAGGCCTAGGGTTCATACTTTCACTAGTGCAAGTTCTCCCAACAATGATAACATAATGAGATCATATAACAATCCCTCAACATGCAACAAAGAGTCACTCCAAAGTCACTAATAGCATAGAAAAAACGAAGAGATTATTCTAGGGTACGAAACCACCTCAAAGTTATTCTTTCTAATCGATCTATTCGACTATTCCTATAAGTGTCACAAACAACCCTAGAGTTCATACTAAAATAACACCTTAAGACACACATCAACCAAAACCCTAGTGTCACCTAGATACTCCAATCTCACCACAAGTATCCGCGGATTTGATTATACGATATGCATCACACAATCTCAGAATCATCTATTCAATGCAACACAAAGAACTTCAAAGAGTGCCCCAAAGTTTCTACTGGAGAGTCAAGACGAAAACGTGTGCCAACCCCTATGCATAAGTTACAAGGTCACAGAATCCGCAAGTTGATCCCCAAAACATACATCAAGTGGATCACGTGAATATCTCATTGTCACCATAGATAAGCACATGCATACATCAAGTGTTCTCAAATCCTTAAAGACTCAATCCGATAAGATAACTTCAAAGGGAAAACTCAATCCATTACAAGAAGGTAGAGGGGGAAAAACATAATAAGATCCAACTATAATAGCAAAGCTGGCAGTACATCAATATCGTGCCATATCAAGAACACGAGAGAGAGAGAGATCAAACACATAGCTACTGGTACATACCCTCAACCCCGAGGGGGAACTACTCCCTCCTCGTCATGGAGAGCACCGTGATGATGAATATGGCCACCGGTGATGATTCCCCCCTTTGGCAGGGTGCCGGATTAGGGTCTCGATTGGTTTTTGGTGGCTAAAGAGGCTTGCGGCGGTGGAACTCCCGATCTAGGTTCTGTTCTGGAGGTTTGGGGATATATAAGAGGGGTTGGCATCGGGAACAAGTCAGGGAGAACCACGAGGCAACCACAAGGTAGGGGGCGCGCCCTCCACCCTTGTGGTGGCCTCGGGACTCTTCTGGTCTGTCTCCGATGTTCCGTGGGCTTCTTCTAGTCCATAAATTATCACCACAAATTTTCAGCTTGTTTGGACTCCGTTTGATATACCTTTTCTACGAAACTCAAAAACAAGGAAACAATAAAAACTGGCACTGGGCTCTAGGTTAATAGGTTAGTCCCAAAAATCATATAAAATAGCATATAAATGCATATAGAACATCCAAGATAGGTAATATAATAGCATGGAACAATCAAAAATTATAGATACGTTGGAGACGTATCATTATGATACCCAAACATTTTGAGTACGTGTTCACTGACAGAATTGTTCTCCTCCATCTTGCAGCAATAGAACTTGTTGGAGACTTCATACTCTCAACCCGGACATTTTCTTGAAATATTAACTTCAACTCTTGGAACATCTCATATGCTTCATGACATTCAAAACATCTTTGAAGTCCCGGTTCTAAGCCGTAAAGCATGGCACACTGAACTATTTAGTAGTCATCAGATCGAGCTTGCCAGACATTCATAGCGTCTGCATCCGCTCCTACAGTAGGTCTGTCACCTAGCGGTGCATCAAGGACATAATTCTTCTGTGCAGTAATGAGGATAATCCTCAAGTTACGGACCCGTACTGTGTAGTTGCTACTGTCATCTTTCAACTTAGCTTTCTCTAGGAACGCATTAAAATTCTGGGGAACGGTAGCACGGGCCATTGATCTACAACATAGATATGCAAAGCTATTAAGACTAAGTTCATGATGAATTAAGTTCAATTAATTAAATTACTAATGAACTCCCACTTAAATAAACATCCCTCAAATTATCTAAGTGATACGTGATCCAAATCAACTAACCATGTTCGATCATCACGTGAGATGGGGTAGTCATCAATGGTGAACATCTCTATGTTGATCATATCTACTATATGACTCATGTTCGACCTTTTGGTCTCCAGTGTTCCGAGACAATGTCTGTACATGCTAGCCTCGTCAAGTTTAACCCAAGTATTCTTCTTGTGTAAAACTGGCTTACACACGTGTATGCGAACGTAGAGTCTATCACACTCGATCATCACGAGGTGCTTTGAAACGACAAACTTTAGAAACGGTGCATACACGGGGAGAACACTTTTTACCTTAAAAATTAGTGAAGGGATAATCTTATAATGCTACCACCATTCTAAGGAAAATAAGATGCATAAAGGATAAACATCACAAGCAATCAAAATATATGACATGATATGGCCATCATCATCTTGTGCTTTTGATCTCCATCTCCAAAGCATCGTCATGATCTCCATCTTCACCGGCTCGACACCTTGATCTCCATCGTTGCGTCGGGGTCGTCTCGCCAACTATTGCTTCTACAACTATTGCTAACGCATAGCAATAAAGTAAAGCAATTACATGGCTCTTGCATTTCATACAATAATTAAGAGACAACCAAAGGCTCCTACTGGTTGTCGATATTACAAAACATAATCATCTCATACAACAACGTATATCACATCACGTCTTGACCATATCACATCACAACATGCCCTGCAAAAAAAGTTAGACGTCCTCTATTTTGTTGTTGCAAGTTTTACATGGCTGCTACGGGCTTCTTGCAAGAACCATTTTTACCTTTGGCAAAAACCACAATGGTGATTTATCAAGTTTGCTATTTTAACCTTCTTCAAGGACCGGATGTAGTCAAATTCGATTCAACTAAAGTAGGAGAAACAGACACCCGCCAGCCACCTTTATGCCAAAACAAGTTGCATGTCTGTCGGTGTAACCGGTATCATGTACGTGGACATGTAAGGTTGGTCTGGGCCGCTTCATCTTACAATACCGCTGAATCAAAATAAGACGTTGGCGGTAAGCAGTATGACCATCACCGCCCACAACTCTTTGTGTTCTACTCGTGCATATCATCTACGCATAGACCTGGCTCGGATGCCACTGTTGGGAAATGTTGCATGGAAAACAAAAAAAATTGCACATGCAAGATCTATCCATGGTGATGCATAGCAACGAGAGGGGAGTGTGTGTATGTACCCTCATAGACCGTAAGCGGAAGCATTTAGTAATTAACGCGGTTGATGTAGTCGAACTTCTTCACGCTCCAACTGATAAAGTACCGAACGTACGACACCTCCGCGTTCAACACACGTTCAACTCGGTGACGTCCTCCGCCTTCTTGATCCAGCAAGACAACGAGGTAGTGGATGAGTTCCGGCAGCACGGCGGCATGGTGACGGTGATGGTGAAGCTATCTCCATAGGGCTTCGCCTAAGCACTACGAAAATATGACCGAGGGTGTAAACGGTGTAGGGGGGCACCTCACACGGCTAAGCAATTGTTGTGGTTACGCTACGCGCCCTGATAACCCATAAGTATAGGGGATCACAACCGTTTTCGAGGGTAGAGTATTCAACCCAAATTTATTGATTCGACACAAGGGGGGCCAAAGAACATTCTTGAGTATTAGCAACTGAGTTGTCAATTCAACCACACCTGAAAGACTTAATAGCTGAAGCAAAATATTTAGTATCAAAGTAGTATGGAAGTAACGGTAACCGTGGCAAAAGTAATAGTAGCAGTTTTGTAGCAATCATAACAGTGGCAATGGAAAAGTAACTTAGCAAAGATCAATATGAAATGAGCTCGTAGGCAATGGATCAATGATGGATAATTATGTTCGATGGCCTTCATCATGCAACAGTTATAACATAGGATGACACAAAACTAGCTCCAATTCATCAATATAATGTAGGCGTGTATGTCGAATATAGTCATACGTGCTTATGGAAATGAACATGCATGACATCTTTTGTCGTACCCTCCCGTGGCAGCGGTGTCCTATTGGAAACTATGGGATATTAAGGCCTCCTTTTAATAGAGTACCGAACCAAAGCATTAGCACTTAGTGAATACATGAACTCCTCAAACTACGGTAATCATCGGGAAGTGTCCTGACTATTGTCACTCCGGGGGTGCCGGATCATAACACGTAGTAGGTGACTATAACTTGCAAGATAGGATCAAGAACTCATATATATTCATGAACACATAATAGGTTCAGATCTGAAATCATGGCACTCGGGCTCTAGTGACAAGCATTAAGCATAGCAAAGTCATAACAACATCAATCTTAGAACATAATGGGTACTAGGGATCAAACCCTAACAAAACTAACTCGATTACATGGTAAATCTCATCCAACCCATCACCGTCCAACAAGCCTACGATGGGACTACTCATGCACGGCAGTGAGCATCATGAAATTGGTGATGGAGGATGGTTGATGATGATGACGGTGATGATTTCCCCTCTCCGGAGCCCCAAACGGACTCCAGATCTGCCCTCCCGAGGAAGAACAGGAGGTGGAGGCGGCTTCGTATTGTAAAACGCGATGAATCCTTCTCTCTGATTTTTTTCCCCAAATGTGAATATGTGGAGTTGGAATTGAGGTCGGTGGAGGTCCAGGGGGCCCACAAGACCGTAGCGCGTGCCCTAGGGGGTTGGGCGCGCCCTCCACCCTTGTGGCTAGGGTGTGGGCCCCCTTTGGTTGATTCTTTTGCCAATATTTTTTATTTATTCCAAAAGTGATCTCCGTGAAGTTTCAGGTCATTCCGAGAACTTCTATTTCTGCACAAAAATAACACCATGGCAACTCTGCTGAAAACATCGGCAGTCCGGGTTAGTTCCATTCAAATCATGCAAATTAGAGTCCAAAACAAGGGCAAAAGGTTTTCGAAAAGTAGATACGATGGAGACGTATCAACTCCCCCAAGCTTAACCCATTGCTTCTCCTCAAGCAATTCAGTTGACAAATTGAAAGTGATAAAGAAAAACTTTTACAAACTCTATTTGATCTTGTTGTTGCAAATATGTAAAGCAAGCATCAAGTTTTCAGCAAAGATTATGAACTAACCATATTCACGATAACATTTAGGTCTCACGTTTACTCATATCAATGGCATAATCAACTAGCAAGTAATAATAATAAATCTCGGATGACAACACTTCCTTGAAACAATCCTGATATGATATAACGAGATGGTATCTCGCTAGCCCTTTCTGAGACCACAAAACATAAATGCAGAGCACCCCTGAAGATCAAGGACTGACTAGACATTGTAATTCATGGTGAAAAAGATCCAGTCACATCATACTCAATATCAATTAATAACAACGCATACAAATGACAGTGGTGCTCTCTAACTGGTGCTTTTTATAAGAGGATGATGACTCAACATAAAAGTAAATAGATAGGCCCTTCGCAGAGGGAAGCAGGGATTTGCAGAGATGCCGGAGCTCGAGTTCTTTAAACAGAGATAAATAATATTTTGAGCGGCATGCTTTTTATTGTCAACATAACAACCAAGAGATCTCGGTATCTTCCATGCTACATACATTATAGGCGGTTCCCAAACAGAATGGTAAAGTTTATACTCCCCCACCACCAACAAGCACATTCCACGGCTGGTCCGAAACAACGGGTACCGTCCAACTAACAACAATCCTGGGGAAGTTTTGTTTGCAATTATATTTTGAATTCATTTGAGCATGGGACTGGGCATCCCGATTACCAGCCATTTTCTTGTGAATGATGAGCGGAGTCCACTCATCGTGAGAATAACCCACCTACCATGGAAGATATGGAAAATCCTAGTTGTTACATGAGCGATTCGAGCATACAAAATACAATTTCATTTGAAGGTTTAGAGTTTGGCACATACAAATTTACTTGGAATGGCAGGTAAATACCACATGTAGGTAGGTATATATGGGGACTCATATGGAACAACTTTGGGGTTTATGGAAGTGGATGCACAAGCAGTATTCCCGCTTAGTACAAGTGAAGGCTATAAAAAGACTGGGAAGCGACCAACTAGAAAGCGACAACAGTCATGAACATGCATTGAGATTAACCAACACTGAGTGCAAGCATGAGTAGGATATAAATCACCATGAACATAAATATCATGGAGGCTATGCTGATTTTGTTTCAACTACATGCGTGAACATGTGCCAAGTCAAGCCACTTGAATCATTCAAAGGAGGATACCATCCTATCATACTACATCACAACCATTTCAATAGCATGTTGGCATGCAAGGTAAACCATTATAAACTCCTAACAAATTAAGCATGGCATGAGTAACTATAATCTCTATTTGTCATTGCAAACATGTTTCATTCATAATAGGCTAAATCAGGAACGATGAACTAATGATATTTACAACAACAAGATAGGTCCAGTTCATACCAACTTTTCCTCATCTCAATCATTTCATCATATATTGTCATTATTGCCTTTCACTTGCATGACCGAATGAAAGATCGAGGATGTCGCCTAGAGGGAGGTGAATAGGCGCTTTAAAATAATTACGGTTAAGGCTTGAACAAATGCGGAATAAACCTAGCGGTTAATTTGTCAAGCACAAAACCTAAAACAACTAGGCTCACCTATGTGCACCAACAACTTATGCTAAGTAAGATAAGCAACTATGTGATAGCAAGATATATGACAAAGAACAATATGGCTATCACAAAGTAAAGTGCATAAGTAAAGGGCTCGGGAAAGAGATAACCGAGGCACGCGGAGACAACGATGTATCCAGAAGTTCACACCCTTGCGGATGCTAATCTCCGTTTGGAGCGGTGTGGAGGCACAATGCTCCCCTAGAAGCCACTAGGGCCACCGTAATCTCCTCACTCCCTCGCATAATGCAAGATGTCGTGATTCCACTAAGGGACCCTTGAGGGCGGTCACCGAACCCGTACAAATGGCGACCCTTGGGGGCGGTCACCAAACCCGTACACTTTGGCAACCCTTGGGGCATTCACCGGTACCCGTCAAATTGCTCGGGGCGATCTCCACAACAAAATTGGAGACCCCAACGCTTGCCCGGAGCTTTACACCACAATGATTGAGCTCCGAACAACACCAACCGTCTAGGGAGCCAAGGCACCCAAGAGGAACAAGCTCTAAAGTGTCCAAACACCCAAGAGTAACAAGCTCAAGGGTACCAAGCACCCAGGAGTAATAAGCTTCTCAACTTGTAACTTCCACGTATCACGTGGAGAACTCAAACCGATGCACCAAATGCAATGGCAAGGGCACATAGAGTGTCCAAGTCCTTCTCTCTCAAATCCCACCGAAGCAACTAATGCTAGGGAGGAAGATGAGAGGAAGAACAAGAAGAAGAACACCAAGAACTCCAAGATCTAGATCCAAGGGGTTCCCCTCACATAGAGGAGAAAGTGATTGGTGGAAATGTGGATCTAGATCTCCTCTCTCTTTTCCCTCAAAAACTAGCAAGAATCCATGGAGGGATTGAGAGTTAGCAAGCTCGAAGAAGGTCAACAATGGGGGAAGAACACGAGCTCAAGGGATGAGGTTCAATGGGGAAGAAGACCCCGGCCCTTTTATAGGTGGGGGAAAATCCAACCGTTATGCTCACAGTCCGCACAGAGCGGTACTACCGCGCCAAGGAGCGGTACTACCGCTAGTACCCCTTTGAAACACAACACCGAGGAGGTAAAAAGGCCAGAAGAACCGTCGGAGCGGTAGTACCGCTTGACCTCACGGTACTACCACTAGGGGTAGCGGTACTACTGCTAAGGGTAGCGGTACTACTGCTTGCGAGTGGTACTAAAAAATTACATCCAGACCTACCACCACAGGACTTGGGATGAGTTTTTGGTCCGGAGTGGTACTACCGTTGTAGGAGCCGCGGTAGTAACGCTCTGGAGTGGTAGCAAAAAATTACATCCGCTCCAATTCGCGGTAGTACCGCTACAGCCTTTTCAGAACACCAAAACTGCCACAACTTTTGCAAACGGACTCCGAATTCGACGAAACCAAGTTTGTTGGAAAGATAGCGACAAGGGCTAACACAATTTTGAAAGAAATATCAATAAGAAGAAAATTAGAAAAAGGCCCATAAGAAAATGGTGAGAACCCTTCCTCGGATAAGACCGGTAAAACCTCCAACACCAAAAACATCATAGAAGACGCATGCAAACTCCGTTTTTGATGAACTCAAGCTTGACATCAAGATGACCATAAGCTCTAAGACTCACAAAGAGAACCAAACAAGAACCAAGAAACAAGATGCAAGGATGCAATGGTTTGAGCTCTCTACTAACGATACGATCAAGCTACCAACTTGAGAGCCCCCCTTGATAGTACGGCAAACGATCCTATAACCCGGTGTCCCAACTACCACCATGAGACCGGTAAAACAGAAAACCTATCAAGGTAAAACCTTTGCCTTGCACATGGTCCACTTGAGCTAGATGATGACGATCTTGACTCCCTCAAGTTGGACCACCTTTCTTGATTGCGTTGGCTCGATGAAGACTAGATGATGTCTCCCCCATAGTCCACTATGGGTGAGCCACTCTTAGGCTCATCTTCACAAGTCCATTGTCACCACAATGGGCGGCAAGCTTCAAGCACTTGATCTCTTCATGATGCATCACTTGAACTTGCACACCGCATCCTAACCCCACAAAGAACTCTCACGAAGACCATGGGTTAGTACACAGAGCGTAATTGACAATGCTTACCATACCATGGGATCACTTGATCCCTCTCGGTACATCTTCTACGCTTTGTGAGTTGATCAACTTGATTCAGTCTTGACTTAGTCTTGATCAGCCGTGAATCTTTCCAACTCTCTTCATTTGGGTGATGTCTTGAAGGTAAACATGAATGATCACACAATCTTCTTCTTCAAAACATGCTTGCAATAAGCTCAACACTCACATGACCAATCTTTGGATAATTCCTTAATAGCACCTTGGTCAACTCATAAACTCCTTGAAACCAACACATGGACTTCCAGAAAAGCATATGGACAAAATCTTCAAATATAACTCAAGGCAACCATTAGTCCATAGAGATTGTCATCAATTACCAAAACCAAACATGGGGGCACCGCATGTTCTTTCAATCTCCCTCATTTTGGTAATTGATGACAATCACTTTCAAGAGAGTTTATACAAGGAGTTATGCATCACCATGCAATGCAACAACCAACAATGCATGAGAATGGGATGCAAATGCTTCGGAACCAAAACCAAAGCAAGGAGAAAACTCTGAAGACTTCTCCACAAAACTCTCTGACACTCCTCCCCCATTGGCATCGATTGCCAAAATGGGTGAAAAGCTTAGAAGGCCAATGTAAAGAGTGTTCCTCCATAAATTGTGTATTTCGGAAAAAGAGAGTGGAATGCAATACATATATCCAATGGTAAATACTTGGAGAAAGACAAACTATATTGAGGCCCAAAGATTGTAAATGAATGATATGCCACAAAACATAACAAAGAGAGAAACAAGAAATCCAGCAATCAAAAGATACCAATTGAAGCAAGCAATCAAAGGATATCAATTGAACCAACTAGACCAAAGATCCTATGAGCCACATGAATGAAGGATATTATGATATGAGCAAAGGAGTGTTCTAAATAAGCTAGAGAAGCTCCCCATGATTTGTGCACACATAATAATTTTTGTATTTGGATACAAAGTGCACAAAATAGGATCATAGCTCCCCCAAAATCAATAGAAACAAACAACAAGTACAAGTGAGCATAAAGGAAACTAAGCCTAGCACTTGCAACAAACACATGGTTGAGCAACATGTAAAAGAGGCAACTTAAGAATAGGCTCAACCAAAATGATGTGTGTGAGTCATGGCAAAGCACATGAGAAGACTAATATACGGATGAGCATAAGCATCAACATACTCTCGAATGAATGAGATACACGGTGCAAAGCCTTTCATTCTCACACACAACTCAGGAAATGGGTTCACAAGAACACTAAATATGCAAAATGAATAACCAACACTTGTGACAACCCAAGGTGAAGATAGAAAACTAAGCATCATCAAGACAGGGGATACCAATTAAGATGGCAAAAGCCTTGTCAAGACAAGCATGAGGAAAATAATCTTCACCACACAAGTGTGCATCAAGATGCAACGAGATAAGACACGTAGTCAAGGCAAAAGCTTTCACAGAGCCACCAAAGAAATAACATAAGAAAGACAAGGTGGACGTGAAAGAAAGGAAATCATCTAGAGATGTAATTTCTCTCAAGTGTATAAGGGTCTAGGTAGACGAAATCATGATGATATATATCTACAAAGAAGGATGTACACCCGAAATAGTTACAACACGAAGGAACAAGATATCGAAAAGGAAGTCATACATATACCAATAAGATATGTGCTTGGAAGCATAGGCCAAGGCTAGATATGGTCTTATTGTATATAAATGAATTCCTATCCACACAACCATCAAAGACATCACAACTAGCAACAACAGATCATTGTTGGGATGCTTTGAGAAAGGAAACAAGTATCACAAGAAAGAAAGAATAGTATGCCATGATACAATCTACACACGATTGATGCAATAATGTGTGCATGTAGTAGATGATGATACTTTTTACCGAGATAGCATTGGAAGGATGTAGTAGATACCAATTGAAGGTAGAAAGTAGTTCATTGATCATCCTGGCTTGACTCCAATAAGCACATGGTGACAACACCTTCCTTTTGAATGAGCCGAGTATCCAATGCATCTCCAATTGTTCCTAGAACAACAACACAAACAAAATGGTACCCAAACTCATTGGGACCAAAGAGTTAGAGAACCAACAATACATAGGACAAACTCCACATAGATGTGTGCATATAGATATGAAAATGAATATCATGCACATCTCATCCAATTTGATACTTGGTGGAGTTTCCCCTATATATTGGGTCAAAGAAATAAAACATGCCAAAGGAACTACATGAAGTTAAAATGCATGCTCAAGACTTTCAAGAACCGATACCAAAATATAAGGAAAAACCAAGTGAAAAGGATACCAAATGGAGAAATCATCACTTGGAAGATATCATTAGAAGATACATCAAGGAATGAGATATCCATTGGAACACATACAAAAAAATATATCAAACTCCCAAAGGAGAGGATGGTTCCAAACAAACCAAGCTCTCTACAAAGTTTCATGTTGGCACAAAGTACCAAAAGAAACGACTTGCCATCCACCAACACACACTTAATATGGATCACAATATGAGTGTTTTATAGAAAATAGGATAGCTCCCCCAAGACTAGTGCATTATAGAGAATTTGCATTTGAATACAAAATGCACAAGGTGGGATCGCCACTTTCACTATATCTAGAAAACACTACACAAGATCAAGAAAATAACAAGATCCACAAGTGGTATGGAAAACAATGGGAGTTGACACAATCCTAGGCACGAGATAAGGCAAATAAAAGCAAAGGCCAATGTAAAGATGATGAATGATTTCTACCACACATAAGTGAGTACCAATTGTCATAAGACAAGAAGTATTTGGAAATAATTCCCGTTGGTAGATAGCAAGGATATCCAACATCATCTTCACACCAAACACAAGAAAATTGCAACTTGTAGAGCTAACATGCCACCTAGGAACAAGATAATATACAATATCAACACTAGGTGACAAAATCTCAAATGTACACATTTTCTAGGCTAGTAATATAAATAGCATATTACTCCCCCATAATGTGATACCAATGAAGAAAACTTAACAGGAGGCAATAAGAGGATCCAACAAGAGATGATTAATGGACAATTTAGAATTTGAATTTCTGATGATAAGACATACCACATAGCAACTAGATAATCTTGAAATATCAATACTAGATGGTATTACTCATGTACACACATTTATAGGATTGTGAGGTGCACAAAGCACATCACTCCCGCATAATGGGATATTCCATTAATCTCTCACAAGAGCCAACTAAGAATAAACAAGATGCAAAAGGCTCAATGCATGACACACACATACATGATGTGCAAACCAACACACACATACTTGATTACTCAAGATAATCAAGTTGGAAGCACAACATATACAAACACATGCAAGGAACAAAACCAAAACATGCAAGTGGGCAAGTAACTTTCAATGTAAACAATTTAAGTACAAGTTACCGCAAGGAGGCACATTGTATATAAGATATA